>NC_046658.1:123605675-123623739 GCF_010883055.1 Belonocnema kinseyi
TGTGCATAACCTTTCTTGTCCCGATATCAAGAGATCTGAACTCGTTCTTCGTCCATGGAACTACTCCAAATGAATAGAGTAGTACCGGGACGGCAAGCATGTGCGTTGCAGATGCTTTGTTTCTCGCCGCAAGTTTTTCTCTCTTCAAATAAAACTTGGCGCGTTTATCTAACCCAAATTCCATTCCAATTTCCTTAGTATATCGTTCGACAATCCCTAGAGCTAGATGTGGTTGCTCTTTGTTTTTAGCCCTGAAAGACACCTCTCTGAAAGGGGACCTTGTTAGTGGTCACACGATTTTTTCCAGATGAGATAGTAAATCTGGTTTTCCAAAGCGGCATCAATCTCTATATGATGATAAGTCAGATGATAAGACAGATAATAAGATAGATGATAAGACAGATAATAAGATAGATGATAAGTCTATGGAAGGTCGAATCGAAAGCTTTCCGATAATCAATCCAGGCCATCGATAGGTCACGCTGGTAAAATGCTACATCTTTGCTGACACATCTATCGATGAGCAGGTTCTCCCGACATCCCGCTACGCCTTTCTTTGAGCCTCGTTGTTCATACATTTCTTGCCACACAGGTTCAATTGCCCGAACAATCCTATCATTTAGGATAGCTGTGAATATTTTATACAGTGTGTTCAGACAAGTGATCGGCCTGTAATTCTTCGGGTCGGCTAAGTTGCCTATTTTCGGCAGGAGTATTGTGCGCCCTTCCACCAACTACTCCGTAATCGGCTCTTCTGACTTTAAATATGAGGTAAAAATACGGGCCAAATGCTCATGCGTTGAAGGAAACTTCTTCCACCAGAAGGTTTTAAGACAATCTGGTCCCGGAGCGAAATAGTTCTTCATCCCTCTTAATAATTTTTTTACCTCCCCGGTAGTGATGAGTGGGAATTCTTCATCAGATGTTATGAGGACATCACACATCTCCTTGGAGTTATTTATATTTTCTGAGTCTTCGTCCAGTCTATGCTGCACTTCGTAGGCTTCTCTTCAAAATACTTCGACCTCCTCTGGTTTGGGCGGATGGTCGACAGTGACTGGAGGGTCTTGGAAGAGTCGAGATGGGTCAGAGAGAAACTGTTGATTTTCTCTGACCCACCTCTCCCTCCGCTCTAGACTTCTCTTAGCGTCAGATAGTATCCATATTCTCTCCACAATATGCTGCCTGATGGTCAACAACTTCGACTTGTTGAGTGTGTGATAACGGGTCCGGAGTTCGCGTGGGAACCTTCGAACCTTGGCGGTAAATTCCTGCCAGATTTGATGTAGTCAATCACACACTGAATGCGGGACGCGTACTGTCTTGCCCAGCCTATCTTTATGGCAAGTTGATGCATTCGTCTTTTAGACTTATGATCAACCGTTGGTTTTGTTTTACGGTTCGCATCGGCCAAAGCTCTCGCTGCATTATACACACAATAATTGATAGCCCAGAGGTCGCATGCTTCGGAAAAATGTCCACGAATCTCGTCATCCATTTCCGGCAGATCTTTAGGCTTGAGAGAAACCTTGGTGTTTTGTTTCTCCGGGTCATAAAGCATCGCTCTTCCTCTATCGGATGCCTGCCCGCGGTTGGTCTTAGTGTCGCCTCTATTTCTCTGTTGCCGGCTTGTTCTAGCTGTGGTAGAGTAGGCGTTCCGCTTACATAGTCCCTTTTTTGGAGTAGTTCGGTGTGGTTTCGCAGACTTTGATGCGAAAAGTGCGATAGCTCCGGATGTTTCTCGCACCACAGAGCGTGCCATGTAACCCCGTTCAGGGGCCACACTCGCATCGTAGCACTCTAGCAAGTCGTGATTCAGTCGCTCCGTCCACCTAAAGGTCCCGAGATTCCGCCACTCCATCGCACTGAATCCATCTTCATTGGCTCCCCCAGCTCTAGAGTGGTCGGCATTGTTGGCCGACCCATTGTCGGGAGCCCTGCGCGTTCTGTTGTATTGAACCACACTTACTACAACTATGTTTGGTATTGCCATTTTTGTTTCCACGAGAAGCTAGGGAAATGGGTTCGTCCATCCTTGTAGAGCCCCGCATGCAAGGGAAAGGCTGCGTACTCTGAGAGGTCGCCCGGTATCCCAGAGTCACCGTTCTAGACACCTCACCCAGGTGCTATTCAGCTTTCGGCACGGTTCTCACACCTCCACTTGGGGGTTAATTCCTTCGGGACCACCCCTGGACAATTGTCCGCGACTGCCTATGTATTTTTGTAACCATATTCAGCAGTTTCAACCGTTTTACTTTCTGGGTGTTTCCATGAATGTTCCAACTTTCATCATTTTTTTGAGGTTAGGGAGGGAATGCGAGCTAACAGAGTCAAACGAACCCTGTATTCGGATTCAGTGATCCTAAAACAGTATATAAATGTTAATCTCGTCTGGTGGACGAGACCCTTTTTCGTGTGCCTGTGTTATTAGGTATTAATAGGTTCAATTTCTTTATTCCAACCGTTTTTCGCAAGTAATTAATGAATTAATAAGTTCTGCCCTTCTACGACAATGGATACATGTGACTTTAATATGTATAATACAGAAACACCACATTATTAATTCAATAATTACTTATTTTTGGGCACCTACAATTAGGAAAAAGCGCCCGCTAAATCGCTGACATGTTCACGTAGAATTGAGGTTTGAATTTTAAAAAACCCATTTTTTTAAATAGCTATGTTTGTGGGTGGACAAATAAAATTGTCCTTGTCCAGTTTTCGTTCTCATGTCTTCACTTTTGCGTACTTTTTTATTTATGATTTTTACACGAAGTCACCAAAATTTTGAAAATTTACTAAATTGTGCTTAAATTGTGTGCTAAACTAGGCTTGAAACAGGTATAATTTAGAATCTTCTCTCAAATATCAGAATAAGAACTCGGTTCTTTCTCGATTTTTTTTTTCTGCGTTAATGTATACCATTCAATTAAATGTTCTATTTAAGCCTTTGAAATGAAAGCTGAAGCCATTGAAAAACCCGAACAGGATATGGTCAAGACTTGACCACATTTTAATTTTAATTTCATCAATAATTAAAAAGTTTTTATCTGTATTGTATAGTCTAAAAACAAAAAAAAACATCATTTTTATTATTCAAAACAATTCAAAACACTTTAAACACTTTCGTTAGACACTTCGAAATCTTATTAAATTCCTCACGCCCTCCCAAATAAACATTTTTGTATTATAAAAAAATATAAGTCAATTTTGAATGACCTTATTAAATTTTGAAAGTGCCTAATTTTAAAAACCTTGACAACTCTAAAGAAAGTCTCAAAATTGTTCATAATTTAAGTTCACAAACCTTCTTTTTTGGCGCTTAGGAACATCAAAGAAATTGAAAGCATCTAGATTTTCAAAAATATAATACTATACAATTAAAAATTTTAAAACTTAAAATTTAAGGAAATAACAGTTTAACAGAATAAAAATGACGCGTTAGAAATATTTAAGACTTTAAAAATAGAAACTTTTAAATATGAAAAACTTAAAATTCTATATAGTTTAGGAACTGGCCTTTATTATTTTTTACTTATTTAAACCATTTTAAATTACCTTAAAAATAAAAATCGTCTGCTATTTGTTTTCAATTTTGCGCTTGTTCCTTTTTTTGTGAATTCTAAAAGGGATCACCCCCAAAATCTATTCAATCTAAGATCGAATCAAAGTGTACAATAAAATCTAAACGAATACCAGCAAAGGTTGAACAGCCATAAATAAGAACATGTACAAATTGGAAATTATAAAAATGATTTACCAAATATCTTAAATTTTAGAAACTGCTACAGAACTTTTTGACTACTTCTCTCAAGTCTAACGATTACTTTGCATACTTGGCACGAGTTGAATCTGCAGTCAACCAAATCAAAGGGCCAAACATCAAATATTCATGTAAACTTCGATGAAATTGGTCTTTCAAACAAAAAAGGAAAAAAAAAATTCTAAAATCCCCTTCCTCAAATCGAACCTATATATCTCGAAATCATTCTTCCAGAAAAATAAAATTAATTTTCAGGTATCACAGCGCAAAAAGAACTCAAAAAATGTTATAATTAAGGGAAAGATTGAATATTTGTTTTTACACGTAGAAAAAAAAACAATCTTTCTATAAGGAATGTTATATTTTTAGATACTACCCTCTTCAATGCTTTCAAACTCACATTTAATAGAATTCAACTTTGAGCGCTTAAAATATTTTGCATTTCATAAATATTTAATTTATATAGATTCAACGAAAAAATATTTTAGATTTAAAGTTTTATTTTAATACTAAACAATTTAGATTGAAATTGGCCAAATAAACATTTGTACATTTTTATTGGGTTTCGAACGTTTTACTCTAAATTGATAGAGTTAGAACATTTAATTTTGCACTTGAACAACATGGAATATTCCACTTTTTTAATCGATTACTTAACTTTGTACATTTCAATTAAAAGTGTACGCCTTTTAATACTTCTTTTAAAAAATACAATATATGTTTTTAGTGCTCCAACGTTATATCGAATAACAATTTCTATCCCAGGTTTTAGCATTTTCAACATGTTTTAAAATGTTCCAGCTTCAAGTTTTTTTAGAATTTTGATTTTGAATGGACTATAGTTATTTTTTAGTTTTTCAGCTTTAAAAAAGAGAAATTAATTATAATAAATAATAAATAAATACATTTATTAATTTCAGATAATTTTTTGGTCAATTAACATAAACTATTTTCAAATATCTTATATTTAAAGAGAAAAGGGAAAAAGGAGAAATATTTCGGAATTCTGAAGAAAATCAATATCTAATTGTCTGTATAATCCAATTTTATATTTTATCGTTCTACATATATAAAATTATTTATGAAATTAAATGTCTTAACACCTAAAATATTTGTTCCACGATTAGATTATCGTAGACCAAGTTCGCCGAATTTTGGAAAGTATCAAATTTCAGTATAAAATATGAAAAATAAATTATTATGAAATATTATTCTGAAATATCCCTTATTCTGAAATCGTACTTTGTGTTAGATATGTATGATTAACTTTTACGTAATTATATAAGCTTGATTCACGTGAACAAATTATTTTTCTTCTAGCATAACTAATTCAAAAAGTGAAATGTGTGACAAACTCCTTCAAACTTAATTTCTTTAATTGCAGTTTACTACTTCTACATGCAACATTAACCCAGACAACATAATGCAACAAGTCAAGAAGCATTTTGTACTCAATGACATGCAATCCTTAAGTAATTATAATTTTGCAGTTTTCTTCAATAAATATTACCACTGAAGCTTAATTTTTTATACAAGACTTAGTAAAACACCCGGGTCAGTTGACAATTATGAATGTTTATAAATCCCATAAATTTATTGAAGTATTTTATTTTCCAATACTTGTTTTTCACCTTTCTATAGGTGCGTGTATGGAGAATATTTTATTCATAGGGTGAACGATTATAATACACTACTCTTAGCAATCTTCAATCGATTAAATTCTGGATGATGAGACTTTATAGGTGACATATCCACAATAATGCTTTACTGCAATTCACCTCGCAATTCAACAAATTACATTTTTCCAATTTTGAGATCGTTCAATATTTTTTTATATTTACCTCGTTGAGGGTGGCTGCATGAATCAAGGGAAAACATTCTTTGTGATTTCCGGGTTGAAAAACATTTTTCACGGTCATTGAAATCAAAAAACTCGAACTCTTAAAACTGAAAATTTTTTTCATTTAAAGTAATGAAAACTGAACTACAAACTAAAGCATTCAAAGTGAAACTCTTTTGAATTACAAAATCCTAAAATGTAAGCTTTTAACACTTTTCAATTGAGAGATTTTAAAATAAAATGCCATTAAACTGCAAAATTTGTATTTAAACTTTTATAAATTGAAACGTTCAAAGCTTTCTGATTAAAAAATATCAATCCAGACTATCATTTTCAGTGCTTTGAATTAAAATTAATTCCCCCTTTCTGCCAACATTATTAAAAAAATTTTAAACATCGAACAACCCCACCCCCGGACCTTTTAATAAAAATATTAAAAAGAACAAATGGGTATCTTTCAAATTAGAAAGCTTGGTAAAAAATCTTTAAGGTAAAAATTATATGTTTAGTTTTTAAAAAAATCAAAATTTCCTCCCTTACAACTCGATAAAAATGTTAAAAACAAAAAATGTCCCTCTTCCCATTTAAAAAAAAATTGAAAATCGAAATTTCTCCCTTCCCACTTAACAACAATCTTAAATATAAACCTATTATCGCTTCCAACTCAGAAAAAATATAAATCATTATTTTCTTCCTTCCAATTTAATAATAATTTAAAAAATAAAAAGGACCCTATTCCAATTCATATATAAAATAAATAACCAAAAATCCGTCCCTTCTAACTTTATAAAAATGTAATACCCATTACAATTCAGAAATAATTGAGAAATAAAATTTCCTGCCTTTTCACTCAATAAAAATGTTGCAACAAAAAATTTTCCTCCTCCAATTCAGAAAAAATTGAAGAATAATATTTGTTGCCTTCCAACTCAATGAAAATGTTAAAAATAAAAAATTTCCCTCTTCCAAATCAGAAAAAAAATTGAAAATAAACAAATCTTCCTTTAGGCTTGAAAAAATAATAAAAAGAAATAAAAGGTTTCTTCCAATTCAGAAAAAAGAATGATAATAAATAGTTCCCCCCATCAACTCAATAACAATGCCATAAAGAAAAATCACCCTCTTCTAATTCAGACAAAAAAATAACAAAAATCTAGTCCCTTATAGATTTATAAAAATCTTTTAAAAAATTTCCATGCACTAGTTCAGGAAAAAATAAAGAATAAAATGTCCTCCCTTCCTGATCAATGAAAATGTTAAAAAGAAACAATTTTCCTCTTCTAATTCAGAAAAAAAATGTTAATAAAATGATATTTTCTTAAGCTTCCAAAAATAAAACAAAGCTTGTTCTCATTCAGAAAAAAAAATGATAATCAATAGTTCCCCCCTTCAACTTAATAACAAAATTCTATAAAGAAAAAATAACGAAAATTTCATTTCTTCTAACTTCATAAAAATCTTATAAATAAAAAAATGTCTCTCTTTCAACTTAGAAAAAATTTAAGAATAAAATTTCCTTCCTCCCCACCATTCAACAAAAACGTTAAAAATAAATAAATAGTTTAATTTTTAATTAAATAAATAATCCAAATGTTCTCCCTTCCAGCTCAACAAAAATATTCAAAATACGAAATCTTTCTGGCTTCAACTCAATAAAAATGTAAAAAACAAAAAATTCCTCCGCCAATTTGAAAAAAAGAATTAAATACCAAAATTTCTTCCTTTTCTTTTAAAATTATAATTATGAAATTCACATTTTTTTCGTACAGAAATACTTTTAGGGTGAATTACATATATTTCATTCGTTTCAAATTGATAATCCCACGTGGAAAGATTTCCCGGAAAGTACTCCACAGAAATTCTACGGAAATTCCGTTGAATTTCTGTAGAAATTCTACTAACTTTCCGTCTGCAATTCACAGACTGTAATGGACTCTAGAAGTTCCTATAAAATTCTGCTATCAGTAACGCTGCCCCAGGTCGACTCCGGTAGTTCACGACCGTCGTCCCAACAGAGTAAGTTTGCATCAGGTGCAAAAAATATTTCTTCCTCGAGGAAGTTGAGTTATAAATGAACCTTAAAGGCAACCAACCAATTTTTTCATGACTCCACATTAGACAATAACCTGCAAGTGCACCAGGTGTAAAAAATACATCTCGCTCGAGGAAATTGAGTTCTAAATGCACTTTGGAGGCAAATAGCCAAATTCTTTCATGATCCGTCACTATAAAATAACCTCCAAGTGCACCAGGTGTAAAAAATACATCTCCATCGGTGAAGTTGAGTTCTAAATGAACCTTGGTAGCAAACAACCAATTTTTGTCATGGCTCGTCATTGGGTAATAACCTCCAAGTTCACCAGGTATAAAAAATACATCTTCCTCGAGAAAGTGGAGTACTAAATGTACCTTGGAGGCAACCAAACAAATTTTTACATGTTCCGT
The DNA here is from genome assembly GCF_010883055.1 of Belonocnema kinseyi. Lineage (NCBI taxonomy): Eukaryota > Metazoa > Arthropoda > Insecta > Hymenoptera > Cynipidae > Belonocnema > Belonocnema kinseyi. The sequence goes on from NC_046658.1 coordinate 123,613,724, forward strand.
TACTATATAACAACCTCCAAGTGCACTAGGTGTAAAAAATACATCTCCCTTGAGGAATTTGAATTCTAAGTGAACCTTGGAGGCAAACAACTAAACTTTTTCATGACTCATCATTATACAATTGTCTCCAAGTGCACCTGGTGTAAAAAATACATCTCCCTCGAGGAAGTGGAGTTCTAAATAGACCTTGGAGACAACCAACCAAATTTTCTCATAATCCGTTACTATACAATAACCTCCACGTGCACCAAGTGTAAAAAAGACATCTCCCTCGAGGCAGTTGATTTCTAAATTAACCTCTGAGGCAACAAACCAATTTTTTTCATGACTCGTCATTGTACAATGACAATTGGTTGGTCGTCTCCAAGTTTCATTTAGAACTCAACTTCCCCGAGAAAGATGTATTTTTTACACCTGGTGCACTTGGAGGTTATTTTATAGTGACGGTCCATGAAAGAATTTGTCTGGTAAACTCCAGGGTTCATTTAGAACTCAGCTTCCTCGGGGGAGACGTATTTTTTACACCTGGTGCACTTGGAGGTTATTATCTAATGACAAGTCGTGACAAAAATTTGCTGTTAACCTACAAGATGCATTTAGAACTCAACTTCATCATAGCGTTACTGATAGCAAAATTTTCGATAGGAACTTCCAGAGTCCATTACAGGATGGGACCCGTTCATTTTTCGGAACGGATAAAATTTAAGAAAGGTAAAATTTCAGAATGGGTTATAATACATAATGGTAAAACTTAGGAATACCAATAATTCGGAAAAAGGAATAAATCAGAAATCCAAAAGTCTGAATAGTATTTATTCGGAAACCAAAGAAGCGGAATGGGTAAAAATTCGGAAACGTTAAAATTAGAATGGTGAACAATTAGGAATAAGTAAATATACGGAGAGGAAAAATTCGGAAAGTAGAAAAATTCGGAATAGTAAATAAATGTTTCTATGAGCAGGTCTATAGTTTTTTATTTATGGTAGTATACAAATATTTATCACAGCAAATTTGAATAGCATATCACAATAAATTTATGATATCCGTCATTTTAAATTTTTTACGAAAAAATAATTATTTTTTATCATTATATAATTTAAAAACAATTTTTAACGTACAACATAAATTTATTATGATATGATATTTAAATTCACTGCGATAAACATTTGTTTGCTACCATAAATAAACAATCATACACCTGCTAATAGGTATATTGATTAACAATTCCAAATTTTTCAACTTTCCGAATTTTTCCTCCCCGTATATTTACATATTCCTAACTTTTCACCCTACTAATTTTAACGCATCTGAATTTTCACCCATTCCGCTTCTTTGGTTTCCGAAGAAATACCTTTCAGTGTTTTGGATTTCCGACTTATTGCTCTTTCCTACTTTTTGCTATTCCTAAGTTTTACCATTATGTATTATAACCCATTCTGGAATTTTATCTTTCTTAATTTTTACCGTTCCGAAAAATGAACGGGTCCCTACAGGATGTGAATTGCAGACGATAGGTTAGTAGAATTTCTACGAAAATTCAACGGAATCTCCAACCGGAATTTCCATAGAATTTCCGTGGAGCACTTTCCGGGGAATCTTCCCACGTGGGATAGTTCATTTAGTATCAAGACTTTACCTTACAAAATAAAGTTTAAAAACTGGATAAAAGATTCAAATTGTAACAGTCCAAGTTTAAATAGTAGGACTCTGAAATTTTAAGGATCAAAGGCTTTCTATTTCAAACAATTTAGATTCAAATTATTTAGTTTTGAATATTTGATTTCTTAATGCTCATTTTAAATATACAGTCAAATATTGCTAAATATTAGAAAATTCTTCTTTATTTAATTTATTTTTTCCAAATAAATGGGTTAAAAGAGGATTAGACTTCAACAATATTTGAATAGAATTTGAAACTGAATGAAGGCATTTAATTATTATAAGTCTATTAATTTTAAGTTACTTAAAATTGCAAATGGTTCATAAAGTTTCAAGTAGTTGAATTGAAACAGATCAATTTTCAACGTTAAAATCTGTAAACTGTTTCATTTTAAAAATATTCTGAATCTTTCTGCAAAAACAATTATTCTTTAATTTTTAACATATGAATTACAGTTCAGTTTTAAAAATCATTGATTACGTTTTTATTTACAGTTTAACTTAAAATTAAAAAAAAAAATCGAACCAACTTTAAATTCCATTCTCCTTAGAATTTATAATATTCCCAGTCAAAAAATAAATTCACGTCATTTGCCGGTTTTTCCCGGTCTCAACAAAGTTCAGAATATTTTCCAGTTTAGTAGCCACCCTACTCAATCAAACAAAATTAAATTGATATACGAACTACCGAGCAACTATTTACTATTCTGTAAATGTTTAATCTAATTTTAAATTGGAAATTGCCAAAGAAAATTCCCAAAAATTTTCTTCATAGTTTTCAAAAGAATGGAAGAATAAGAAGGAAAAATCAAATATTTTTTCTATTGATAAAATTATCTCAAAATGGGAATGTAATATTACATTTTTTTTCTTCGAGTGTTAATAACATTGAATTAAGTATTAAAACAAATTTAACCTATTTTCCATTTGAGCGTGAACAAATGTAATTAATGAGATCCCAATTCAATTTTGTTTTCCTGACATGGAATGATATAACACACCTTTCTGAGTCTAAATCTCCCCTAAAGATGGAGAAAAACTTGCTAATGGACATTGCTATTTTCTCCATGTCTGGACTATCTTTCATGGAAGTAATAAACATTTTGTGACGAGGGTCCTCGTCCAAGGGTGGAAAACTCAAAGAAATTTGAGGAAGATGTAATTCCTCTTTGACCTCTGTTAATCCACTACTATATATAAAAACAAAACTCTCTGCCATGTACTTTGGTAATAAATCATGCAAACTTGTTGAATTTCTACCCTTAAATCACGAAGACTTGTTGAATTCTAAAATTATACATTTCTCACACTAGAAATAATGTGCATAAATTCGCCACTGGAATTGTAGGAAATCCAAATTGAGTATTTTAATTAAAATAAACTTGAGGGAAAGTTTTTATTCAAAAATGAAGAACGTGGAAGAATTATTGATAGCAGTACTGTCCTTATTCCACTCTTTTTAAAAATTAATAGAACTTAATAAGAAAATCTAACCATTTTTGGTTAAAAGTTCATTCTTATCGGTTGAAAAGTCTAAGATTCAATTTTTTTGTTGGAAATTCCACAACTTTGTTAAAAAGTCATAAATCTTGGTCGAAAATTCAACAGTCATTGAATTTTTTCTTTCTTGACTAACAAATTTTATTTTCGTGGACAATTTCACTATTTTCTTGAACATTCATCGCCTTGTCTTAAAATTTAATCATCTCTTTCTGTACAAATTCCACCTTCTTTGATAAAAAAAAAACTGTTGAAAATTTAAGTAGTTGATTGAAAAGTAACTTTTTTGTTAAAAATTTATGTAATTTGTTGAAAATTCGTCTTTTTTGGAATGCTAATTTCCTTAGTTAGAAATGCAACCCTTTAGTTGATAAAAATTCAATATTTTGGTAGCAAATTAAACTATTTGGTTGAAAAATTATGTATTTTCTTGAAAATTAGTCTTCTTTTGTAGAATTTCAATTTCGCTGTTTAACAATGCAACTGTTTGGTTGAAAATTAATCTGTTTTAGTAGAGGATTCAACTATTTTGTTAAAAATTCGTTTTTGTTCGTTAAATCTAACAGATTTTTATTTGTACTTAAAATCTTTTTTGTTAAAATATTAAACATTAAATTTTATGTTAAAAATCAATCAACTGTGTTAGTTAAAAAAAAACTTTTTGTTTGCAAGTTGAAGTACTTTCTTTAAAGTTATTTTTTGTTGTTAAATATCAATTTTTTTACCTGAAAATTTAACTAATTTGATACAAATTAACTTTTTTGTAATAAATTAATTCTCTTAATTGAAAATTTCTGGTTGAAAATTCAACTGTTTTGTAGAAATCTCATCTTTTAGGTAAAAAATTAATCTGTTTTGGTTGAGGATTCAACTTTTGACGTTGGACATTCGTCATTTTTTATGGAATTCAACTATTTCTGATTTAAAATTAAAAACGTGTCTTGTCTAATGGTTCAAAATTTAAGGAAAGAATCTTTACGTAATTAACGCATTACTATTAATCATCATTATTATCATTACACATAAAATAATAACACATGATTATTTCTGACATTAAAATTTACCATTGTCCACAGAAAGGATCAAAAAACTTGTATATTTTTTCAAGATTTTTTGTAATTTGCTTTTGGGGACTCATAACCATTTGAACACGGAGAAAACGGATGTTTAAATGTAGATGTTCAAAGGGTAAGATTGTAGCACCTAACATGCAGATATTCATGCCAAACATTTACAATCTTTTTGAGATGCTAGGCGTAAAAATATTTTTATGTTAAACTGAGACACATTCATATGTTAAACCCGTTCGAGCGCATGCGCATCGCGCATTAGAATTTTCCTACTATATGTTACAACTATATATTTTCAATATTAAAATTATTGAATATTAAAATTTTGGAACATTTCTAAGGAATCAAAATTAGATAGCCTGAAATAAAATTGTGTAACGACTTTTTTCTGTCTAAAGAAGGGAACAATAATCTTAAGTTACAGGTTTATTGACACATTTGACAAAATGTTTATAAATTTAAAATAAAAATTGAGTTGAATTAACTTGAAATAGAACCAATTTTTAATTCAGATTAAACATCATTCGTTCTCCGATTACTTAACCCTGTTTTTATTTTGAATTAAAAATATTGAACATAACCTCAACTTGACTGAATGTATCATCTGATCGACATTTCACACCTTTTATCTGTTTTTCGTGTGTGTACGAACATTAAAATTTAATTTTAAATTCATGAATAAGTTATCAATTAATTCCTTAAATGACCATAATTTAGTAAGCTCCTTAAATATTTACAGACGTTATTTGAAATAACCATACATGTAATATTTCGGATATTTCAGTTGAACATATTAGATGTTCGAGAATAAAATTTCACTTTTTAAGATCAAAAGAAACTAACTGTGAACATCTAGATTATTGTCCTATAGTTAAGCATAAAATATGTTTACCCTCAACATCTAGATGTTAGGTTTGAACATCCATTTTTCTCCGTGAAGTTGAGTATTCTAAAATGGTCATAAGATAATGAAACTTTTTAACCTTTCATGTTGTATATATAATCAAAGATATGAAAATGAATCAGTTGAGGAAGAAGTTATATAGTGTAAAAGACGTCATAAGTGATTTCATAGGATATAAAAAAAGTATTCTAAAAGCAGTGATACAGATTTGGTGCAGTTGTGACGACCTGCACTGGCGCGCGATGTGTGCCATTATTGCAATTTTGGCAATTTGCCACCCTTCTTAGCAAGCTCCTAGAGAGCAGATACTAGATACGAGCAGAATCTTTCAACGAGGGCAAAAGATACTTCTGTAGAGAGAAAAGGGAATATTCTATTTTAATAAAATTTAATTACCTACGAAACTAATTTTGAACTACTTTTTATCATTCTCTATACGATAGTATACAAGTGGGCGGTAGCGATTTTACCAAATTGAACTCTATACCTGAAATTTCGACACGACAAACTCTATAAAAAATCATATTTATCTTAAAAAACAGAACATATTTTTAATATAAACACAACAATGTTTAATTCTTCATTTTTAGAATTCACTGACTTTTCTCTGTCCCCAATTTTCAACCTACAAAGATAAATTTTCGAGCAAGTGGTCGAATTTTCCAAAACAATCAAAAAATTTAACCAAAAACAGTATCATCTTCAACCAAATAATCAAAATTTTTAGAAGACTGTTGAATTTTCAGCATAGAAAGATGAATTTAAAAAAAGTTGAATCATCAACCAAAAAGATAAATATTAAATAAAATACATTAATTTTCTACCAAATAGTTGAACTTTAAAGCAAATAGGATGAATTTCAACAATATAATGTAACTTTAATCAAATTTCCGAATTTTAATAATTGAATTTTCAACTGAAAATCTGAAAATTTTCAACAACCAAAATTTCAGTTAAAATGATGCATTTTTCAAGCAAAAGGACAAATTTTCAACAAATAAATAATTTTCAGAAAAGATTGAACAGAAAGTTTATCAGATTTTAAAATTAAAAAGACGAATTTTTCAAAATTCAAACTAAGAAGATTTTTTTTCTACAAATTTCCAAAAAAATATATGACCTTTTAACCAAATAGTTGAACTTTAAGCTAAAAAATATCCATTTTCCAGCAAAAATTGAATGGTTAAATTTTCAAACAAAAAATAATTGATTTTGAACACAATAGTTCAATTTGCTTCCAAAAAGACGACTTATGAACAAAATACATCAACTTAAAACTGCAAAATATAAATTTTCAACCAAAAAGGGAATAGTTACAGTTTGAATATCTACAAAAACAAACGAATTTTGCTCAAAAGACATGAATTTTCAAGCAAGCAGTTGAATTTCTATCTATAAAAAGATCAATTTTGTCTAAATAGTTGCATTTCCAGATAAAAACGATAAACTTTCAACAAAAAATGGAAAGTTACGTTTTCAAATTAAAAGAAAAATTATTTTAAAAAAAGAAAAAATTTTTTAATTAATACTCAAGTCCGAATTCCCGGAGCTGAATACACGGCCCCGTGTTGGTCCAATTTTTGCAGCCAAAATTAGGCTAAAGATATTGGGCCAATATCGGCATTTTAATCAGCCCAATGTTGAGCCAGTTCTGGCAGCCTATATTGGCTATTTATGTTTTCCGATCCTCCACCTATGCTTGGCCCAGCATCGGCACTTCATTGCGCCAAGTCTCACTTTTAGCACCTAAAAAACCAATCTTACACGGAAGATAAAAATTTTGTTGATGAAAAATCGTCAAAGTTGATGATGAAATTTCTAGGTTTTGTCATTAAAAATTTGAATGGTTATGAAAAATTAGATTTCCTGTCATTGAAAAAAACTTGTAAAGTAGCCTACAGCGGAGAAAACGAAATATTACGCGAAAAAAAATTGTAATCGATTTAAAGTATTTATTTAAAAATTATTGTATTGATATACCTGTTGACAGTTCATGTATTTTACAAGTACATTAACTTTTCTGAACTGTAGCTTATGAGGATGACTTTTAACAGTGCTTCAACTTGTCGGTTTAGCTAAGTGGTTAGCACACCCGACTGCTAGGCGATAGATTTAAATATATAGAGATAGGTTCGATACCCCGTAGCGTTAGAAATTTTATTTGTAATATAATGTTCAAAATGTAATATATGTATTCAATCTAAACAGGATCATTAATATTCATATTCAAAGTACTCGCAATACATAAATATTTATTTTTTAAATACCTTTTTTGTCATGTCCTTAGACTATAGCAGTAGTCGTTAAAATTAACCAAAATTTTTAAATGAAGTTTCAATTCTTGAAATTATAAATCCAGGTCGGTCCGATATTGGTACCCAGTGTTCGGCCGACAATGGCAGCCAAACCTTGGCTGCCGTATGTGACTTCGCACTTCGGTAGTTTAACTTTCACCAAAGAGAGTTAAATTCAATGCAAGAAGACGATTTTTCAACAAAATAGTTGAATCGCCAAACAAAGAAAATTAATTTTCATACAAACAGTTGCATTTTTATCATTTTATTTTTAAAAAGATTAAATTTCTACTAAAACAGATGAATTTTCAAACGAAACTGACGTATTTTCAATAACAAAAACACAGTCGAATTTTCAACCATGAACGATTTTAGTTGATTTTTCAGTCCCAAAATATGCATTTTCGAATAAATGTTAATCTTTATACCAAAATAGTAATTTTTTTAACATTTTAAAAATAGAAACTTTTATAAGGGCAAAGAAACAATTTCAAATTAAAATTTTCAAATTTATTATACTTTACATTCACTTAAACTTATACTCTTACAGAAATGCCCTGAGTTGGACAAATTTTTTTCAGAATCCCTGACTTTTTCCTGATTTTCATTGACCAATAAAATTCCTTGACACTTCCCTGATTTCCACGTTTTCCCTACCCTACGGTCACCCTAAGTGCAGAATTAAATCGTATTGACTTTAAATTCATTTTATTTTTTAAACCGTGTTAAGTTTAAGTTCAAAATATTTATTTTTTTAAAATTAATACGATTGTGTAGAGTTCGTGAGCGATAGAGTTAACCGCGTATATTTTTCAAATGTAGAGGTTAATTTTGTAGAATCGCTGCCAAAAATCAAATTTAAAAAAATACAAGCTGAACTACTTCTTAAACTATCAATTCGATATACTATTACTATTATATTCGATTACTATCAAGATAATTTAAATCTGAGCTTGAAAATATTATTAATAATTGACATTAATGAACTATAAAATCTAGATTAAATATCATGATAAAAAAATTCCCTAGTTTTCCCCAACCTTATTTTCTATAATATGTGCATAGCAACCGTGGAATTATGAATAAACTAAAAATATTTTTCTAATCAGGTTCCTTTATTTAATTTACAGATTTTATTTACGAATGCTGCCACTTTGATTAACTTCGGGGCATAATTTATGTTTAAGATATAATCCGAGGTAACTCAAGTAAATTTATTTTTTGTCCAAAAGTCCTACAATCAACTTCGTTGGATTTCTTTATGGTTAAGTACAAAGTTTCTAAATGATCACTCTTTCATAGCCGATATAATTAACTTACTCTCGCGTAGAGGTGAGCTCATGTACATGTATATGTGTTTCATAAAAGTGGCGAGAAAAAAGCTATTCAGGTTTCGCGAGACACGTGTAGGTTAAGGGTGCCACCTTCGAAACCTTCCCCTGTATCATCCAATAAAAAAAAAGAATTCAGCTCAATTCAGAAAATAATGAGATTTCTTAACATGAAAAGGTTCGACATCTGGCATTATTTAAGTACTAAAAAGTTAATATTTATTCTTTAAATCAATCCATCCGATCAATTTCCCAGTTAACTTTAGATAATTAAAAAAAAATCATACAATTATAAAAAGAACCTCTTTTTTATTTTATTTTCTCCTTGACTATAATATTCTACTCCTTACATTTTCCCCTTTTTATCCCTCCTCTGAAAAGTACAATTTGAAATTTTTTGAAAAATTCGATATTTTTCTTATCAATTCTAAAAATGTAATGAATTTAATTGAAAAGTATTAACCGTTTTTACCTAAATCTTTTATTTATTGTTACACGGTTTAAATTTGAGGCAACGTTTATCGGACTATTTGTAGAAAAATTCAAATAGGGTAAAGGGGGGGGGGCAGCGCCAACCAGTGGGGCAAAGGTGATTTTCCTTATAGCATGGCTATTATTTAACAATTTTAGTTCTACTTTGCATCAAATAAATCTATTTCATCAGAGAGATTTTGTTACTTACTAAAATCTTGAAAATTGACGTTGCAAGAGAAAAATTATACAGAAAACAGTTTTTACCACAAAAGAATGGAAGTTTCGCTGACAGAAATATAAAGTTTTCAACTCTGTTGACAATACTTACCGTATAAAGATTTGATATTTTGACAGATAAAATAATATCACACAATCTAATTATATTAATTAGACATAATTCAAGGCCAAAATATAATATATCTCAAAAATAAGTGAGACTTGCCCAGGGGGGCAAGCATAACGAAAATAATATTGAGAAGTGCTTAGGTGAAACACGTGTCACAAGTTTCGTCGATAAATGATCGGCTACATAGAAGAAACTATTAAATATTATTATTATCAATCCGGACGGTATGCAGTTGTCTTGTATTGGTACAGTAGAAACATTGCGTAAATTCCGTTTCCAGCAAAATGTCAACGAATAAGAGGTTATATTACAGCTACCTCTATTTTTATTCAAAAAAACTTATTCTTCTTGTTGGGCATCTTTAAAGGTAATTTTTCCAGTACATAAAATACCACAGAAGCAAACCATCATATTTTCTTATCTTTAAATGTTTTGATT
>NC_046658.1:123623839-123665127 GCF_010883055.1 Belonocnema kinseyi
TTGCCATTAAGACGCCATTTTGAAAATACTAAAACGAAAAATCGATCTTTAAACCATGGATTCTCAAAGTTTAGACATTTATTCCACCGGTTAGTGAGATTCAAGGTTAATTACACACTCGAAAAGCTTTGGAAAATGGTTCACAAAAAAAATAGGCACGAAAAATCACGTTTTTTTTTGTTTAAACTGCATTTTGGGATAATAAATAAATTTTTTGAGGAATTTTATTGGCACCATCGGAAAGAGGAAATCTTAAGCTATAAAAATATATGTGTCTCAATGTTTTCTAGTGTCGAATAGTCTTAGTTATTGGCCGTTGAAAAGCAGTGTCCCGGTAGTGGCGTTTTGGCCGTTTAAGGGTTAATCCTAATTGTATCCAACAGTTCTCGTCTGTTTTCACCATAGTAAAACAAAAGCTCGATATTTCAAAATCACTGAAAGAATATCAAATAAGCTTTGTGATGAACTTAGGAATCGAAAGTTTAAAAGCTTGAACTTCTTCCTCAGATGGAATTTGTCGCATCCTTTGATTTTCAGAAATTTTTTAAATTATTTAATATAAACACATTCAAAATTAAACAACTTGAAATTGGAAATTTAACAACTGAAAAACATTTGATTGTAAGCATATGTTTATAAAAAGAATAGCTATAGAGCGGGACGACTGAAAAATACCGAAAAATAAAATTCCCGAAACTGGAGAATTCCCCCCCAAAAAAAATTCGAAACAGAAAATCCTCGAAATTAAAAAATAGCTCACAATTTAAAAATCCCGAGAGTTTGATTTGAAAATTCCCGATAATATAAAATTGCGGAAATAAAATTGCCGATTCAAGGAAATTCCTTAATTCAAACAACGCACAATTAGTAAATAATAAAATAATAAAGAAAATACTCTTCTTTAATGAACCTATTTTTTAATTTATTTATTGTTTATTTATTCTCAAAATAATTTTTTAATTGTTTCGATTGGGAAATTACCCTGTGTCGAAAATTGTATAGTGTTAGATATGTTATAATATCTTTAATTTCTATTGGGGAATTTTCTAATTAGGTAATATTTATAAACTGTCGGAAACTTTATTATTCGCAAACTTTACATTGTAGGCAATTTTATAGTTTCGGTATTTTTCAATAGTCTCTATAAAGCATTTAAAATAACTTTAAAAGTGAGAGTTTAGAATTCATAAATCAAAATTGTTGAAGTCTATTAATTAATTAATTAATTATTAATTAATTAATTGAATAATATTAAACTTGGAACATTAAACAATTTAGCATCTTTCATTGTGGCATTCGAAATTTTAACAGTTTTGAAAATATGAAAACTCTAAACTATAAGTCTAAAAAATTGAGCAAGATTAAACTAAAAGCTTTTTGAAACTAAATCATTTCAAATAATAAGCCTGAATAAAATTTTTCAATTTTTAATCATTTAATTTGAAACTTTTAATTATAAAAACCTCAAATTGAAATTCTGTGTTTATCTTATAATTATTTTTTAACGGCGCAAATTAACAAAATTTTCATTTATTATGCTTCAATTAAAATTATTTAAACGCTGAATAATTTCACTTTGAAATTGTTCCACTTAAAACTCAAGATTTTTGGTAGTTTTACCCCGTACTACTTCTACTTCATTTTAATTTTTTAGTTCTTTTCACAATTGAAAAAATGTTTAATTTGAAAACTTTAATGTGGAATTTATAATTTCCAACGAATTTTAATAAAAAAATTTAAATTATCTAATCTTACGTAATATTGTAACTTTAGATTTAAATATAATTTTTGTTTAAAAACTCAACTTTGAATTTTATTAAATGCAAGCGAATAAAATCATTTTCTCGCACCCAATTAAGTCTTTTTATTTGTTAAATAATTCGTGTCGGAAGCAAACTTGATTACAATGTGCGTATGACGCACGTCGAAAGCCTTGTCACTCAAAACCTGACCGGAAGATTCAATACCGATTATACTTATTATCGATATACCCACGCTATACGTAGCAAAATGGGTCAGAAATTAAATATAAAGAAGCAAGCCATTTTTTTATAGTAAACAAACAAACAACTCATTTAAAGACGTAATTCGGAAAACGAGTGAAAAATAGTACGAAATCTTTTCCAATTTCCCTGGCAAAGTTAATCTTATTCCCAGACGGAACATTCACGGAAATAGGGCTTCTGAGCAATTGCTTTCATCGACGAAAAAAGGAACAAGTTCAGGGTGTCTAGCGAAATTTCGTTTTTAAATTCCCGTACTTCTCGAATCGGAATCATCATTTTTCCCGATTTCCTCTTGAGATGTGTGTCTCAATTTCGCATCTTGGCAGAATCCAAGGAAAAACCAGCACAATTTTGTCAAAACATCGATTAAATTTTATGGAAATTTATCTTTAAAATTAGTACAAGACAATTTCTTTATTTCTTGTTTTTCACAGTGTACTGCATATTGTAACAAATTGTCTTTAACAATTTAATTGTACTATAAAATTGTTACCGCTATTTTATCTAACATTTGTTTAATTTTTTTATTGAAAACTAGATTTATTATAAATTAAATAACATTTTTTTGACTGAGATCTAATGAATATTATAACAAATAAAGTTTTAAAAAACAGTGTACAAATAAATTAAATAAATACTAACATTAATAGAAAGTAAAATTTGAACACAAAATTAGAGTTAAAAATTTGTCAGAACAAATGAATACATTAATGTTCATAAAAAAATGAAAACAATTGATTGGAATAATGTATTTTTACGACCTTTCTTAATTTGAACGGGCATTTTTAAGACCGAAAAAAACCAAGAATTTTATTTTAAAAGATGATTCTAAATCTGTTCAAAACTAAAAATGTACAGATTTGAACGTTAAAAATTTTAACTTTATAAACTACTTTTAATTTCAAACTAATTTTAAATGTTAATTTGATTTTTTTTAATCAGAAAAAGGAAATTTTTTCATATTGAGCAAAATTTGACTATTCATTTTAAATAAACAATTATAATCAAATATCCAAAACGAAACAATTAGAAACTAAAATGTTTCAGATAGAAAGTCTTGACTCGTTAAAATTTGAAATTTACCATTTCAATTGTTTTATTTTCTTGAATTTTTAATTTATATGTGAATTTTTTTTATTTTGATACACCAAAATTTGAACAATTAATGATTTCAAACGACTTGAAATTAAAATAACTGAACTTCTGATTTTAGAAAAGGGTTTAGGTTTTAAGGGGTAACATCTATGTAAAAATTTCAAAAAATCGATTTTTTTTAAGCTAAATTGGTACGTAATTATGTCAAAAACAATGTCCCGAAACGATTTATAAAAAAAAAATTTTCACCGAGTTCCAGCTGTCGGGCGCATGGCCCCCCAGCGTGCGGTCAGGCAGTTTTTAAACTTTAAACGCGTTTTCCTCGAAACCGCTTTTTTTTTCAATCGGCGACCACGATTACTCCGTCAGTTTTTATCCAATCAATTTGAATTTTTGACAGAATCTTTCAAACATTATTATCCAACGTCTCACGTACGATTTTTTTGATAAAATGAAAACTTTTTTTTATAAAAGTTTTTCGGCGATTTTAAAGAAAAAAAAATTTGTTTTTCAAAAATGCATAATTTTGTGAAAAAGTGATATTTTTGAAAAATCGTAGGTGAGACATTAATTTTTCATTCTATCTTGAAGAAAAAAATTTATATCTTTGTCTCAGACAAATAATGGCGACAAAAAGTTGGTGACCGTGGAGGTCTTTGAAAAAAAGTAGCTGTACTCTGGGTCCGCTAAAGGCGCCATTTTGTTTTTGAATAATTCTTAAAAATTAATTTATATTCCCTATAATATGTGTAATAAACTTGTCTTCTTGGATTTTGATTGGAATATTATATCTCTTTTCAAAAAAATCTTTAAAATGACCTTCAAAAACAGCCCCCTACATAGATGTTACCCCTTAAGCGATAACAAAAAAATGAGTTTCCAAAAGTCCATAAAAAACCTCGATGTGTTATTCATATAGTTTCTCCTTTTCATTTTCTTGGTCTGTAAATTATTTTTTCCAGGAAACTTTTACGACATTATTCTCTTTACTGACAGAAATTTCCTATACCTTTTCTCTACAGGAGGCATCGGCATGAAATTCCCATAAGGTCTTCTGAAACGTGCTCGGAAATTTTTTTATTGCATATAAAAAAATAAATAACGAGAAAAATGATTTAACCATGTTTGCTATTTTTGCCCTTTTTGCGCGAGACTTATGAAGGTTATCTGTTGTTAAATACAATATTCCAAGCGTCATGAAATGTAGATTTTAGTTTACAATGTAAAGAACTGAACTTTAAAAAAAAAAAGAATTTCATGGGATAGGAAAAAATGGACTTATGAAATTTTCAACTTTACAAAAGGTTAATTTAATTTTAAAAGGGAATGATGAAGCATTTAAATGAATATGCCAACTTTATCGAATCTCTTTCTCTCTCGCAAGTTGTTTTTGGTTCAGTGACAAAAGTATAGGCAATGATGCCAAGAATTTGGGAAAAGCCTAGATTAGAGAAAAGCCTTTGTAACAATGCTGAGTTGCACGAAATTTGGCTTTGAAATGGATTCTCTTCTAATTTATGCACCTTAGTCAGTATAACATTAGCTGCATCTTAATTTGTTTCTAAAATTGTACAAGAGCTATTGAAAGGGTTAAGAGGAGTTACAAGTTCCTTTTTTGCTGATTTACTTTCTTTTTATTAGTTATGTTCACTAAAAGAGAGAACGGTAGAAGTAGAACTTCGTTACTGAACTCCAAATAAAACTATATCATTCTTTGTTTCAAGAATAAGAAACCCTTAAATCTAACGATAAAAAGTTTTCCAAATTCTTGAGACAACTCCAAGGACAATTCAATCAATTATTTCAAGAGACGATTCGTAAAACTTTTTATCGTTAGATATAAGAATTTGCTGAAATAGAGGGTCTGAATAGAATAGGGGTCCATACCGAGCACAAAAATTCTCGGTTATTTTCTAGGGTAGCAAATCATTTTTGGCATCAGTAAGATTTTTTAATTCGAGCTTTTAAAACTGAAAATCTTTAATTTAAAGTGCAAATTAAAGAACTCAAAGTGAAACTCTTTTGAACTTGAAACACTTTAGAAATGCAAATTTGTTAATAAAAATAATAATTTAGTTTAATGAAGCTAAAAATTTCAAACTTTTATAAATTAAGTTCAAATATTTCTGCTTAAAAAATTTAAATCCACGTTATAATTTCCAAAGCTCAAAATTAAAACCAATCTTCCCTTTCAAATCAAAATAATAAAAATGTTCAAAGTAAAACATGCTCCTCTTCAATTTAGTACAAACTTGGAAATAAAAAACTCCCTCCTTTTATCTGAATGATAAAAATACTACATTTGACTCCTTCCTCATTCATCTTCTAAATCAGAAAAACAATTAATAACCAACATTTACTCCCTTCCAGCGTAATCAAAATATTTAAAAGAAAAAGTTCTTTTTACAATTCAGAAAAATTGTTAAGCGACTTTCATCCCTTTCACGAGATAATAATCTTATAAAAAAATATCCCCCTTCCGATTCAAAAAAGAATGAAATTAAAAAGTTCCCTCCTTCAAAAAAATTAAAATGCTAAAAATAATGTGGTCTTTCAATTAAAAAACAAAAAATTACTAAGATGATAAACAAAAAGAGTTTCCACTTCCAGTTCAGAAAAATTTGAAACCAAAATTTTATCTCTGCCTCTCTTTAAATTGTTCAGTTTTGAATATTTGATTGAATAAAACCGTTCAAGTATAAATCTATTAATTAGAAATTCTTTTAAAATTGAAAATAATTGATAAAAGTTAAAATTTCAACGTTAAAATCTGTAAATTGTTTAATTTTTAACTTTAAAATCATTAATATTCATGGAAATGCTTTTAAAAGTTTGGAAATCCCTTAAAATTCTTTGAGATACAGTGAAATCTTTCAAGTCTCTTAAAAACAATTAAAATTTTTTAAAAATTGAAGTGTTAATTAAATTTTTCAAAATTCCTTAAAATCATTTATATTATATCAAAAAAGATCAATTTTTAACCAATCTGTAAAATTTTGAACTCAAAAAATATATTTTTTAACTGAAAGTGAATAGAAACAGAAGAATTCTTAATTAAACAAAAGAATCCTCAACAAAAAAGATGAATTATCTACAAGCCGAATTTTTTTTCTAGAAGAATTTAAAAATATATATACATTTTCTACTAAAGAAGTAAATTTTCAACTTATAAATGATAACTTTGACACCAGAAACGGAACAGTTACAATTTTCAGATACCAAAAAAAATTATTTTCAACAAGAAAAAAGTAATTTTCAACAAAAACGTTCAATTTTCATCTAAAGAGCTGAAAATTATTTTTTAACGAAACTATTTCAACTTTAAACCAATTAGTTCAATTTTAAACCAATGATACGACTTTTCGATTAAATAAATCAATTTTCAACAAAATTGTAAAATTTTGAAGATGAAAATTCGAATTGTCTAGAAAACAGGCACCATTTCCAAAATAAGGAGTATTCTGATCCAAAAATATAATAATAAAAATAATTAACTGTCGCTCAAAAAAAGATTACTTTTCTACCAAAAGATGCGTTATTAATTCAAAATATAGAATTTTTTATCCAAAAAGTCGAATAAACAATAAAAAAGGCGAATTTTTTACCAAAAAAGATTACTTATCTACTAAAAAACGAATTTTCATTCCAAAAACGAATTTTATCATCCAAAAGGACGATTTATATTTATTTTTTAGTTGAATTTTGCAAAAAAGAATAAATTTTCAACCTAATAGTAGAATCTTAAACCAAAAGAGATGATTTCTGAAATAAAAATATAAGATTAGACATTTTTGAATTAAAAAGAATTAACTTTCAACCAAAAAGCCTTAATTTTCTACCAAAAGGGCGAATTGTCAAACCAGAAAAACGAATTTTTAACAACGAAATTAAATTTCAATCAAACACTGAATAGTTGAAAAAATACTAAAGAGACGCCTTTTCAATGAAAAAGTTAAAATTTGAAACAAACAGTTCAATTTTTAAACATGTAAGGTGACTTTTCTACTATAAAAGATGAATAAATTATCCAAAAAGACAAATATTTAACGAAACATTTGAATTTTCGACTAATAAGTTAAGAAATTACGAAAATAGTTTAAACTTCAACCTTCAAGGATGCATTTTTAACTAAATGGTCAAATTTAAAACAATAAAGATTAAAATGTAACCAATGAAAATGTAATCGTGAAATTTTCAATTAAAATAATTAATTAAAAAAAGCAAAGTTTTAAACAAAAAAGATGAAATTTAAAAAAAAAAAAAGATTTTTCAAAGCAAACAGTCGAATTTTTTAACAAAGTACAGGAATTTTCTACCTAACAGTTGAATTTTCGACTATAAAAATATAGATTTCCAAGCAAAATAGAAACAGTGAAATTTTCAGATAAAAAACTTATTTTTTTACAGAAAAGAAAAGATTTTTCATTCAAAAAAGTTAAATTTTACACCCAAGAGCTGAATCTTAAAAATATATGTATTTTTCATCATAGTAGTTCAACTTTAAACCAAGTAGTTCAATTTTCAACAAAAAAAAGACAAATTTTGAAACAAGTATATCAATTTTCAACAAAATTGTTGAATTTATCAGACAACAAGACGAATTATCTATAAAACAGTTAAATTTGCAAACCGAAAATATTATTTTCAATTAAAAAAGTTAATTTTCAACCGAGTAATTAAATTTGTCAGCCAAGAAGACCCATTTTCTACAAAACAGTTCAATCTTATGCACCTAAATATAAATTTTTATTTAAAATTATGAATCTTCAACAAGAAAAATTAAATTTTTTAAAAGTAGTTTCACTATAAACAAAGCGGTGGAATTTTTAACCAACAAAAATGAAATCGTAATGAAACATGCGATTTCCTATAAAAAATATGGCTCTCAAGATAGTTTAAGTTTTAACCTACAAAGAATTGAAAATGTCATATTTTTAAAGAAAAAATAATAAAATTCAACCAAAAACAGTTGAATATTCAAAATAAAAA
This sequence comes from Belonocnema kinseyi, assembly GCF_010883055.1. Lineage (NCBI taxonomy): Eukaryota > Metazoa > Arthropoda > Insecta > Hymenoptera > Cynipidae > Belonocnema > Belonocnema kinseyi. The sequence continues at coordinate 123,631,930 of NC_046658.1, forward strand.
GACTTTTTTTTTAGAACACAGGTGAGATTTTAACCCGTAAAGTTGAGTTTTAACCAAAAAAGTTTATTTTCAACCAATACAGGTTGTTTTTCTAACATAAAAAATTAGGTTTGAACCAGTTACAGTGAACGAAAAAAAATGATAAAAAATAGTTGAGTTCCCAAAGAAAGAGATAAAACTTCAATTAAAAAAGATTAATTTTAAACAAAACAGTAAAAATATCCACTAAAAAAGATATTTTAAAAATCACCCTTAAATAATTAATGGACATTCCCAAAACAATAATAAATTAGAAACTCCGCCGTCACAAAATAATTTCCCTGTCATTCACCGGCATACCCAGTTTGCCTAGATCTGTCAATTACAAAACGAAAATAATGACAGTTAAATATCCTGACATTGTTCAAACAATTGAAACATCGTGTCAAGAATAATTCTGAACAGTTGACACTTCTTTCTGTCCCTATAACCACCTGTCCCATACTTCAAAACAAAAAAGACGCAGCTAAAAATCAATAAAATAGCCCTATCTCATAGAGAAAAAAATTAACATCTACACAATTTCGAGTAGAATATATTACAAGTGTAATAATAAAAAGTCTGAAGAGAGTTTTGTAGGTTCGGACGACTCTGTACCTAATTAGAAAAGACACTAAACTTACCGACTATTCTTGCTGGCATGCCACGAGGTGTGGAACGTGCTGGTTGTTTTCTTTTCGTTGCTAACTAATCTTGACATTTGCGAGATCCCGGCAGGCTTCCCGGGTACGGCGCTGGTGGTTAGAAGCAGCATGGGTCCCTCTTCTCACTCTCCACCCACAATAAAATCTCTGACACTCTCACGGGAAACTTGACATGCATTCATATAAACAATAACAACCCACACAAGCACTCACACCTCTTCACATTCACACAAAAACACTTCAAACACACGGCATTCATACTTCGTAAAAAAATAATAAAAAAGTAAATCCGACAGGATAGCGAACGTGCGAGCTCGAAGGCCAGGCAAAACCGTTTTGACGCACGAGACTGAAATCGCCTTCCTTTTTTACACGATGGCAATTGTCAAAGGATCCCAAAGAGCCGCCTCCTCGAATTGAAACGCGATTTTCCCGTTTGACGAATCCGGTCGCGGGTGTCCCTCCGTTTTCTCGGTAAAACCGATTTCAATTTCCGGAGTCGTGTTTTGAACGAAGAAGAGAGAAAACATACGCAGTGGCAGGATTCAGAGGACAATTACTAACCTAGAAGCGAATCGTTGAGGACTCGTCACGACTGGATAACGGAATAAGGAACTCAAAACATTCTCAAGACACGGACTCGTATTCTGCTACGGTTGCCATATTGGAATCAATCGGAATTTCATGCCCATTCCAAGAGACGAGCAGCCACCAGAGGCAAAGCAAAACTGAAACAATTCTCGTAATCTCCGTAGTCGATGAGGGCGGCGCTGCAACCGCCGAGACCCAATCACAAGCTTTAGTCCGAAATTACTCAAACCTCGTTCCCGGGTCGCTTATCGAATTTTTCCTAATCCAAATCATTTGTTGAATCGCCTGCGACGGAAATTAGAATTTTCGCCAGAAAACTTCAGTGGATATTTAACATTAGATTTGGAAATGGAGGTTGGGAAAAGTGAGGAATGAGCAGTGATGAGCAATATCATAGCAATATGTAGTTTTTTTTAACTGTTACCCCAGTAAGGGGACGTCCATAAACTTGCGGCTACCAAGTTTAGGCTGTTTTTGACCCCTCGGTCACCCTTGGTCGACAACCGTAGTTTTTTTCTTATGCTGCACCCCCCCCCCCCCCCCCCCCCCCCCCCCGGTAAAAGTAAGGTATCACAGAATTCTATCAAACCATGGGAAACGAATTTTCTACAAATCAGTTTAATTTTGTACAAAATAATTGAATTTTATAACATACTGTTGAAATTTCAAGCCAAAAAGACGAATTTTCTATAAAATAATTGAATTTTCAACTATGAATATAAATTAACAAAAGAAAAGTTTATTTACAATCAATCTGTTAAATTTTCAACCAAAAAGTTTAATTTTCAGTTTAAAAAATTACTTTTTGACCAAGAAAAAACGCGTTCTCGACTAAAATTCAGAACTTTTCAGAAAATAGTTGAACTTTCAACTAAGAAATTAAATTTTCAGCTCAAAAAGATAAATTTCTTACGAAAAATGTAATACTGGATATTTAAACAACAAAGAATTTTAATTATAAATCATTCGGATTTAACTATCGTAGATGTATTTTCAAAAAAAAATACTTAATTTTTAATTTAAAAAATGTACTAAATACTTGAAATTTTAACTTATAAATGATAAATTTCTATCCAAAAATAGAAAAATTCAATTTTCGGCTGAAAAAATGCATTTTTTAAGAAACCAAACAAAGAACGAAGCTTCAATCCAAAAGTTTAATTTTAAGCCGAAGAATTAAATCTTAAAAAACATGAATTTTTAACAAACAGCTGGTTTTACTTTAAAACAAATTGTTGCATTTTCAACTGAAAAAATGTTATTTTTAATCAAATATCTGACTCCTCAAACAAGAAAATTAAATTTTAAAGAGAAACGGATGAATAATCTAAAAAACGATTGAATTTTTGGCCCAAAAATATTTTCTTTGTAGTAAAAGTTAATTTTCTACCAATAATTTAATTTTTAATTTAAAAAAGGTTTAATTTTTAACCAAATACTTAAATTTGTACCAGAAAATAAAATTTTTAACGTAAAATTTAATTTTCAACCTGATAGTTTAATATTCTCTCAAACTGTTGAATGCTTAACCAAATCCTAATAATTTAGACCAAAAAATTTGCACTTTTAACGAAAAATGATGAGTTTAAGAAGAATAATTTTCCAGCAATAAAGAGAATTTTTTCAAAATATATAATTCCCACCTAAAAATATCAATTTTCAACAAAAAATCAACTTTCAACAAAAAAAGAAATAGTTCCATTGTTCTATTTATAAATTAATTCTTTAAAAAGAAATCACAGAATAATTACGTTTTCAACGAAATTCTTGAATTTTAAAGCGGAAAGGACGAATTATCTACGGAACGGTCGAATTTTCAGCCCGTAACTAAAATTTTTTGACAAAAATTTATTTTCTATAAAATAGCAAAATGTTTATAAAGATTCATTTTTTTAATAGAAAATTTAAATTTTTAACTAAAAAGATTACTTTTTTACCAGAAAGATAAATTTTGAACCAGAAAATACAAAATTCCAACAAAATACATTAATTTTCAAAAAAATTATTGATTTTAAATGTCAAAAGGATGAATTATTTACAAAACGGTTGAATTTTTAGACTGAAAATATACTTTTTGAACAAACAAAAAAGTTCACTTTCTACCAAAACGGTAAATTTTCATAAAAAATAGTTTAATTTGTAACGAAGTAATTAAATTCAAACCAAAAATGTGCATTTTTGACCACAAAGGATGAATTTTCAACAAAAAAGGATGAATGTTCAACCAAAAAGATTGATTCATCCTCGACCAAAAAAGGTCAATTTTAAACAAATTACATACATTTTCAACTACAAAATATCAGTTTTCAAACACAAAAGAAATAGATACATTGTTAATAAAAAAAATTGATTCTCAACTACAAAAAAAAAACGAATTTTCAACAAAATAGATGAATGTTCAACTAAAATTGTAAACCTTAAAAAAATATATTTTTCAACAAAAGAGTTTAACATAAAATATGATTTTTTAACAAAGAAGATTAATTTGTTTAATGTAAAATTTGAATTTTCCAACAAGAAGATTAATTTTCTACCAAAACACATGAACTTTGAACAAAATGCACTAATTTTCATGCAAATTTTTGAATTTAAAAGCCAAAAGAATGTTAAGTTTTCATAACAAACATTTGAATTGTTAACCAAGTGGTTAAATTTAAACTAAAAATACGCATTTTTAACCAAAAAATACGAATTTTCAATATATAAACCGTAAATTTCTAACTAAACGTTGAATAGTGTAACTATAAAATAAAAAAAATTAAGTTTTATTAAATTAAAGAAAAACGAATTTTCAACAAAAAAGTTTAATTTTAAACCAAAGAGGTAAATGATGATAAATATGAATATTTAACTAGCGTTCAACTTCAACCACGTCGTTGAATTTTTAACCAAATATTTGAATCTTCAGCTAGAATGATTAAATTGTTAAATTTTAAAGTCAAAAGGATGATTTATCTACAAAACGGTTATATTTTTAACACAAAAATATGATTTTTTAATAAACAAGTTTATTTTCTACTAAAAAGCTTAATGTTCATAAAAGTATTTTAATTTTTAACAAAAATTTCAATTTACAACCGAATAGTTTAATATTCTATTAAATTCTTGAATTATTAACCAACCTAGAATAATAATAAAGAACCATGCAGTTGTATGTTTAATAAAAGAGGATAAATTTTCTACCAAGAAGATTAATTTTCGACCATGGATGATCCATTTTTAACAAACTGTATGAATTTTCATTTAGAGAAGATCCATTTTCAATCAAAAATATTAATCTTCGACCAAAAATTAAATATGTAGTTACATTGTTAGTTAAAAAATAAATTCTCAACAACAAATGAACCAACTTAATTAATTGTGAGCTTCGCCACAAATCCCCAGGGACTCCAAACTTAAACTGGCAGGGACCCTTAAATATGATTTTTCATATGAAAAAAATTAATTTTCTGCTCAAAATTTTTAAAGTTTAAAATAAAAGTGATTAAGCCTCAACAAATAACTGCTGCATTGTCAACTGAATAGTTTAATTTTTAAGTCAAAATTGTTCATTTCTTATACTGCCGTAAAAACTAAAAAGATACATAAGTTACATTGCCGTATAGGGTTATTCTCGTAAACTTGGCAATGAAAAACTCGACCTAAGCGACAATGTCACTTATGTATCTTTTTATTTTGTAGGGCACTATAAGGCAGTTGATCAAGAAGACAGTCGACGGAAGATCGTTTTTAACTACGTACAATGAATTTGTTAAATAGTTGAGTTTGTAAAAAAAAAATAATTTTTAAACCAACAGTTCGTATTTGCAATCAAATAGTTGGTCTTTTAATCATTTCAAAATTTTCAATACAAAATTCTAGATTGAACTAAAAATATGAATTTTCAACCATATAAGATTACTTTTCTACGATAAAAAAATAATTTTCAATCCAAACCAAACAGTTCCATTTTTTACCTAGAAAGATGGATCACTAAAAAAAATAGTCGAATTTTCAAAAAAAATAATTAAAGTTACATCAAAATAGTCGAATTTTTATGTAAAGGCTGTCATTGAATTTATAATTATTACATGTTAAACGTTTTCGACTTAAAAATGTCCAATTGTTAAGGATTGCTATTTGAAAAAATTAAATTTTGAAATACGGATTCACGAAATTAGAAATAGTTGAATTTAACCGAAAAAGATTTTCTACCAAAACAGAGATAAATTTTCAAACAAGAAATACGATCTTCCATCGAAAAAATTCATTTTTAATCAAAAAATAGCATTAACAAACAAATAATTGAACATTCAAGCAAAAAAGATGAATATGGAGTTAAATAGTTAAATTTCCAAAAGGCCAAAAAGATGAATTTTTTATGGACAAGATCAATTTGCTAACCAAAAAAAGTTTTTTCAACCAAATTCATGCATTTTCATACAAGTATTTGAATTTTTAACCAAAATAGATCGATTGTTAACCAAATAAATACATTTTCCAACACAAAAGATTATTTTTTTACTAAAAATTAAATTTTCTATCTAGAAAATTAATGAAAAAAAATATAATTTTCACCCAGTTAAATTAAACGAAAAAGTAAAGCGAATTTAAAAAAAAAATATTTGAACTTTCAACCAAATAAAAAAAATCAATTCTTAACAAAAAAGAACATAATTTTCAACAAGTCGAATTAAAAATAAACACAAATATTTAACCAAATTATTGAATCATCTACCATATAGCAGAATTTTTAATGAAAAAAGATGAATATGGAGCTAAATAGTTTGGTTTTCAATTTAAAAACAAATCGTTTGAATCAAATATAGAATCGTCAAATTTTCAATGTACCAAATTAATTTTCAACTAGTTGGATTCAACCAAAAATACAAATTATTAACCAAATAGTTGAATGCGCAGCCAAAAAGAATTGCATTATGGAGCCAAAAATACCAATTATCTACAAAGCAATTGAAGTTTAAATGAAAAATATGATTATTCAACAAAAAAGTTTATTTTCTATTAAATAGTTATATTTTCATTAAAATAGATTTTTTCAACAACAAAAATATGATTTTTCAAGAAAAAAGTTAATTTGCTACCAAACAGTTGCACAATCTTCTGAATATTTGGATGTTAAGATCAAAAAGATGAATTTTCAAGCAAATGATTGAACTTTTAATCAAATAGTTTAATTTTCAAGCTAAAAAGACGAATTGTTTAGAAGCCAATAGAATTTTCAAAACAAAAGGTTTAATTTTAAATTAAAAAGTTCATTTTTAACCAAGCTAGATGACTTTTAAGAAAGATGAATTTCCAAACCATAAAGTAAAACTTTTAACTTTAAACCAATACAATTTAACTAAGAAAGTCGAATTTTTAAACAAATTTTTGAATCCTCCACCAAAAAAGATGAATTTTCAACAAAGAAGATTAATTTTCTAATAAAACAGACGAATTTTCAATAAAAAACATAAATTTTTTATTAAATAGTTAAATTTTTAACTTATAAAATATAAATTTCCAACTAAAACTGGAACAATTAAATTTTCTGATAAACAATTTTTACCAAAAAAGTTCAGTTTTAAACCAAAGAGCATAATCTTTTAATAAATCGTTTTTTAACGAAGTGGTTCACAAAAAGACGATAAGACAAATTATCTATAAAAGAGTTGAGTTTTTAACCAACAAATATTATTTATCAAGAAAATGTTCATTTTCTAACAAATAGATCAATTTTCATGAAAATGGCTCAATTTTTAATGGAATAGTTTAATTTTTAACCAAATATATGAATTTTCAAAAATAAGTTAATTTCCAATTAAATAATTCATTTTCCAAGCCAAGAAGATAAACTTTCCAGAAAATAGTTCAATTTTTAAACCGAAAACATGAATTTTCAACATTTAAACCAAAATTTTGTTTACATTGAAAATAAATATTCTTTGTTGAAAACTATTCTTTTTGTCGCAATTCAGCTGTTTTTTATTAAAAATTTTTTCTGTTCAAAATATAAACTTTTTTTATTTGTGTTTTAAATATTTTTTCAGTTAATTAGTTAAAGATAGATCTCTTTGATTAAGCATTTAATAATATTCTCTAAAAAATTAGTTTCTTTTAACTCTTTAGTTTAAAACTCTACAGTTTTGTAAAAATTTGTCCCTTTAGTTCAAAATTTAACCTATTTTTTGTCAAAGAAACTGTTTGGTTGATTATTAGTTATTTTAAAAAATATATTTAGTTAAAAGTTCATCTATGTGAGCGGAAAATTTAACTATTTGGTAAAAAATTTAACAAATTAGTTGAATATTCAACCAAAAAGACGGTTGAAGAATTTTTTATAAGACAGTTGAATTTCAATAAATAAGTTTTCTGTCAAAAAAAGATGAATTTTCAACCAAAAATATAATATTCAAAATTTTAATGAGAATGTGAATTTTCTGCAAAACGGTTGAATCCTCAACCCAAACAGATTAATTTTCAACTAAATTGCTGCATTTTTAACGAAAATGATGAATTTTTAACCCAGAATATTAATTTTCTACCAAAAACTACGATTTTTCAACAAAATACATGAATTTTCAACCAAATACTTGAATTTTTAACTGAAAAAGATAAATTTTTAACCAAAAATGAACACGTATCATTTTTATTTGAAAAAATTAATTCTCAACAACAACAAAAAAACGAATTTCAAGCAATTAGTTGAATTTTTGACAAAAAATATGACTTTTTAACAAGATAGTTGCATCTTAAACCAAAAAATTAAATTTTCTACTAAATACACTAAAATCTCCGTTTCTGTCGGCGCTTGAATCGTTTTCAATTGGAATATATAATATTTCGCAACATACGCGAGTGATTACCCGCGCAATGCGTCTTTCCGACACACTGCTGGTGATTTTCAGACAAGAGTCGCAACAGCTTAGAAACTGCGTGAGCTAGCAGGCCTAGGAAGGCCGAGACCGGGGGGACAGAAACCGAGAGTATGGTGTAGTAGAATTTTGAACCGAACGAGATAAATTCCACACCAAAAAATATATATAATAGACTTTTCAGCCAAAAAAAGTTGGCTTTTCTTATTAGGTTCTATCAATTCAGTTCTTCTATTTTAATAAGCGAAAAAATAAGAAGAAGGGGACATTTCTTAAAAATAGGATACGGGATTCTTCCTCTGACTCCCCCCCCCCCCCCCCCCCCCCCCCCCCCCCCCCGTTTACCATCAAATTGGTAGCGTAGTTATTGGACGTTCATCAATGAAATCCAGGACCAAGGATTTAATTAATAAAAATAAATAATTAAATTAATCGAATAGGGTAATAATAGAAGAATATATTCTTTTAATTAAAATTCTCCTGTTTTTTTAGAAAATTCCTCTTCTTGACTTGAAAATTTAACTATTTGTTTAAGATTTTCATCTTTCTTGAACGGGAAAATCTTTCTTGGTAAAAACTCAACTCTTGTTGAAAATTGGACTTTTTGGTAGAAAATTGATTTTAATAGGCTGCGAATTCGACGATTCGCTTAAAAAGTCATATTGGAGTTTTCAATCGAAAACTATTCATTGTTAACAAAAAATAGAATAATTAAGTTTATAATTGAAAAAATTACGTTTAAAAACTAATTTCCCACTGGAAAAATTAATTTTTAACATAGTAGATCAACTTCTAACCAAATGGTTAAATTTTCAATCAAGAAGAAAAATTCTAATAAAAAAGATGAATTTACAACACAATACATAAATTTTCAATTTAACAGTAAATTTTTAACCAATAATGAAGTAGTTCAATTTTCAGTAAAAAAGTTCATTCTTAATTGAATGAACGAATTTTCAGCAAATTAATTAAATATTTATCTAATAGTATGAATGTTGAACAAAATAGCTGAACTTCCAACCAAGTAGCTTAATTTTCAACCAAAAAACTTAAATTCTCGATGAAAAATTTTATAGTTAAATTTTCTAGTAAAAAGCTATTAATTTTTTGGATAAATAGTTGAATTTTCAACCTCATTGAATGATTTTGCACTGAAAGAGATTAATTCTTACCCAAAAATATAATAGTATACTTTTCAAATACAAAGAATGAACCTTCAACCAATAATTGTTCGATTTTCTTTTTAATATAATTTCAGTTCCTTTGAATATTTAATGATTACAATTTTTTATATCGAACACTTTCAATTTCAAATTATTCAATTCAAAAAGTCTTAATTAAGAAATGAAACAAGTTCAATTTTTTAAAATTCCATTTGGAATATTGTTCTTTTTTGTCCATTCTAAATAATCTAATATTGTTTGATTTGGAACGTTTTCAATTAAAAATTGTATATATATATTTTAATTTCAAAATTTTTGAATTCGAAATTATAAATTATTGTTTCATAATTTATTTACAATTCTATATTCAAAAATTTGTTTTGTGATGGGTTTTTAAATTGTTTATATTTTTAACACAAGGAAATAAAAATTCGAATAAATTCTTAGTTAAACATTATATCAACTTAAATAAACAGAGAAGGACTTCCAGATTAGAAATAAAATGATTTTTGATCCAGTCTACTGCTATAACAAAATTTGATGAAAAAATTAGTAAACAGTCTTACATTCGGTCAAAAAATTTATTTTTTCTAAAACTGCTTCGTATTAATATAAGCATGACAGTTAATCACAAAAATATATAAATAGTTGATAATAAACATCGTTAAAAACAATTCTGGTAGCATAATATTTTTATTTTGGGGTTTTTCATATTTTAATTGCCCAATATTTTATTTTAAATATTTTAATTGTCAAATGTTTATAAACAATTAAGATAAACAAATTCAAAATTTAGGCAGTTTCACGTAGAAGAAAATCATTCTCTTCATTAGAATAGCTCGACATTAATTTGAGACTCTGAGTTATACACGATAATAAATAAAAATGTATTGATAAATATTTTCATAAACAATGTATCATAATTATTGATTGCAAAGTCTCATCATCCAGTTCATTCATAGCATACTCAGTCTCAAGCTATTTCGATTTAAACCCCGATTTATTTTCTACGTGAAATGTCCTAAATTTGAAATTGTTTATCCTAATTGTTTATAACCTTCAAGTTGTTTAATTTCAACAAATATTATAACATTTATATTATTTTTATCAGTATTTGCAGCAGTTCCGGGAATTAATAAGAATCAAAATCTGTAAAGACATCCAACTTTAATATTTTGCCGCAGAAACTGTTCATAACACTTGTTATTTTTAACTTTATTAATTATTATTGTGTTTGGATGTTATTTCTACATTAATACGAAAAAGGTTTAACAAAATGAAATTTTCTTACTAATAATAGTTTGCTAATTTGTTTTCATAAATTATGTTCCCTTCCATTACTTCTTTTGTTCTGTTAAACTTATATTTTAAACGATTCTAGCACTTTTTAATCAAGAAATTAAAAAGTGATTTTATAACGCTTGCAAAAAAATTGATAAGCAAATTAAAACGAAATTTAACAAATTATTCTTACTTTCTCTATTGATATTCTCTTGAAAACAAAACAAAGTCTGTATTATTAATTTTTGCATATTATATTTGAAATTTCCGCCTGTAAAATGAAAACATTGAAAAAAGACGCCAGCGCTTTGGCGGTAAAATCAAATGCCATAAAAAGTGAAATCCTGTGGAGAATTTCAAGTATTTCGTACATTTCATCTTATTTTTCAAGAAAATAATTAAATAAACTCTTTTCTAGTCCTTTTATATCTCAATATTCACTTCTAATTCCGCAATTATTTCAAAATCAACTCTCAAACTATTCGAATTATTTCCACACCTAGTGGATTTTTCTGTCACTTCCTTGTATTCTTCTTTGTATTTTCGCATTTCGGGGAACTATGACTTAATTTTGTTTCCGCGAAAATTTTGGCAAGCGGTGCCAAAGAAGTTTATTTTGAAAGACTGTAAATATAGTATTTATTCGTTTAAATGGCTTCTCCAGCTCCAAAATCGCCAGAGCAATCCGAAAGGAGCAGAAAATATGACAGACAATTAAGGTATTGCAAAATTTAATCAATAAGAAAGAACCTTTTCCACTCTCTGATTTTCTCCATTATTACAAACATTTTCTTTAATATTCCATTATTTTTCTTATTCTTTTCCTTTTCTTCGTGTGTTCTTCTCATTTACTTATCAATTTTCTTACTGTCACGGAAAACTTAAATATTATTTTTAGGTTATGGGGCGATCATGGACAAGCCTCTCTCGAAGCAGCCCATATTTGTTTAATAAATGCCACTGGTTTGGGCACAGAAATATTGAAATCTTTGGTTTTACCTGGAATCGGAGCATTTACAATTATCGATGGCAAAAAAATCACTGACGAAGACATTGGATCCAAGTAAGAAAAACTTTTTCTTTTTAGAAATTTCAGGGATCACAGTTGCCCCCCCTTTTTTAGAAACATCCCCTAAAACACTTAAAATCGAGAATTTTGACTCAATTTTTGCCCTTTTCATATAAGTTTTCGATTCATTTTTTAAGAATCATAAATATAAATTTAAGACATTAGGAAGCAACACTCAAAATTCTCGAAACCAGTTAATTCTGTCATTTATGAATAAAAATACTAAGATAATAAATAAAAACTTAATTTAAAAAGAAATAGGCATTAGTAGAAGTAAAAAAAGATATAATATATTTCGGCAAGTGAACAACAATATATATTAAGAATAAAATTTCGTCTAATTTTTTGTTACCAGTCATTGAAAATGATTTTTCATATTAAATTTCAAAATAAAATCACGCCTTACGACTTTTTAACAAAATTGTTGCGTTTTTTATCAAAAAGATTAATTTTTCACGGAAAAATTGATTTTCCTACCAAGAAAAATTTTTAACCAAACTTTTCAAAACAAAAAGTAGACCTTTGAACCAAAGAGTTGAATTTTAAAGCCAAGAGGGTGAGTTTGAAAGAAAAAAGTGACTTTTAAACCTAATAGTTGGATTTCCTTCAAAAATATTAAAATTTTTAACAAAGATGTTTGTTTTCTCAACCAATTTTTTTTATTTTTCTATCATTTTTTTAACTAATAAGACGAACTTTCAACAAAAGAGTTAAATTTCCAATAAAAAGATCATTTTCAGCTTTATAGTTGAATTTTCTACCAAAATATTTTTATTTTCTACATAAGAAAAAAAAAACGAATTTAAAACAAAATTGTTAAATTTTCAATTAAAAAATTAAATTTTAACTAAAAAACTGAATTATTAACAAAGTAGTTCAAATTTCAACCGAATAGTTAGTTGTTCGTTATTTTTCGACTAATAGGTTTAAGTTTTTAACGAAACAGTTTAATTTTTAACCAAAGTAGATGAATTTTTAACGAAAAATGAAATAGTTATTATTTAAAGAAAAAAATAATTTGAAATCAAACGCAGTTGAATTCATCCAAAAAATCTTCAACTAAATCCGAATAATTTTCTGCCGTAATATTTGAATGCATTTTCAAACCGAACATATGAATTATTAAAAACAAGTTACTTTTATATCAAATCGTCGAACTTTCTATCAAATTACTGGAATTTTTAATCAAATCTTTACATGATTTTCTAACCAAAATAGATGAATTCTCAACGAAAAAATATAATAATTAAAATTATTTCAACAACAAAAAAGGTTTTTAATTGGAAATCAAACAGTCGAATTCAATCAAAAAATCCTTTACCAAACCAGATTAATTTTCTGAAATTTTTTTTGAATTTTCAACAAGTAAATTAGATTTTTTTACCAAAGAAATAAATTTCGAAACGAAAAAGCAGAATTTTAAACCAAGAAAGAACAAAAATTCCACTAAATTGTTTCGTTTTTAAGTTGAGATAAATTTTGAAAGGAAAATGCAGAATTTTGAACCAAGAAAGAAAAAAAATTCCACTAATTTGTTCCATTTTTAAGTTAAATGTGTGAGTCTTATACAAAGCAGTTGCATTTTCAAACCGAAAATATGAATTTTTAACAAAAAATTTACATTGATATCAAATTGTTGAGCTTTGTATCAAATTATTGGAATTTTTAACAAACATATACATGAATGTTGAACGAAAATAGATAATTCTCAATGAAAAATATAATAATTGATATTATTTCATCAAAAAAAGATTTTTATTTGAAATCTTACACTCGAATTCAATCAAAATTAGATTCTTTTACAAAAGAAATAAATTTTGAAACGAAAAAGCAGAATTTTGTATCAAGAAAGAAAAAAATTTCCACTAAATTCTTCAATTTTTCAGTCAATTATACGAATCTCATACAAGACAGTTGCATTTTCGAACCGAAAATATGAATTTTTAACAAAAAATTTACTTTGATATAAAATTGTTGTATTTTCCACCAAATTACTGGAAATTTTAACAAATAAATAAATTTTTAACCGAATAAGGTGAACACTCGACGAAAAATATAAGTTATTTTCTTAACCAAAAAAATTTTGTTATTCGCCATTAAATACATTTGAATTCAACCAAAAAATAAGAATTTTTAACAAAATAGATAAATTTGTAACTTAATGATTGAATTTTCTACCAAGAAGATGAATTTTGAAAAAAAAATACAGATGGATTTTCAACTAAAATTATTGATTCATCGATAAAAAAATTGTATTAAGTTGTCGAATTTTCTACCAAATAAGAGGGAATAATCCACGAAAAAAATTTGATAGATATTTCAACCAAAGAGAATTAAATTTTAAATAAAAAACTTTTGATTTCAACCAAAAAAAAACGTTTTTCCTACAAAACAGTTTGATTTTACTGTAAAAGGTCATTGTCAATCAAAACGTTGAGACAATTTTAAACAAGAAAGATTTTTCATTTTCTACAAAATAGTTTAATCTTCAGTCTCCAAAACAGTTCTCCAAAACTGTTGAATTTTTAAGCCAAAACAGACGAGTTTTCTGCAAAACAGATTTTCAACCCGAAAATGTGAACTTTGCAATAAAAGTTAATTTTGTACCAAATAAACTTAAAATTTCAACAAGATTTAATTATAAAACCCTAATATGAATGTTGAATTATGAAGTTAATTTCCAAACCAATAGTTGAATTTTCTACTAAATTGTTCCATTTTTAAACCAAAAAGTCGAATTTTCTGCAAAATATTTTAATTTTTAGTCGAATAGTTAAATTTTCTATGACTTTGTTTACTTTTCAAGCCAAAAAGACGATTTTTTTACAAAATAGTTTAGTTTTTAACACGAAAACGTTAAGAAGCAAAAGAAGAGTTAATGTTCTACCAAAGAAAAATGGAATGTGAACAAAATAATTAAATTTCCAAACAATGCCATGTATCTTCAACTAAGAAAGATTTTTCAGACAAAAAAGAAAAAAAATCAACTAAACTGTTTAATTTTGTACAAAACAGTTAAATTTTCGTGCACAATGTTAATTTTCTTCTAAATTGTTAAATTTCTAAGCCAAAAAGACGAAAATTCTGGGTAAAAGTTGATTTTTAACCAAATAGTCGAATTTGCTACCAAATTCTTGAATGTTCAAATCAAAAAGTAAATTTATTACTAAACAGTTTCGTTTTCAATCCGAAAATATACATTTTTCGAAAGTTGAATGCTTAAAAAATGTAATAGTTGCTATTTTGGCAACAAATTATTTTGAATTAAAAACAGTTGAATTCATTACAACTTTTTTTTTTATAAATCAGTTACATTTTCAACACAAAATGATGAAATTTCAAGAAAAAAAGTTAATTTTCAAACAAATATTTATATATTTTACAAAATTGTGGAATTTTTAAGCCAAACAATGAATTTCTTACACAGTTTAATTTTCAACCCGAAAATATCAATTTTCAACATCAAAAAAGTTCATTTTCAAAGAAATAGTTAAATTTTTTACCAAATTGTTGAATTTTTAAGCCAAAAATAAGATTTTTCTACAAAACAATTTAATTCTCAGCTAGAAAAGTTGAATCTGCAGCATGAAAATATTTTGAACATGAAAATATGTATTTTCAACAAAAAATTTAATTTAATGAGGTAGTTTTTAACCAAATAGTGGAATTTTCAACCAAATTGTTGAATGCTAAAGCCGAAAAAAAAATTTTTATTTTTAATCGAAAAATGTGAATTTTCAACAAAAGAGTTAATTTTCTATTAAAAAGTTGAATTGTCCAAAATATAAATGTTTAAAAAATGCAATAGTTTCTATTTTCAACGAGAAATGATTTTAAATTAAAAACAGTTAAATTCATTAAAAAACACACCTTTTTTTACAAATCGGTTGAATTTTCGACACAAAATTATGATTTTTCAAGAAAAAAGCTAATTTTTCAAACCAAATAGTTGAATTTAGAAAAAATTGAATATTCAGCAAAATAATAACCAAGAAGAATAAACTTTCAATAAAAAATAGATGCTTTTTTATATAAAGGAATAGAAATTGTGATTCATTTTTATTACTTTGAAATATATATAATATACGTAAAAATCTCCTAACTGGTAAAAATATAATAGAAAAAAATTAAAACGTCTTGGAAAACAAAAACGGAAAAAGAAGTTTTGTTTTTAATAGTAATAATACTTTCTTGCTAACTTATTAAAAAAATACTTTGAACAACTCTCGGTTCTTTTTGAGAACGAATAAATTAGAACATTTTTATGAGATTAAGGAAACAGAATCTATCTACTGATAAAAACATATTTTAAAAGGTTTAAACATGAGGATTTTTTAATTCTGTTTATCTATTTTTCTGCCATCGATCTTTTTTTCTGATGTATTTTTATCAGTAGGATATGCCGAAGTGTTATTTTCCAAAGTTAGCTAAACAAAAAATTGAAAAACAAAAGCGACCAGAAACCCACGTGATTTGTAAAATTTTAAATAAAAAATGAAATTACGTGTTTACCTTTAATTAAACTACTCAACCGCAGTGATCCCGGAATTATCTAGGAAGTGAAATTTGAATGTTTCCAAGCCAGATTGATTCATGGTAAATTATCAGCAGGTAGTGATTAAAAAGTCAATTTTAATTTTTTTCTTACTGATCCTTCTTATTATTATTAAATTTTTTTTGTGATTAGCTTCTTTCTGGACTCTGAAAGCGTTGGAAAGTCGAGAGCCCAGGTTGCAACACAAATGCTCTTAGAATTAAATCCCGACGTCAGAGGCGATTATATCGACGAAGGTCCGGAACAAATTCTACAAAACAGTCCTGACTTTTTCAACACCTTCACAGTTGTCGTTGCTACGAACCTCCTGGAAAAGTAAGCCAAAAATAATAAATAAAATAAAAAAATGAAAATAACTGGAAATGAGCGTGAATTTATTTTTTGACCGGGAATTTTACAAGTTTCTGGAAAAAAAATATCCTTCCAGCTTTGATTTTAACCGTTTTTTTAAAGTAATTACTTTAATTCTGATCTTTTTCAATTATGATATCATCCAGTTTATCATCCGTAATTCGAAAATCTTTCAGTTTAAAAATGTTCAAATTTAGATTTTTAGTTTTTAAACGTATATTTAAATTTAAAGAATCTTGAAATGCAGGTTTAAAGACTTAAACAATTAAAAATTAAAAGCGTTTAAAACCGAAAATTTTTTACAAGTTGAAGAGATATTTAGAAAATTTGACAGGCTTCAGAGGAAATAAAAAAAAAATTCTTAGGAAAATGGAAAATTATTTTTTATTAGAATAAACTAATTTTAAGAGATTATTTAAAAAGATTAAGAACGATTTACAACATTTTCGAAAATGAATGTGGAAGATTTTAAGAATTTTTTTTTTAATTTAGCAGAATTTAAAAAAATGTAAAAAAGTATGTAGATGTTTAAAGATTTTAAAATAAAATTTCGAGGCATTTTAAGGATTTTAAAACTATTTAAAATTAAAATAATTTAACTTTTAATTTAAACCGGGAAATTTTTACAAATTTATAGTTGGAACTGGAATTTATCAATAATAATAATAATAATAATAATAATAATAATAATAATTCTGACTTGGAAAGGGGAATTTTCAAATTTAACAAAATTCCGAGCTAGTACTGGAAATCAGGGAATTATAAAATTTAAATAAATTCCGAGCTGGAATAGGCCATTTTTTAAAAGAATGAATTATAATTACAAGTTGAAACGGGATATTTTCGAAAAAATTTAATTTATGATTTGGAAAAGGGAATTTTAATGAAAAATTCTAATTCAGTTTTTAGCCAATTTTGAGTTGGAAATGGAATTGATCCAGTAGAATACTAATTCTCAATGGAAAATTGCATTTTTCAAACAAAATTATTATTTTGTGAAGCGAGGTATTTACGAAAAAATTTAAATTATGAATTGGAAAAGGGAATTTTACAAAAACAATCTGTATTTAAATTCTGGATTTGAAAAGGGAACTTTTTGAAAAGAACTAAAATTTCGGATTTGAATGAAGAAAATTTACAATCTTTAATGAATTCTGAGCTGGAATTAGAATTTAAAATTGCGTGGGTTTATATTTTTGGAACTGAATCTAAATCTTTGAACTCTGCAATTTATAAAAGTTAAAAACATTTTATTTGGCAGTTTAACTGCATTTAATTTAGAATTGTTCATTCAAAAAGTTTAGTAGCTTGCATTTTATACGTTTAAATAAATAAACATTTGAATACAAAATTGCTGAATGAAACAACTTTTTGACTACAATTTAAAAAGTTTAAGTTTCAAGATTTTCACTTTGAGTGTTTTCATTTGCAGTTCAGTTCGATTTTTGAAAATATCATTGACCGCGGAAATTGTTTGCGAACCGAGAAAAAACCGGCAATTTTTTTTTTTTTTTTTTGATTAAAACGACACCCTGATTCTAATACCAAATTTTCTTAACAAAAAATTTAAGACTTTAAATTTATAATATATCAAAATATATAATTATTATATATCAAGAATTTTTTTCATTCTTATCGTTCTAGTGGAAAAACTTATTCAATCAGAATTTCAAGCGGGAACTCTTATAGCTTTTTTCAATTTGAAAGCCGAATTATTTTTAAATTATTTAAATTTTAAGACTAAAGTTTGAGAATTTTTATTTTTCAGTTAAATTTAGAAATTAGAAAATATACAATTTTGAGGATAATGATAAGCTTTTTCAATTTTTTTTTTTTTAATAGTTAGCTTCCTGTGGAATTTTACATGATTTCTACTTCTTTCAATACATTTTCTACGACATTAAGTGATTTGAAGGAATTTCTAGAGAACCTTATGTAATAAATTAAATTTTATTTCAAAGGATTTTTACCAATTCGAACAGTTTTAAGGGATATGAAGGAATTCGACAAATCTCAATAAATTTTGAAGAACTTAAGTTATTTAAAAAATGTTTAAATAATTTGAAGAGATTTCGTTTCAAAAATTTGTGGTATATTATTTGTAGTTAATATTCATTATTTAAATTCAATGTTTTAATTATAGCAAGGATGAAATAATAATTCTGGGCCAAAAATATTTAATCACACTTATAAATATGATAATTTAATTATAAATGAAGGAGTTTTTAGAAGAAGTAATATTTTTGTTCATGATAGCGATTTGAAACATGTAAAAATAGTTTCTTTTTTATCGTTTCTCGGGATTTTTTTATGTTGCCATGTATGTATCTTCAATAAACTAAGTATATGTAAATTAAATATTAATTTTTTAATCGGAGAAATCATAAAAACCATTAGCTTTATCTAAAAAGTATACCATTTCTTTCAAAACGATTGTTTCTTCTTTTCTAATTTAAAATAAATTGTTCCATTTTTTCTTGAAAAAATAACCCTGTTTCTCCTATTTTGAGTTTTTTTGCTCTTTTATCCCTGTATTATCAGGATGGAAACTTCACAGTCGCAGATTTTTCAGATTGCGTGTGTTTAATCTAATTAATCATAAATTATTATGTAATTTTTATTTTATTTATTTAGAAATTAAACTACTTCGAAAATGTATGTACATATTTTTTAATTCGCCTTTTTTCTATAGAAAATTCATCTTTTAGATATAAAATTCAACTATTTCGGTTTAAGATTCATCATTTTAGTTAATAATTCATCAGTTTGGGTGAAAATTGATCTTTTCTTGTTCAAAATTTAACTATTTTATTGAAAATCCAAATATTTTGTTTTAAATTAGAATTTTTTTTGTGTAGAAAATTATATTTTTCTTTGCAAGTTAATTTTCTTGTTTAAAAATTCTTCTTTTCTGTCAAAAGTTCGAATATTACAGTTAAATCTATATCGTTTTAGTGAAAATTTAATCTTTTAGATTTCAATATAAATTACATGCTTGAAAGTTAAACTCTATTGTTGGACATCATATTTTTTTTAGTTAAAAATTCATATTTCTTGGTAGAAATTAATCTTCTTTGGTTGAAAATTCATCTTTCTGGTTTAAAATTTAACTATTCCAGTTAAAGATTTACCATTTTATTTGAAAAATCACTTTGTTTGAAAATCTAACTATTTTTTTGAAAGTTATTATTATTTTTTTATATTTTTTGGGGGGGAAAGTAATTTTTTTAACTGAAAATTTGACTTATTTTAATCGAATATTCCATATTTTTAGTTGAAAATTCTTCTGATTGGTTGAAAATTAATTTTGTCTATTTAAAATTTAATTATTTAATTTTTGATTGGCAATTTATCTTTTTTTAGTAAAAACTAATTTTTTGTTATGGATAATTCAACTATTCCAATTGAAGATTAATTATTTTAGATGAAAATTCCTCAGTTAGGTTGAAAATTGAAATATTTATTCGAAAATCTATGTTTTTTTTTGTTCAAAATTTATGTTTTTAACTAAAAATTGAAATATTCAATCTTTCATTGGAAATTTATAATTTTCTAGAAAATTTAAGCATTTGTATCAAAATTAATTTATTTGGCCATTTTTTGCTCTTTTGTTTTAAAGGATGTTTAGAATAAACATCATGAATTAAAATAAAATTTTGCGAACATTTATTTCTTTTTTGGTTGAAAATTATTTTGTTTTTTTAAACTAAAAATGTAACTATTATTCCGTTTAAATATTTCATAATTTTAGAGAAAAATTAATCTCTTTGGTTAAACATTAATTTTTGTCTGAAAATTTTATTATTACATTTTGGATGGAAAAATAATCTTTTTTAGTTGAAAATTCTTATGTTTGGTTGAAAATTAATTTTTTCAACTTAAAATTTAATTATTTAAGTTTTGACTGGCAATTTTTTTTATACATCTAATTTTTTGTAATGGATGATTCAACTATTCCAGTTGATGATTCATCATTTTAGTTGAAAATGCATCAGTAGTTAGATTGAAAATTGAAATATTTATTTGAAAATCCATTTTTTTCTTGTTCAAAATTTATGTTTTTAATTAAAAATGTAAATACTCTATTTTTTCTAATTGAAGATATTTAATTGAGATAAAAATCAAATTAAAAATCCTAATTAACGTCCAATAATTAAGTTAATGTTTTTTCGTGGTTTGATAATAAAAACAAAAAAAGACGAAAGAAATAAAAGAGAAATTATTTATATATGGAAAAAGAAAAATTAAAAAAAAACGGCGAGAAGGAAGGAGATTTGGTTGGCTGCCTTCTCATTTTCTTTCCTCTTTTTTGTTTTTGTCTAAAGGGAAAAGTTTCTTTTTCTTTTCTTTTTTAGAGAAGAAAAGGAATTTTTCAGATTTCAATGGGAACATTTTATACTGATTGTCCAAATGTTGGTCCTTGGATTCTTGATTTTACTTTCAGGAATTCTGCTCATTCTATTTTTCATTGGAAATTTATATTTTTCTAGAAAAATTAAGTATTTGTATTAGAATTCATTTATTTGGAAATTTGTGGCTCTTTTGTGTTGAATAATTTGTAGAATAAACGTCATGAATTGAAATAAAATGTTGCGTTCAGCGGCAAGTACGAATATGTGACTTTCATTTGATATTTATCTTTAGATTATTGTGTTTTTTTTTCAAATATAATTTCCAAAAATGTCGTAAAATTTAAACGATATTTTTCCAGGCCTCTAATTTTGCTTTCGAGGAAATTGTGGGATCTAAATATTCCCCTAATCGTCTGCAGATCGATAGGATTTGTAGCCTATATGAGAGTTCAGGTGAAAGAACATACCATAATCGAAAGTCATCCAGACAACGAAGTTTCGGATTTGCGACTAGACAAGCCCTTTGAATTACTGGAGAAGCATCTCGATTCGATAAACCTCGATGAGTTGGATGTGAAGGACCATTCACACACACCTTATGTCGTTATTCTTTACAAATTTCTGAAAAGATGGATGGAGGAGCATAATAAGTTTCCTAGTACCTATAAGGATAAAGAATCGCTGAGGAAAATTATTAGAGAAGGGATAAGAAGAGACGAATACGGAAACCCAATTGACGAAGAGAATTTCGAAGAGGCGATCAAAGCGGTTAATACTTGCATCAGACGTACCATTGTGCCTGCATCTGTAATGGATATTTTAAACGACGAGCGCTGTGTAAATCTAACTGCAAAAGTACCAAAATTTATCTACTATTATCTTTTAGTATTTTTCTTTCAAGGTAGATTTTATTCTAAGGGGCCGTACTCAAATTACGGAACATAATTTTTTTAAAAGTTTTTAATCTTTTATCTTAGAATTTTAATCTTTTTATACTTTTAACATGTATTTCAGATGCAAAATCACAAATTTTTAATTTATTAATTTATTTTAAATAAAAAAATGTCTTTTCTAATGTCTAATAGTTGATCTGTAAACTTAAAAAGGCAAATTCCCCCCAAACAAACAGGGAAATGCGAAAAAAACGGGAATTTTTTGAAACCGGGAAATGTCAGTACATTTTTAACTTGACCGGGAATTTTACAAATTTGCAGAAGAAAAATATGTCCAAGTTCGATTTCAACTGTTTTTTAAATAATTAGTTGAATTGATATATTTTTAAATTATGATATCATTCAGTTTATAATACGTCAGGGTGTCTAGTGACCTTGAAAACCTTGAAAACCTGGAAATCTCCTTGATTTTTTCACGAAAACCTTGAATTTTAATTATTCTTTTTTCTTTTAAAACAATAAGTTTATAGAAATGCTAAGAGTAATTTAAATCTTTAAGCCTGTTATGAAAAGAAACAACTCGTTTATAAAAAATCTTGCTGCTGAACATTTTTTTTTGTCAAGATATAATTTATTTGTTGTTTATTACAGAATAAATATATTTCAAGGCACTTTTTGTTGAGGTGTTCAACTTAGAAATTATAAAAATTATTAGTTTAAAATTTCGATGTTAATTCAGTTTCAGAATTAGAATAAGCCATGGTCATAAAGCGGATTTTTCGAGGGGTTGACCTCTCGGTTTTTGAGTGTACAACAAATTTCAAATAAAGATTTCACAGCAATTTCACAAACATTTTAAAACTTTAAAGATTTAAAGGATTTCAACGATTTTCTAAAGAAAGAATCAAGAAAGATTTTATAAACATTTTAAAATATTTCACAAAGATTTCAAGGATTTCAAATACTCAAAAGAGCCGTGTGCACTAGATTAAAAAGTTTTCTCAAAAATTTCCCAAAAATTTCGAACATTTCACAAAGATTTTAGAACTTTCAAAAAAGAATTTAAATAGTTTAAACAGGGTATATTAAACCACATTTCTAAGATTTCAAAACATTTCATTTTTTAAGTGTACACTTGTCATTTGAAGAATTTACTGATTTTTTAAATTTTAAATTTAAAAAATTTTTAAATTTATTTAAATTATTTATTTAAATATTTATTTAAATTTATTTAAATTTTTTTAATTTTAATTTTTAAAATTTTTTAAATTAAGGATTAATAAGTGAATAATAATTGATGTTACAAGACGTTTCGGAATCAGTTCAAAATTTAAGAATTTCCAGATTTTAACGTTAAAAATTAGATTTTTTCAATTGAAAAGTCTTCGTAGTTAAACAAATGTAAACTCCCAATTGAAACTTTATAAACTATTTTCAGTTTTAAAATAATTCCAAAATAATAGATTCATAATTAAAGGCTTTTTCAAATAAAAAAAAAATTGTTTCAACCTAAAATTTGAAATGTTGTAATTAACAAAAATAGCAATTACTGATTCTTTAGGTATAGTTGACTGTTCATATAAAATCGGTATTTGTAAACCAAATATTCAAAACAAAACAAAAAAGTAAATATTAAACATCACAATTTTAATTGTTCCATTTGAAGAAATGTAACTTCCAAGTCAAATTGTAGAATTTTGATGTATAATAGATATTGAACATCTATAATTCCTAGAAAACATTGGACAAAATTGAAGAGATATTTAGAAGGTCCGCAAAGATTCAAAATTATGTTAAAATTTGAAATGATTTTGAATAATTTAAACGAATTGTCTACGTATACCAACAAAATCCTACTATTTGTACCTAAATTTTAATGCAAATAGTTTTTAAGAATGATGAAAGGCTTTAAAAGAATAAAAAAACATTTTCTTAAGATTCCTAGGAAAATTGAAAATGACTTTTTATTTTGAAGAAATAATTTTAAGAAAATATTTAAAAAGATTTAAATATCCATTTTAGATTTTTAATTTTACCGGGAATTTTACAAACTTTTAGAAGAAAAATCTACCCACCTTCGATTTTAACAGTTTTTTAAATAATTAAATTGCAGTTTTGAAAATTTAAACAATTAAAAATTAAAAGCATTTGAAGTTGAAAATTTTTGATTAAAAACAGTTTTATTTTATCAACTGTTTAAATAGTTTAAAAGGGTTATATTAAACCACATTTCTAAGATTTCAAGACATTTTAAACAATTCCAAAATTTTTTAGGAGATATCAAAAGATTTCACTAAGATTTGTAACAATTTCAATAATTCCAACGAATTCACAAAGATTAAAAATATGCCAGTGATTTCAAACGAATACAAAAGACTTAGAGAAGATTTCACAATTTTTTAAAAGAATTCATAAGGATTTCAAAAGGTTTCAACACATTTGTGAAGATTTTAAAAGACTTCAATGATTAACGTTAAAAATTACGTTATTTTATTTTTAAATAATTTTTGAAATTGTGATTTTTAAAATTATTAAATCATTCAGTTTAGAATGCTTGATTTGAAAATATTTTACTTTAAAAATGTTCCATTTTAGATTGTTAATTTTTAAAAGTATATATTTTAATTTACAGAATTTTAAAATGCACTTTTAAAGGCTTATAAAATTAAAAATGAGAAGTTTTTAAAATCAAAGATTTTTTTTATAAAAAACAGGATGGCCGCTGGACCGGAAAACCGGAAATTTTACGAATTTTCAGAAAAAAATCTGCCCAAGTTCGATTTTAACAGTTTTAAAAATAATTAAAGTGTATTTTTGAAGATTTAAACAATTAAAAGCATTTAAAAAAAACAGTTTTATTTTATCAACTGTCAATATAAATAAATAAATTATTTAAAAAATATATCTATACTCTAAGTATAGAAATCCGAACAATAATTAATTTGACAAAACAATTGTAGATCCGTTCAAAATGTGAGAATTTCCAGATTGTAACTGTTTCAATCCGAAAGTCTTCATAAGAATTGAATTTAATATATCATTTATTCCCATAATTTTATTTTTAAATAAAAATTTTCATGATTTATCAATAATATATTTTTAAATCAGAGTTTCAGGTTTTCCTTTATATTATTTTTTATAATAAATATAATAATATATTATTTATAAAATAATACTTGTATCCTCATCTAAAACAGATTAATTTTTTAAAAGCAATTTCATGTTTGATAAAAAAATTGATTTTTTCCGAAAAATACGAGTTTTTAACAAAATACATCAATTTTTAACCAAATACTTGAATCTATATCAAGTTGTTTAATTGTCAAATCGAAAGTACGAATTTTTTAAAAACAGTTTAATTTTGAACCAGAAAATGTGAATTTTAAAAATAAAAGTTAATTTTCAAGATCAATTTTTAACCAAACTTTTACATTTTCAACAAACAAAAAAATGAAATTTATGCAGAAAGAGATACATTATCAAAACAGTTGAATTCAAATCAGTTGAATTTTCAACCAGGAAATATGACTTTTTAACAACATTGCTGAATTTTTAATCGAATAATAAAATTAGTAAATAAAAAATGAATTCTTAACAATATTTTGACACTATTTTTTTTTTAAATCAACACTATTTACACTATTTTTGATCTCTAAAGTGAGCCCAAGACCTGTAAACATTTATTTTATTTTTCAGAGCAGTTCCTTTTGGATCATATTGAAGGCTATAAGAGATTTTATAGATAATGAGGGAAATGGGCTTCTTCCACTCAAAGGGGCTTTACCAGACATGATCGCTGATACAGAAAAATATATTGCCCTTCAGCAAGTGTGAGTATTTTACGAAAATTAAACGAACTTTTAGGGTTTCTAGAGGTCAGGGAATTCTGGAGTCAAAAAATCAAAGAATTTAAAATTAGTAACTTAGATTTTATATAAAACAATGCAAATTTAAATATTTGGTTGGAAATTCAACAATTTTGTTGAAAATTCTCAATTTCGAGTCGAAAATGACAAGTTGTTTGTTAAAAATTCGTCCTTTTTGGTTAAAAATTCAACTATTTAGTTATAAATTAACTTCACTGTTTGTGATTCTTTTTTTAGTTCAAAATTTAAATATTTTATTTTTTGTTGAAAATGTATCTTTGTTTAGTTGAAAATTACACTATTTAAGAGATAATTCGTTTTAAAAAAATTGTTTAACAAAGGTTTTAACTAAAGTGTTAGTTACAAGTTCCAGTATTTGGTTGAAAATTGTTTTTATTTTAGATATTTAACCTTTATTGATGAATCATCTGTCTGGTTAAAAATTGTACTATTTTGTTGAAAATTCATTTTATTTATTCGAAAATTTATATTTTTAAATTCAATATTCTACTATCTGGTTGAAAATTCATTTATTTTGTGAAAAATCCCGTTTTTTTTTGTCACAAATTAATTTTTGTAACTGAAACTATTCTCTTTTAAGTTAATGAATTTTTGTAAATCAGTTTTGGACTGAAAATGTAACTTTTCCATTTTTTGTTGTTGTAAATTGTACTTTTTAAATTAAAAATCCACTATTTGGTTGAAAATTGTTTTTTTTTCTTCTTGAGATTTAATTTTTTAAGTGTAAATGTAACTATAAATTTTTTGGTTGTAAATTTATCTTTATTAATTGAAAAATCAAGAACGTTATTTACAAGTATTTTCATGCAAATTTGATTTTGGGTACAAAAGTAATCTAATTAGTTGAAAATTCATATTTCTGGTTGAAAAATAATTTTTATAATTTTTCATGATTTCCATTTTTTGTTTAAAATTGCTTTTTTAAAATTAAAAATCCACTATTTGGTCGCATATTCGTTGTGTGGTAGAAATTGAATCTTCTTTTCTTTGAAAAAACAACAGTATGATTAAAAATTCGAGTGTTTTATTGAAAACTCGACTTTTTTGTTAGAAAAGTAATCTAATCGGTTGAAACTTCATTGTATTGATAAAAAATTCGTTTCTTTTGTTCGAGAACACTTTTGGTAGAAAATAAGGTTTTTCCGGCTTTAAAAATTTAAATATTTTATTTTTTATTGAAAATGTATCTTTGTCTAGTTGAAAATTCCGCTATTTAAGAGAAAATTCGTTTTTAAAATGTTGGTTAAGAAAGGTTTTTAACTAACGTGTTAAATAAAAGTTCCACTATTTGGTTTAAAATTGTTTTTTCATTCATTTTATTTTATCGAAAATTTATATTTTTAAATTCAATATTCAACTATCTGTTTGAAAACTCGACTTTTTTGTTAGAAAAGTAATCTAATCGGTTGAAACTTCATTGTATTGATTAAAAATTTATTTCTTTTGTTCGAGAACTCTTTTCTTTTAAATGAAATTTTTTTCGACTTTGAAAATCAACCATTTTTGTAAGAAATAAACTGTTTTTATTAAAAACTAATGTTTTCGGGTTGAAAAATCCTCTGTTTTGTAAAAAAAATCGTCTTTTCGACTTGAAAATCTAATATTTTGGATGAAAATTTTGCTCCTAATAGATCTCTTAGGTGTTAGATTGTTTTTATACTTGAGAGTAATATTAATATCGGTGAAAAATTCTATTGGGAATGGTTAAACTGCGATACGCCACATGGTGACAAAAATACGAAGTACAAAGAATAGGGGCGATTTAAAAAATTCAATTTAATTTGTGTATAGAAGTGTTTTAATGATTTTTTTCTGGAGTTTAAATTATTTATTGGATACTAAAAATAAGTCTTTATTAGAAACCGCAGCTCTTAGATGGAATTTACATCTTATATAGTGAAAAAACACATTTTTTGACAGAAATATTAAAAAAAAAAAAAAAATATTGTACTATTTATTGTGATTTTCTACAGATTTTTAACTTGAATGGACTTATTTTGAATTAAGAAGGAACTCAAAGTCAATTTTTATTAATTTATACATTAAATATTTACTGTTTAAAAATATGATCTAAAAGTTAGGCTATGGAATTTGAATTCCAATCGTCTATTATTCATATTATTTTCAGAATCTGGATCAAATTTGTCGCTACTCAAATTACTTAAAGTTTATTTAAACTTACAATTATTAGAATTTACATGAAGTAGTTAAATAATTATTTTATTGTTAAAAAACATTTTTGACAAAAATGTGTTTTATCACTGTATAAGATGGAAATTCTATCTAAAACGATTTGTTTTTTATGAAGATTTGTTTTTAGTATTCAATCATTGTTTTAAACTTCACAAAACAAGCGTAAAAACACTTTTATGCAAAAATTAAAATACGTCTTGAAAATTGTACCTACTCTTTGTAGTTCCAGTTTTCGGCGCCAGATTGCATAATAGTCCACCATACAGGTTATTTATTCAGGGTGCCCGCTGGACCGGGAATTTTATGTGACCGGAAAAACCCGGAAAATAAAAGTGAATTTATTGTTTTACTCGGAATTTTACAAATTTTTAGAAAAAAAATTTTTGACGTTTGATTTCAACAGTTTTTTAAAATAATCAGTTGAATTTTTATCCTTTTTCAATTATATCATTCAGTTTACACTGCATAATTGGAAAATCTTTCATTTACAAATTTTCCATTTTATAGTTTATTTTTTAAGTGTACATTTGTCATTTGAAGAATTTACTGATTTTTTAAATTGTACTATAGATTAAAGATTAATAAGTGAATAATAATTGATGTTACAAGACGTTTCGGAATCAGTTCAAAATTTTAAAATAATTCCATAATAATATATTCATAATTAAAGGCTTTTTTCAAATTTAAAAAAATGGTTTCAACCTAAAATTTGAAATGCTGTAATTGAAAAAAATAGCAATTACTGATTCTTTAGATATAGTTGACTGTTCATATAAAATCGGTATTTATAAACCAAATATTCAAAACAAAACAAAAAAGTAAATATTAAACATCACAATTTTAATTGTTCCATTTGAAGAAATGTAACTTACAAGTAAAATTGTAGAATTTTGATGTATAATAAATATTGAACATCTATAATTCCTAGAAAAAATTGGACAAAGTTGAAAAGATATTTAGAAGGACCGCAAAGATTCAAAATTATTTTAAAATTTGAAATGGTTTAAAATAATTTAAACGAATTGTCTACGTATACCAACAAAATCCTGCTATTTGTACCTAAATTTTAATGCAAATAATTTTTAAGAATGATGAAAGGCTTTAAAAGAATAAAAAACATTTTCTTAAGATTCCTAGGAAAATTGAAAATGACTTTTTATTTTGAAGAAATCATTTTAAGAAAATATTTAAAAAGATTTAAATAGATTTCCAAAATTGTCAAAAATATTTTCCATTTTACAGGATTAAAAAAAAATTGGAAGAATTCAAATCATTATAGAAGATTTAGAATTTCTGAAAAATTTCAAGAATAATGGAAAATTTAAATAAATGTAAAACAACATGTAGGTGTTTACAAGATTTTAAAATAAAATTTCGAAGCCTACTAAGGATTTTTAAACTATTTCAGGGTGGCCGCTGGACCAGCAAACCTGGAAAACCGGGAAATAACAGTGAATTTATTGTTTGACCGTGAAATTTACATAATTTTTAGAATAACAATTTTGTCCAACTTTGATTTCAAACGTTTTTTAGAATAATTTGTTAAATTTTGATTTTTATAAATTATTACATTATTTAGTTTAGAATGCTTAATTCGAAAATCTTTCACTTTAAAATTTCTCCATTTAAAATTTTTTATTTTACCGTGAATTTTGCGAACTGTTAGAAGAAAAATCTGCCCAAATTCGATGTTAATAGTTTTTTAAATAATTAAATTGCAGTTTTGAAGATTTAAACAATTAAAAATTATAAGCATTTGAAGTTGAAAATTTTCGAAAAACCCAGTTTTATTTTATCAACTGTTTAAATAGTTTAAAACGGGTATATTAAACCATATTTCTAAGATTCCAAAACAGTTTAAAACATTTGAAAGATTTTAAACAATTCCAAAATTTTTTAAGCAGATATCAAAAGATTTTACTAAGATTTGTAATAATTTCAATAATTCCAATGAATTCACAAAGATTACAAATATTCCAGTGATTTCAAATGAATACAAAAGACTTAGAGAAGATTTCACAATTTCTTTAAAGAATTCATAAGGATTTCAAAAGGTTTCAACACATTCGAGAAGATTTCAAAAGACTTCAATGATTAACGTTAAAAATTACGTCATTTTATTTTTTAAATAATTTTTCAAATTGTGATTTTTAAAATTATTATATCATTCAGTTTAGAATGCTTAATTCGAAAATATTTTACTTTAAAAATTTTCCATTTTAGATTTTTAATTTTTAAGAGCATGTATTTTAATTTAAAGAATTTTAAAATGCAAACCGGGGAGCGGGAATTTTACGAATTTTCAACAACAAAAAAATCTGGCCAAGTTCAATTTTAACAGTTTTATCAACTGTCAATATAAATAAATAAATTATTTTTAAAGTGAATCTGAATTCTAAGTATAGAAATCTAAACAATAATTGATTTGACCAAACAATTCTAGATCCGTTAAAAATTCGAGAATTTCCAGATTTAAACTGTTTCAATTCGAAAGTCTTCATAAGAATTGAAAGTAATATATAATTTGTTCCGATATCTTTATTTAAAATTTTTTTTTATGATTTATCGATAATATATTTTGAATTCAGAGTTTCAGGTCTTCCTTTATATTATTTGTTATATTAAATTTATTAATATATTATTTTTATTAATTTTTGAGTCATTAAAAAGTGTAAAAGTGCGTTTTACTATTTGCAACTTAAAAATAAATCCATAATAATATAGTCGTAATTAAAGGTTTTTATTAAATTTAAAATATTGTGAGTCTAAATTATTTAATTTTTATCCCATTTAATTTGAAATTTCTTAATGTAGAAAAAGAATAAGTATTTCATATTTAGCAATATTTCACTGTTCATTTAAGACGAGTTAATTGAAACCAAATATTTTAAAGAAAATAATTTGAAACTGACTTGTTTTACATAGAAAGCTTTGAATCTTTAGATTTTCGAAAAACTTTTTAACTTTTAGCGTTACAATTTTAATTTTTCTATTTAAAAAGTGTTTAATTTATAAGTGAAATTGTTAAATTTTTACGCATAAATAACAATTGAACACTTATTATTTGTAGAGAAAAATTGAGTAATTTTAAGAGATATTTAGAAGTTTTGAAAAGATTCAAAATTAATTAAAAACTTGAAATTATTTCAAGTAATTTAAACGAAGTGTATTAACATTTTTTTCAGAACTTCTGAATATATTTTAAAATTAATCTAAATTTTCCGATAATTTTTGAAAATCCTGAAAATTAAAAAAAAATCCTTAAAATCTTCCATGTTCTTCTTCGATCATTTCTTTATTCTACATTTAATTCGAATCTTTTTTAAACTTCTAAATATCTCTTAAAATTACTCTAATATGTTTACAAATAATAAGGGTTCTATTGTTATTTAAAAATTCAAATTAAATTTCTTTAATGTGCAGAATTTTCTAAAAGTTATAGAAAAAAATTTAAAAGTTCCGAAAAAAATTCTAAAAATTATTTTGAATTTGGAAAAATTTTAAACCACTTCTAGATTTCTCAAGAATTTTAAATAAAATTTTAAAGCTTTTAAAGAATTCCTAGACTATTTAATATAAAAATAATTTAACTTCTAATTTAAGAACTGTTAAGTTAAAAAAATTATTTTTTAATTGTTAATGTGTCCAGCTTAAAGTTACTTAAAATAATATAAGTTTGAAAATGTTTAAAGTTCATTGCTTGATTCTTTCATTTAGACTATTGAAAATCTTAAAGTGGATTTATATTTTTGGAACTTATTTCATTGAAAAGTTCTATTTTGGTACGTGTAAATTTTTGAGCATTTGAATACACAATTTTTGAATTGAAAAACATTTAAAATTCAATTTTAAAACTTTGGAATTCAAGATTTCCACTTTGAATGCTTTAATTTGTTGTTTATCACTTTATATGGAAAAATGTTTAGAATATAGTTTGATTTTTTAAATTTCATTGGCCGTGAAAAATGTTTAAAAACCGGAAAAAAACTGGGAATTTTTTTCTTCTATTAAAACGGCCACCCTGCATTTAAAATGAAAATAATTTAACTTTTAATTCAGGAAGTGTTCAGCTTATAACAAAAATTTAATCGACCAATGTCTAATATTTCTAGCTTAAAATTGCTTAAAATGATTTTGCAGCTCAGTTTTGATCACTCCGTGAAAAAAGTTTGCGAACTGGGAATTTTTTTTATGTAATTAAAACGACCACCCTGTTATTTGTATTTTAGATATCATAAGCAAGCGGTTACTGACGTAGAAGCTGTTTGGCGAAACACAATTCGATTGCTCAGACAACTAGGACGTCCAATGGATTCCATAACAGAAAAAGAAGTGAAGCTATTCTGCCGATACGCTTCGGATCTTCACGTTGAGCGAGGAACCTGCATTGCGGATGAATACGATCCCAAAATGAGTAATGCTAATGAAATAGGTAAAAAAAAGTCGTCTTTTTATCATTATTTTTACATGATCAATATAGTAATTTAAAAACTAGGAGATAATAAAAATTTTGGAATTTTACTGGTTCATTTATTAATTAATTGCAGCTCAAAAATTGGAAGATTCGGACAGTATGTTGGTGTATTATGTTGTCTTAAGAGGAATCGAGAAGTTCCAATTTGAGTACAACTCCTACCCTGGTGAATTCGATGATCATGTCGAACCGGATATTATTAAACTAAAGGTAATTTATAACTTTTAGAAAAAAAATTGAAACAACAGTACCGAAAGATTTCATTTTATTTTAAAGATTTCTTCTTCAATGTCGTCCTAGGGGAATAATTGTGCAAATTTTTGAAATCAAAATATTTTGAAATCAAAATATTTTGAAATCGTTTAGAATAGTTTTAATCTTTTGAAATGTTTGTGAAATTATTACAAAATATGTGAAGGGTGACAGTACAGAACTAGATAATTAACAAAATCGGAATTTTTTTAAAAAAGTGAAAAAAACCTTCTGTAAAATGTAAAACTCCAATTGGATTAATTAAAGAAATGATTGTTTAATCTGAATACGCGCAATAGCCTAATTTGTGCCTTCTTATTAAACAAATTTTTCAAACAAAAATAATATAATCCGGATATATGATTTTAGATTTTAGAGTTCCTCTATTTCAGTTTTGCCTTTTTTTATGGATTTTTAAAAATGTTTTTATTTTATGAATGGCTTGAAAATGCATGTATTAAATTTGTATACATATAATTTTATCCTGTTGTATATTATCACCATTGTAAATGATTTCATAAAGAGTTTTAAACTAATTTTTAAAGCAATTAATAATTGTTTCTAACTTGTTTCGTATTTTTCTATGATAAATAACTTTTT
>NC_046658.1:123665227-123694038 GCF_010883055.1 Belonocnema kinseyi
GAGTTCCTCTATTTCAGTTTTGCCTTTTTTTATGGATTTTTAAAAATGTTTTTATTTTATGAATGGCTTGAAAATGCATGTATTAAATTTGTATACATATAAATTTATCCTCTTGTATATTACCACCATTTTAAATTATTTCATAAAGAGTTTTAAACTAATTTTTAAAGAAATTAATAATTGTTTCTAACTTGTTTCGTATTTTTCTATGATAAATAACTTTTTTTAAACTGCTTAATTTGATAATCAACGCACTGTACGTAACATTCTGAAAGAAAAATAAAGATGCTGGAGGGAAGAAAAAAAGTATTAACACGCTTAAATTTAGAATTAAATTTTTGATTCAATAAACCCATTTTTCGAAAATTTTCGTTATCTAGTTATGTACTGCCACCCTTCATTTTAAATCTTTGAAACATTTCAAATATTTGACATTGTTTTGAATTATTTCAAACCTTTTTAAACTGTTTGAAATATTTTTTAAATATATATTATATTTTAAAAATTTTTCAATCATATGTATAATCTTTAAAATAATTTTAAAATGTTTGAATATTTCAAATATTTGTAAAATCATTGTAAAGTCATTTTGAATATTTAAAATCTTTGAAATATTTGTGAAATCTTTTGAAATCTGTGTGAATTTACTGTAAAATCTTTAAGAATTTTGAATCTTTAAAATATTTGTGAAGACACTGTAAAATATTTTTAATGATTGTTAAGTTTTTTTAATTCTTTGGTATAACTAAAATCGTTGTGAAATATATTAAGTCTTTCAAAACTCGTAAAATCGTTAGCAAATATTATAAACCTTTAAAAATATTTATTAAATTTTGGTGAAATCATTGTGAAAATATTGGAAATATTCTTAATCTTTGAAATATGTGTGAAATTTTTTAGAAGATTTGAAATTATTGTGAAATCTTTGTAAAATATTTCAGAATATTTGAAATCTTTGTGAAGTATTTGAAACCTTTGGAATATTTGAAATCATTGTACAGTCTTTTAAATCTTTGAAATATTAAAAAAAAAAAGACAGCCTTTTGGATTATTTTAAATCTTTGAAATAATTAAAATTATTATGGAATATCTTATATGATTGTAAAGTGTTCAGTGTCTTTTGAAATCGTTTGGCATCTTTGATATTTCTAAAATGTTA
Organism: Belonocnema kinseyi; assembly: GCF_010883055.1. Classification (NCBI taxonomy): domain Eukaryota; kingdom Metazoa; phylum Arthropoda; class Insecta; order Hymenoptera; family Cynipidae; genus Belonocnema; species Belonocnema kinseyi. The sequence continues at coordinate 123,666,387 of NC_046658.1, forward strand.
TGAAATCGTTTGGAATATATGAAGTATTTCTGAAATTTTTTGAAAAACTTTAAAGCTTTGAAATAATTTTAAATCCTTCAGAATCTTTTGTAATATTTGAAATATTTGTGAAATCATTCTAAAATATTTTTAATTCTTGTGAATTTTCCTTAATCTTTTGACATTTTTTGGATTATCTGAAATGAATCAAAAATTCAAATCTTTATTAAATAATTGTAAGATGTTTGACATCATTTGAAACGGTTCGGAATCTTCGAAATGATTTGGAATATATGAAATATATCTCAAATTTTTTGGAAGGTTTTAAATCTTTATGAAATACTTTCAAATATTTGAAATAATTTTAAATACTTTAGAATCTTTTGGAATATTTGAAATATTCGTGAAGTTATTCTAAAATATTTTTAAATCGTTTGAAATCATAAAAATCTCGTAGAATATTTGAAAATTGTTAATCTTTTGCTACATTTGAAATTGTTGTCAAATGTTCTAAATCTTTTGAAATATTTGTAGAATCTTTTGGAATGTTAGAAACTTTCGTGAAATATTTGAAATCATTGTAACATTTTAAATCTTCTTGAAATCATTGTGAAAGTTTTTGTAACATTTCAAATTTTTGTGGAATATTTGAAATCTTTGTGAAATTTTTGCAAATCTTCAAATCTTTTGGGATAATTGAAATCTTTGAAATTATTGTGAAATCGTTTAGAGTATGTGATATCTTGTTGAAATAATTGTAAAATATTTGAATCTTTTGAATTATTTGAAATCTTTTGAAACATTCTAAATCTTTGAAATATTTTTGATTATTTTACATCTGTAAAATCATTGTGAAAAACTTTAAATATTGTGTGTATATATATATATAATAAATATTCTAAAATATTTTTAATCTTGTTGAAATAATTGTAAAATATTATATTTTTTTAAATCTTCGCATCTTTTGAGATTGCAATTATTGTGAAATCGTTTGGAATATTTTAAATCTGTGTAAAAAACGTTAAATCTTTGAAATCCTTTAGAAATTTTCGTGAAATCATTGTAATATTTTTAATCTCTTTGAAATCCTTGTAAAAGTTTTTGGAATATTTGACATTTTTGTGGAATTTTAGTAATCTTAAAATCTTTGAAATTATTGTGAAATCGTTTGGAGTATGTGATATCTTTTTGAAATCATTGTAAAATATTTTAATCTTTGGGAATACCTGGGAAGTACCTTTTAAAATATTCTATATATTTTTAATTTTTTCAAATATTTTTGATTATTTTAAATCTGTAAAATCATTGTAAAATAGTTTTACCTTTTGAAATATTCCAAAAATCTTTGTGAAATGAATGTAAATTTAACTCATTTGAAATCGCTTTTAATCTGCGAAATATTTACGAATATCGGAAATATTTCAAATCGGTCGGAAGATTTTAAATCTTTGAATATCGGAAAGTATCGTAGATTTTTTAAATCGTTGGGAATCATAATAATCTTGTTGAATATTTAATATTTTTACATCGGTCGGTATATTTGAAAGTCAAATATTCTAAATCTTTTGGTGGGTTAAAATTTTTTTGTAAAACATTTTAAATATTTATAAAATCATTGTAGATTTTTAATCTTTGTAAAATATTTTAAATCTTTTGAAATTATTACGTAATCGTTTGGAATATTTGATGTCTTTCAAATTATTGGAAAATATTTTAATCTTTTTTGAAATCACATTCATCTGGAATATTTGAGATCTTTGTGAAATCTTCAAATCCTTTGAAATAACTGAAATCTTTGTAAACTATTTTAAATCTGTGAAATCGTTTGGGAGATTTGATACCTTTTTGAAATAATTCTAAAATATGTAAATCGTTTGAAATCTCTCTGAACTCTTTTTAATAACTTAAACTATTTTGGAATCTTTGAATTCTTGAAAACAGTTGTCAACTCCTCGATATCGGTTTTAAAAATGTATTAAAATTCCAGTCATGTATATCGAAACTCCTCGGCGAATGGGGATGTGGACCACTAGCGAAAGACGATTACGTTCACGAGTTCTGCAGATTCGGCGGGGCAGAACTCCATTCAGTGGCTGCCTTCCTCGGCGGACTCGCCGCTCAAGAAACGATCAAGTTCATAACGAACCAGTACAAGCCGGTCCACAATACCTTCATTCACGACGCCGTCACGTCCAATTCCGCAACTTTCTTTTTCTAACCGTCTCTCTTCTAAACTTCTAAACTTAAACGACACTAGTACGATTGCCAGATTGTTTCATTATTTTATAAGACTGTGTTTATTAAATGAGTTAATACAAATGTCAATTTTAGTAATTTTAGAAGATGTATATTAAATTCCCTTACACTGACTGCATCCACCTCACATACAGCAATGACATTTTCTCTTCCATGCGCTTTAAATGTGCAAATCATACATCGTCAATCGTACATTAAAATACGATTATTATTTTTGGTATTAAATTAATTGAAAGTAGTAGAAAAGTTGATTGAGGTACTGGCATTGAACTTGAAACAAAAGTACACGATATCCAGCTTCTTTTTTCTTTTGGAATTTCGAGATTTTTATGTACTATCGGCGACCTCGACCTCTGCCACGTCCACCACGACCTCCTCTCGCTCCTCTTCCTCCACGTCCTCTGCCTCTCGCAGCTCCTGAAAATTAATTCGAATTTTTCTTATCATTTTTACAGTAGCAGGATTCAAAGCCCATATTTTTTAAAATTAGTTCTTCTTTGGCTTGAAAATTGATATTTTTTCAGTTGAAAATTTAATTTTGTGGTTAAAAATGTAACTTTTTTTTGGTACTATTTTGTTGAAAATTCGTTGTTCTTTTTATAGTAAGTTATTCTTAACTGTCTTGTTTGAAAATGGTTTAAAAGTATTCACTGTTTTGCTGTTGAAAATTCATCCTTTTTAGATACAAATTCATTTATTTCGATAAAAATTGAATTACTACTTAAAATAATTTTTTTTACTGTCCAAATTTTGTTAACTGAAAATTTTACAATCTTTGGTTAAAACTCTTTTTTTGGTAGTAAGTTATTCTTTTGTTTTGTTTGAAAATTTTTTAAAAGTATTCACTTTTTTGCTGTTGAAAATGTATCCATTTTAGTTACAAATTCATTTCTTTCGATAACAATTGAATTATAACTTGAAATAATTTTTTTTTGGTTGAAATTTTGTATACTGAAAATTTTACAAGTTATGGTTAAACGTTTTTCGTTTTTAGTTGAAAATTCATGTATCTTGAAAAAAATTCGTCTTTTCGGTAGAATATTATTCCTCTTTTTAAATTCATTTCTTTGGTTAAAACTCTCTTTTTTTATAAAGTTATTCATCTGTCTTGTTTGAAAACGATTTAAAAATATTCATTGTTTTGCTGTTGACAATTCATCCTTTTTAGATACAAATTCATTTATTTCGATAAAAATTGAATTATTACTTAAAATAATTTTTTTTTGTTTGTTAAAATTTTGTTTACTGAGAATTTTACAAGGTTTGGTTACAAATTTTTCTTTTTTAGTTGAAAATTCATGTATCTTGAAAAAAATTCGTCTTTTTCGGCAGAATATTATTCCTCGTTTTAAATTTATTTCTTTGGTTAAAACTTTTTTTTTTGTAGTAAGTTATTCTTCTGTCTTGTTTGAAAATGGTTTTAAGATATTCATTGTTTTGCTGTTGAAAACTTATCCTTTTTAGTTATAAATTCATTTCTTTTGATAAAAATTGAATTATTACTTAAAATAATTTTTTTTAGTTCAAATTTTGTTTAATGAAAATTTTACAAGCTTTGGTTAAAAATTTTTGTTTTTTTCGTTGAAAATTCATGTATCTTGAAAAAAATCGTCTTTTTCGGTAGAATATTGTTCTTTTTTTTTAAATTCATTTCTTTGGTTAAAACTCTTTTTTTGCAGTAAGTTATTCTTCTCTCTTGTTTGAAAATGGATTAAAAGTATTCGTTGTTTTGCTGTTGAAAATTCATCCTTTTTAGATACGAATTCACTTATTTCAATAAAAATGAAACTATTACGTTATATCAATGTGTTTTGTTGTTGTTGTTGAAAACTGCATAACCGAAACTTAAACTGTTTCATTGTTGGTTAAAAATTTGTCTTTTAGTTATATTAAATAAACGTTGCTTTTCGTTTAAAATTACTTTTTTTAACTGTAAATGTAACTACAATTTTTATTTGAAAATTTAAATATTTTGTTAAAAGTTCGTCTTTTTTAAGTTGAAAGGGAATGTTTTTTACAAGTATTTAAAAAGTTCTTTTTTGGTAGATAATTATTTGTTTGAAAATTCACCAAAATTTGTATATTTTTTAAACTACATTGTTTGGTTTGAAAATGTTTTTTTTTACTGAAATGTTTACTATATTACTTTTGGTATTTTTTTTTTAAATTTAAATTTTAACTATGTATGAGGTGGAAAATTCATGTATTTTAAAGAAAATTCGTCTGTTTTGTAAGAACACTTTTTGTGTTGGTAAATTCATTTCTTTCTTTGAAAATCTAACTATTTTGTTAAAATTTATTTTTTTAACACCAATTTATCTTTATTAATTAAGATTTAAACTACGTGGTTGAAAGTTCAAATTTGTTAGTAGAAAATTATTTTTTTTAACTAAAAATTTAACTGTTCAATTTTTGGTTAAAAATGTCCTTTTTGGTAGAATATTATTCATATTGTTTTAAAATAGTTGAAAACTTACTGATTTGGTTGAAAAATCGTTTTTTGGTTGAAATTAATTTTTTTAACTGAATACTTAAATATTCCATTTTTCAAATTACATTTTTTAGTTTAAATTTTCATTTCCTTCGCTGAAAAATGAAATAATATGTCTAATAAATGTTTTTCTTTATGTTGAAAATTAGGTTTTTCTTTAAGTTAAAAATTCGTCTTTTTTTTTTAAATTTTTTACTGAAAATGTACCCCCTGCCTGTCACAGCTCCTAAAAACTAATTAGAATCTTTGTTATTATTTTCACAGTAGCAGACTTTACAGCCGAAAATGCTTTCAAAATAGAGAAAAAAAGGTTTTTGTAATGAAAGTAAAGAAATAAATTCTTTTAAATAAATATAATTTAGGTTCAAGAAAATAGTTGAATATTCTACCATGAGATGAATTTCCGACCAAAGAATTAAGTTTTCAAGCTAAGCAGTTAGATTTTAAAACGGAAATCATAAATTTTTACCAAAGAATTAAAAAAAAAGAATAATTTTCTATTAAACAAATGAATTTTCAAATACATAGTTCAATTGTCAACTAAATAGTGGACTTTTCTACTGAAAAATATCAGATTTCAACAAAGAAAAATGACTTTCCTACCAAAAAAACATTAGTTTTCAATCCAAAAGGACAAATTTGTTATACAAAAACACAAATTTTCAAAAAAATACTTAAATTTTTACACAAAAAGATGACACTTTCACCAAAAAGTTGAATTTTGAAACGAAGAAGGTAAATTTCAAATAAAGAAATTTTTATTTTCGACCAAAGAACTTGCCTGTTTAACAAAATAGTTTAAATCTACAGATAAGAAGTTGAATGTTCACACACAAAAATGAATTTTCTGCCAAATGATCGAATTTCCAAACAAAAAGATTAAACTTTAACGAAAAACAGGTGCATTTTAAATTAAATACATATATTTCCAACTACAAAAAGACCAATTTTCTATCGAAAAGGACGAATATTCAACAGAAAACTTACATTTTCGACCGAAAAAAATTATTTTTTAACCAAATAATTTAACTTTTAAGAAAATAATTAAATTTATAACAAAAAAGTTTATTTTTTACCAAGAAAGATGACACTGCTACCAAAAAGATGATTATTGAAATCTAAAAGACGAATTTTGAGCAAAACAGTTGAATTTTAAACTAATAAAGATGATTTTTTTAACAAAATAGATAAAATTACAATAAAAATGCACTGATTAAATTTTAAGACAACCGATTACATTTTCAATCTACAAGGACAATTTTTTGAACAAATGGTCCAATTTTTAAAGAAAAAAGTTTATTTTTAACCAAAAATAATGAAATTTCCACCAAAAACATGAATATTGAATATAAAAGGACGAATTTCCAAACCAAAAAGACAAATGTGGAGCAGAACCGTTGAAATTTTGACGAAAAAAGAAGACTTTGTAACAAGATAGTTAAACATTCAACAAAATAATTAAAGTTTAAAAATTAAGTTAAACATTCAACAAAATAATTAAAGTTTCAATAAAAAAGTTGAATTTCGATTTTTTCACAGAAAAATTTATTTTCAATCAAGATTGATGATATTACTGCCAAAAACATGAATTTTCTATGCAAAAATACGAATGTTAAATAAAAAAAGTTGAATTTTCGACCGAAAAAGATGACTTTTGAATAAAATAGTTGAAATTTCGACCAAATAGTAGCATTTTTAATCAAGAAGAATAAATTCTGAACCAAAAATATAAGAATAGATTTTGCAATTAAAATTAATTAACTGTCAAACTAAAATAGTTGAATTTTCTTACCGAATTCTGTTAATTCAGTTAGAATTTTAACAAAACAAAAAGAGAGAGAGAGAGAAGAAAGAGTGTACAGTATGAAATGGAGCAAATTTGATAAAAAATGATTATTAGATAATTAAAATAAACAAACCTCTGGCTGCTTCCTTTTTCTTGGCTTTCGCTTTGGGTGTGTCGTCGATCAGAAGTGTTTCCAATGGCAGAGAATCGGGTAAAATGTAATACCTAATGTTATTTCCTCGTAAACTCAACGTATCCAGCTGAACAGGATCTCTATTTTTTATCGTCATTTTTACAGTTTTTAGATGTGTGTTCATCGCCACGTCCACACCTGTTTTTAAAAAAATGTACTTATTTATACACAATTAGATATAACTCTAAATATTTTTATAAAAAAGACGACTTTTTAATAATTATAATTGAAAAATTTACCTCTTTTTTAAAATATTACAAATGCTCTAAATCGCCATTTAACGTAAGTAAATAATTAATAATAAATATGAGATTTCAAAATAAGTTATGAAAACAAATTTAAATAAGTATTCTTTAAATTAATAATAGAACGACTCAAAAAAATAATTTATAACATAATTTAATAACTAATTAGAAATACTCCAAAATCACAAAAAAAATTGATAGATGTCAAAAAAAATGAACTTCCTACACTTTTGTTTATATCGCCCACCGTCAACGGAAAGACAAGATATTTAGGACTTTTCTGAACATAATTTCTTTTTAAATTTCTCAAAAATAGGCAAAAGGGAAAATATAAGATACAAATCGCGAAGCAATCGTTTCCGGAAACTTGTTGAAAAAATGTGTAAACATACCTGTGATCGTTCCGTGAACTTGTGTGCCATTTTTCAGTTCAATAGTGACCGTCTCATGGCTGAGTTTCATCAAAAATCTGAAAATAAATCAAAATAACTGGTATCAAAAAAACGATCTTCGAAAAATCCTGTGGCAGTTTTCTAGGTTAAGTCTGTCACAGGATTTCAGGTACCAAATCACTAATAAATGAATAAACACCACCTCGTATGTAAATTTAGCGACATTAGAAAGATATTAAAAGTTAATTTACCTTACTAGCTTCATAGCGAGAGTTAGTTTTACGTGTTTTGTGAAATTATACCGGCATAGGAAAGCACATATAACCTCCAAAGCAACGCTTCTTCTTCTGACTTGAAAATTGCGGCGACGCGTTTTCCCTCTCCACCCACAGAATCGAAACTTCGATTCTCAAAATAATCGAAATATATCGCAGTAATAAAAATGGTGGCCGGCCAATTTTCGCGGTTGATTTATTTAGTTTAGTTTGTGGTGAAATTTGATAAAGAAATAGCAAATAATATTGTTTTGAGTATTAATTTAAGTGCCTAAAAATCAAAATGTGGCTTTTGAAAGGACCAAAAGGTAATTTTGCGTACTTAATAATTCTCTAAATAATTAACGTCAAGAATCTTTTTTTTCTCTACGTCAGATTTCCCATTTATTTTTATTTATAAAATATAAAAATAACACAGAAATTGATAGCCTTTATGATTATTTTCCTTTTATTTGGATTAAGGTTTTAAATGTGTGTAATTTCATTTCCAAAGTTTAAAGTTCTTCGTAATTGATAATAAATGTTTCGATTATAACCTCTAAATCGTGATCTTGGCAATGTTTTTTTTATCGAAAATATGATTTATTTTTGTACTAAAAATGGACATAACGTATGATTACTCGTTAATTAAATAACATTTTTATTTTGTAGGATCGCAAATAGTTTTAGTAAATTAAAAAAGCTTTTCCTAAATGTTAATTGAAAATTATTTTTCTTAAAATCCAATAGCATTTATAAATATTAAAATGAAAGTTTTTTTCCATTTTTAGTTGCATTTCGACTTGAAGGGTTTTTTTTTTAAATAAAAGAAAAAATATTTTTAAAGAATGAGTTAACTAATTCTTAAAAGTTTGTTTTTTTAAAGAAATAAATATATAATAAACACAAAGGACATTTTCTGTTTTTTGTTGTGTGCTGTATATTAGATTTTCCGTCTATTTTTATTTATAAAATATTTGAGCATCTTAATAATAAATGGTTCGCTTCTAGCACCAAAATCGTGATTTTGGCAATGTTTTTTTATCAAAAATATTTATTTTCTACTAAAAATTGATACGATCAGTTATAAATTAAATGTGACATTGTTATAATAATTTTAAGTTTCCCATAATGTACTTTACTTAGCATTTTTTTTAAAAGATGTTTTATTTTTAAGTAAATAAAACTATTATTCTGTAGATTGTAAATAATTTTAGTAAATTAAACAAAATTAAAATAGCTTTTCTAAACTCTAAATCTCAACTGTGCGGAATATTATTTTCCTTTAAAGACATCAAAAGGTTTTAAAAATAGTAAATTGTACTTTTTTATTAGCTATACCAAATAAAAATGTGCATTTAGGTTTGAAGAGATTGTTGTATAAGTACAAGGAACAACATATTTGTTCAGAATTAATTGAAGCCTCTAATAATCAAAATGTGAATTTCAAACGGTCCAAATATAGAATTAACGTAAAGGACTTTTTTCTCTTTTTCGCACTATGATTTTCCACATTACTTTATTTATAAAGTATAACAAGAAAAAACTGATTGATAGCCTTTATAATTAATTTGTTCACTTTTGGATTAAAACTTCAAATGTGTATAATTTTATTTCAAAAGTCGAAAGTTCTTTGAATTTGTTAATAAATATTTCGATTTCTACCCGAAAGTCGTGATTTATGCAATATCTTTGTACTGAAAATATGCTTAAATTTGAACTAAAAATGTATACAATCAGCTATAAAAGAGAAGTGATTTTTTGTTTTTGTAATTTTAAGCTTCCTATAGTGTTATTTTAGTTTAAATTTTATTCAAAAAAAGTTATCAAAAGGTTTTAAAAGTAGTAAAGTAAAGGCTTATGTTTTTATATTTTTCGTTGAATTTAATGCAATTAATGAATATTGAATAATCAGACTTTTTGAATTATTAGGTCAAACAAATAAATATGTGAATTTAGATTTAAGTCGATTTTTTTAAAGTAAAGGAATAAAATATTGTTTAAAAATTAAGTGAAGAGTCTAAAGATCAAAATGTTGCTTTTGAAAGGACTAAATATATAATTAATTAAACATTTTTTGTTATTTTCTTGTCTTTACAATTAATTTTTTATATAATAGTATGGTTTTTTTATAGTATTGTACTTTTTAGGAAATTTCAGCAATTTTATTTCGGATATTTCAGTCCCGGGATATTTCAGTCCCAACCTTTAAAAAGGTTTAGAATTTGGAAAAGATTAAAAAATAATTTGAATAAATTAAAAAAATTTATTAATGTGCAAAAAGAATTTAAAAAGATTTCGAAAAATTTTACAGATTTCTGAAAATTTTGAACAAAATTCTGTAAGATTGTTCAAAATATTTTTAATTGAAATTTCTTTCAATCCTCTAAATATTCTAAATATATTTTGCGTTTACTCGAAGTTTTCTACAATTTTGTAAAATCATATAAATTAAACAAATTTTTCTAAAAAATCTGTTTTTATTTTCTCACGAGTCTTCGGAAAATTGTATACATGTAACCTTAAAAGTAAACTGGAAATCTCTTCCTATAATCTAATTTAAAGGCTTGAATTTAAGTGTTCAAAACCTATAAACAAATAGTTATTCGACCTTTTTATTTTAAGTCAAAAAAATTTTTCCCACTAAAAAAAATACATAAGCGCGTAGTGCCTTATTTATGATGCTAATTGTATTAATAATGAATCAATTAAATTATAAAATAGAAATTTTCTTATGAATTAAATAAAAAAATTATGTTCTAGTATTGCAAATACTTTTTGTAGTTAAAAAAATTGGTTTTATATATTTTAAATCTCAATGTTACTGGAAATTATTTTTCATTTAAGATATCAAAAGTTTTTGAAAATATTAAAACGAAAGTTTTGTTCGTTTTTCTATTTTTACTTTCAATTAATGAATGCTGAATACTCCGGCTCATCAAATTAGCTAAAACAAACAAAAATGGAGATTTAGATTTGAGGTGATTTTATTTTGGAAGCAAAATTAACAAAATTTCAAAGTTTTGAAACTTATATACATAATATAATTATAACCTTGAAATTTTGTTAATTTTGCTTCCAAAATAAAATCACCTCAAATCTAAATCTCCATTTTTGTTTGTTTTAGCTACTTTGATGAGCCGGAGTATTCAGCATTCATTAATTGAAAGTAAAAATAGAAAAACGAAAAAAACTTTCGTTTTAATATTTCCAAAAACTTTTGATATCTTAAAAGAAAAATAATTTCCAATAACATTGAGATTTAAAATATATAAAAACAATTTTGTTAAATACAAAAAGTATTTGCAATACTAGAACATAATTTTTTTATTTAATTCATAAGAAAATTTCTGTTTTATAATTTAATTTATTCATTATTAATACAATGATCATTATAAATAAGGCACTACGCGCGTATGTATTTTTTTTAATTAGTGGGAAACATTTTTTTGACTTAAAATAAAAATGTCGAATAACTGTTTATAGGTTTTGAACACTTAAATTCGAGCCTTTAAATTAGATTTTAGGAAAAGATTTCCAGTTTACTTTTAAGGTTACATACATACAATTTTCCGAAGAATATATATATTATATATAATTATGAATCCTCTACTTTTTTAATATTTAAAATAATTTTAGGAGAACTGATATACCTAAAACGCAACGCGACAATAATCGTGGGCAGAACACAAGGAGATATTGTTTTAAGAGAGGACAAGTCGGTTAGTAGAAATCATGCCTCAGTTTCTGTCGATTACAAAAATTCAAAATCCTTGTGTATTGTAAAAGACATGGGATCGAAATATGGAAGCACGGTTATGAAGCCTCATGGTGAAAGGATAAAGGTAACTACTGAAGGTACAAATGTAGAAAATTTGGACATAATTAAATTTGGGATGCAGGAGAACGATTATAGGTAAGTTCATTTTCCAATATTTTATTTTATTTAAGGGCCATTCAAAAATTACTTCGCTTTTTCTCTGGTTTTCACTTAAATGTGAACTAAATTGATGAGTTCTAGTAAAGAAATTAAAGTGATTTTCATTGAAAGTTAATTCTTTTTAATTAAAAAGTCTACATTATGTTTTTGGTACAGAATTCGTCTCTCTTGATTTAAAAAAACTCTACTATTAGGTGTTTTGAAAATTCCTTGTTTTTTGTTGAAAAATAATTTTCTTAAGTAATTAAATTAGCTATTATATTTTTGCTTGAGAATTGATGGCTGTTAATTGAAAATTCAACTATAAAATTTTTCATTGAGATTTCATCTTTTTTATTTAAATATTCACCTATTTCGTTAAAAATTAATCTTTTTTGGTTGAGGATTTAAGTATTTTTTTGACGATTCTTCTTTTTTGATTAAATTCAACTGTTTTTTCATTTCAAATAAAAATCTTTTTGGGCGCAACGTGAGTGATTACATTTTTCGTTGAAAATTAATTTGTTTTCAAGTCGATTATTTGTTATATAAAATAAAAATATGTTTTGGTCATCTTTTAACTCCCTTAGCCCCTTTTCAAAGAATTTCTTTTTTTCCTGTTTTCAAGTAACTTCGGATTTTTCTAATTTTTCCCTTAAATACATACTGAATTAATAGAACCAATAAGAAAATCAAACTATTTTTCTCTTTGTTAAAACTTCAGTTTGTTGGTTAAAGGTTTAATTATTTTCTTAGAAATTCGTTCTTTTTTGGTTGAACATTCATTTTTAAACTGAAAATATAACTATTTCATTGTCGGTTGAAAATTCAAACAATTTGGTTTAAATTTTATTTTTTTTAATGAAAATTCATCTATCTTTTATAAAAAAATGTATTGTGATTACAAATTTAACGGCTTGGGAGAAATTTAAACTGCTGTGCAAACATTCATTTTATTAGTAGAATGTGGCTCTTTGGTTTAAAATTTAACTATTTTGTTAAAAAATCATTTTTTAAGTTAAAATTAAATTTTTTCAAATAAAAATATAACTATACTATTATTAACTAAAAGTTGATCTTTTTAGTTGAAAATCCAAACATTTCTTCAATTTGTCTATTATTTTATAAATTCATATTTTGGTAGAAAATGGTTTTATTTTCGTGAAAAAAAAACTTTTTTATTGGAAATTCAACTTTTTTCTAAAGAATTCGCCATTTTAGTTTAAAAATTAAAGAATTTTGTTACATTTTTCTCTTTCTTGGCTGAAAAATCTGTTTCTGGGGTAAGAATTTATCTCTTTTAACATAAATATGATTTTTTTGCTTAAAAATTAATCTTTTATGGTTGAGGATTAAACTATTTGAATAAAAATTCGTCTTTTCTGGTTCAATTTAAATGTTTTTCTATTTAAAATATACATATATTCAATTTAAGATATCAACTAATATATTTATTGTTGATAATTCATCTTTTTGATTAAGTTCGACGTTTTTCGATTCAAAATTAAAGTCCCTTTTGCTTAAAAATTCAACAATTTGGTTGAAAATCCATCTTTTTGGGTTTAAAACTCAACTGTTTTCAAAAATTGATCGTTTAGGTTTAAAAATTAAAATTTTTCTTTGATAATTTTCCCTTTTGTTGGAAAATGATTCTATTTTTGTTGAAAATTCAAATTCTTTTTTCAAAATTTGTTTTTTTGTTGTTGAAGATTTACCTTTTTATTTAAAAATCGAACTATTTTAATGAAAATGTAATTATTTTGTTGAAAATTCATCTTTTTGGGTTTAAAACTCAACTGTTTTAAAAAATTGATCTTTTTTGTGTAAAAATTTAGATTTTTCATTGATAATTTTCTCCTTTGTTAGAGAATTAATCTTTTTTTTTGTTGAAAATTCAAATTCTTTTTTGAAAATTTGTTGTTTTTTGTTGAAAATTAAATTTTTCAACTGAAAATGTATGTATTCCATTTTTTGTTAAAAACTAATCGTCTTCAGTTTAAGATTCATTTCATTAGTGAAAAATATCTATTTTATTCAACAACAAAAATTCTTTTGGATAAAAATATATAGTTTTTAGTTGAAAATTCAACTATTTGGAATTCAAACTTTTTTATTTTTAATATGAATATGTTCAGTTTGAAATACCAAATAATACCTTATCCGTTGATGATTCATCATTTTTGTTAAGTTCGACGGTTTTTGATTCAAAATTAAAATACTTTTCTTTGATGGAAATACCAACTATTATATTTTTCGTTTGAGAATTAATCTTTTTTCATTGAATCTTCTTTTATTTTCTTTTAATTTTTTTAAATTCATCATTTTAATTAAATATTCAACTATTTTATTGAAGATTCATCATTTTATTTGAAAATTCACCTATTTGTTCAAGATTCATCATTTTAGTTCAAAACCTAACTATTTTGTTGAAAATGTAATTATTTTGTGGAAAATTCGTTCTTTTTACTTCAAAATTTATATTTTCGGGTCAACATTTTTTAAAAAGAGAATTCACATTTTTTGCTTGAAAATCAGCAATTTGGTTAAAAATTAATTTTTTGGGGGTTTTAACTATTTTGTCAATAATTCGTCTTTTTTTATTTGAATTAAACTGTTTTTTATTTCAAATAAATATCTTTCTTGCTAAAATATGAACAATTACATTTTTCGTTGAGAACTATTTTTTGTTGTTATACTGGACTGTTTGTTATTTAAATTAAAAATAAAATAAATTTTTTTATTGTAGATAATTCAACAATTTTATTGCAAAATCGTCAAAGAAAAATGATAAAAGATTCGACTTTTTCGATTGAAAATTTTTTCTTTTTTTTTTTAAATACATCTCTTATAGTAGAAAGCTAATCTTATTTAACTGAAAATTCAACTGGTTTTTTGAAAATGCAATATATTTTGACTTGAAATCCCGATTTTCGTGAAAAATCAATCTATTTTCCCAGTTGACAGCATTTAGGGATGTGAAGTCTGTTAAAATATTATTTTTGTATGTTTTGTGTTTTATTTTAGACGTTTATTAAATTAAAGCAACTCTTATTTGTGACGTCACCTTTTTTATGATTATCTGTGCCGAAGAAGGACAAGAGTGGAAAAAGTTTTCAAAATACCGTAACGTAATTTCTGACCGGCTTCTTAATTTTAATCTGTTTTCATTCTTTTTATCAATTCCACACTTTTGGTAAATTATAAATAATAAAATTTCCAGGGTTAGGTACATTCCTATAGTCGTCCTGATTTCTTCTCTGAATGAAAGTGACATTCAACATTTGCAATCGATTGTCGAAAGTCTCGATGGTTGCATTGTTGAGAATTGGAAGGAACGAAGTGATAAAGTCGTCACTCATCTCACAACTCATCAAGCCAAATTGGGACAAAAGGTTAACAATTTATAAATATATCAAGCATTTCTAATCTAAATAATGTAGAAAAATGTATTAGTATATCAAGATGTTTTTTTTAATTCAGGGAATTTGTCGAGAGCGTGCTGAATTAATTTTTTTTTTACTTTTTCTATCACTTGAATGAAAAATCTTTCTTAATTGAAAATTCATCTTATGTTGAAAACTCGTATTTTTTGGCGGAGTTCAACATTCTTTCATAAAAACTAAAATTTCTTTTTGTTTGAATATCATCCACTACATTTTTCGTTCCGAATTCTACGTTTTTGGAATGGAAATTTTAATACTTGGTTTTTGGTTAAAAACTATATTTTGTATTGAAAATTCATCACTGTGGTTGAACATTTATTTTTTTGACAGAAAATGTAACTATTCAATTATTAATTTACAATGTATCTTTTTAAATTAATAATCCATGTATTTTCGTTAACAATTCTTTTGTTTTGGTAGGAACTAGTTTTCTTGGTTAAAAAATAAATCATTTTGGTTTAAAATTTAACTATTCCAGTTGAAGATTCGTCATTTTAGTTAAAAAATTTCTCTTTTTGATTGAACATTAATTTTCTAACTAAAAATTTGGCTATTCAATCTTTGGTTGAAAAATTATCTTTTGTAGTTGAAAATATATCTTTTTTGGCAGAAATTAATCTTCTTAGTTGAAAATTTGTCTTTTTGTTTACAAATTCAATTATTCTAGTTACGGACTCATCATATTATTTGAAAATTCATCTTTTGGTTTAAAATTCTAATTGTCCAGTTGAAGGTTTATTATTGATAGTTGATAATTCGTCACTGGTTGGACATTAATTTTTTGACCTGAAAATTATACTATTCAGTTCTTGGCATACATTTTATATTTTTTAATTGAAAATTTATGTATTTCGTTGAAAATTCGTCTTTTTGATCAAAATTATTTTTCTTGGTTAAAAATTCATCTTAGGTTTCAAAAGAAATTACTCCAGTTGAAGATTCATCATTTTATTTGTAAACTTAATTTTTTAAATTGAAAATATAACTTTTCTATTTTTGGTTGAAAATTCATATTTTTTAGTTGAAAATTCAACTGCTTGTTTGAAAATTTCTGCTCTTTCGTTGAAAATTCCTTATTTTGTTGAAAAATCTCCTTTTTTGGTATAAATTAATCTTCTTTGTTGAAAATTAATCTTTTTGGCTTAAAATTCAATTATTCCAGTTAAAGAGTCATCATTTTAGTTTAAAAATCATCACTTGGATTAAACATGATTTTTTTCAACCAAAACTTGAATTATTCAATTTTTGTTGAAAAGTGATCGTTTTTGGTTGAAAATTCATCTTCTTTGGTGGAAATTAATCTTCTTGGTTGAAAAGTCAGTTTGTTGGTTTCGAATTTAATTATTCTAGTTAAAAATTTATAAGTTTAGTTGAAATTTTATCTTCTTAGTTTAAAATTCTAATATTCCAGTTAAAGATTCATCATTTTAGTTGAAAATTTAACTCATTTTTAAAAAATGTGTTATTTTTTGTTTAAAATTATATTTTTTACAGGAAAATTTAAAGATTTCAATTAAATATTCTATTATTTCAGTTGAAAATTCATCTCTTTGGTTGAACATTAACTTTTGAACTGAAAATTGAACTGCTCAGTTTTTGGTTGATAATTTATCTTTTTTTATTGAAAATTTAAGTCGTTTTTTTAAAATTCATCTTTTTGGTTTAAAATTGAATTATTTCAGTTGAGGATTCATTATTTTAGTTGAAAAATCATCAGTTTGCTTGAAAATTAATTTTTTTAACTGACAGTTGAACTATTCCATTTTTAGTTAAAAATTTATTTTGTTTGTTTGTTTAAATTTCAAATATCCCAGTTAAATATTCATCATTTTATTTGAAAATTCATCAGTTTGGTTGAAAATTAAAATAATTTTTTAAAAATGTGTTGTTTTTTCGTTGAAAATTAATTTTTTAACTGAAAATGTAACGATTTGAATTGATTATTCTATCATTTTAGTTGGAAATTCATCTCTTTGATTAAACATTAATTTTTGAAGTGACAATTTAACTACTCAATTTTTAGTTGACAATTTATCTTTTTTTTTTTTTGAAAATTTATATATTTTGTTGGAAGTTCACCTTTTTGTTTTAAAATTCAACTATTTCAGTTGAAGACTCATAATTTTAGTTGAAAATTGTTTAGTTTGGTTGAAAATTAAAATAATTTGTTAAAAATGTGTTGTTTTTTGTTGAAAATTAATTTTTTAACTGAAAATGTAACGATTTGAATTGATTATTCTATCATTTTAGTTGGAAATTCATCTCTTTGCTTAAACATTAATTTTTGAACTGACAATTTAACTACTCAATTTTTAGTTGACAATTTATCTTTTTTTTTTTTTTTGAAAATTTATATATTTTGTTGGAAGTTCACCTTTTTGTTTTAAAATTCAACTATTTAAGTTGAAGACTCATAATTTTAGTTGAAAATTGATCAGTTTGGTTGAAAATTAAAATAATTTGTTAAAAATGTGTTGTTTTTTGTTGAAAATTAATTTTTTAACTGAAAATTTATCGATTTCAATTGAATATTCTATGATTTTAGTTAAAAATAATCTCTTTGGTTGAACATTAATTTTTAAAATGTTAATTTAACTACTCAACTTTTGGTTGATAATTTATCTTATCAAATTAAAAATGCATGTATTTTTTCTAAAATTGGTGTTTTTGGTAAAAATTAATCTTTTGACCTAAATTTTACTATTGCAGTCGAAGATACATTATTTTAGTTGAAAAATCGTCAGTTTGCTTGATTTTTTTTTTTAATCGAATATTTATTTATTCCATTTATGGATAAAAATTCATCTTTTTTGGTTCAAAATTCAACTAATTTGGCTAAAAATTCATCTTTGTTGTAGAAAATGCAATATTTTTACTTCAAAGGTTAGGAATTTGAAGCGGCTTAAATTTAATTTAATTTTTGCATTAATTTTACCTAAATATGCACTGGAGTTTATGTAATATCTTGTAATATGATTTGTCAAAATTTGATAAATTAAACATAATAATTGAGACCTCAGAAACTGGAAAAAAATGATTGATAAGAACTCGCAGAAATTTCTATGTAAAATTCAAGTTTTCATTATTTAAATAATTTTGTTTGATTTAGAAAATCGATTTGTTCTTTATTTAAAGTCGCGGAGCATTTTTTAGGAATTATAATTCGGATTTAGAAGAAAGGAGTTTAAAAAATTCCTGTCAAAGTTAGAATTCATCACAATTTAAAAGTTTCATCTTCCAAATTAAAAAAAAAAGAAAGTACTTAATTTTTTTAACTAAAAATTTAACTATTTCAGTAGAAAATTTAACTAACTTGCTGAGAATAATTTTTTTTTTAAAGAACTATATTTGCAACGAAAAATTTAACTATTTTATTTTCGGTTGAAAATTGATATTTTTTGGGTGAAAATGAAAGTATTTAGCTGTAAATTAATATTTCTTATTCAAAAATTAATCTTTTTGTTTGAAAATTTATGTACTTTGTGGAAAATTCGTGTTTATTTGTAAAAAAATGTTTTTTATGATTAAAAAGTCATCTTTTTCTTATGTATAAAATATACCTACTCCAGTTGAAAATTCATTAGTTTGGTTGAGAATTAATTTCTACAACTAAAAATTTAACTTTCACAGTTTCGATTGAAAATTGATCTTTTCTAGTTCAAAATTCAATAAGTTGGCTGATAATTTTTCTTTTTTAATGATAAATTGAACACTTTTTCTTTTTAAACTGTTTTTTTTTTACTTAAAAATTCGAATATTTAGCAGGAATTTAACTTATTGTTTCCAATTCTTATTTTTGTGTTGGTATGTGAACTGGAATCTTCTTTGAATAAAAATTTACCTATTTAAATTTTTTTTAATTCATCTGTTTTAGACAATATTTCATCTTTTTTAAATAAAAATGCAACTGTTCGGTTGAAAATTCAACTCTTTTTTTTAATGGTTGTCTTTTTGATTTTAAAATTAACCTGCTTTAGCAGAAATTACATCTTTCTGGGATGAAAAAGCAACTGTTTGGTTGAAAGTTAAACTATTTAGTTAAAAAATCATACTTTTTGGTTGAAAATTCGACTGTTTTGTTTAAAATTGAACTATTTCGTAAAAAACTTATATTTTACTGTTGAAAAATAAACTAAAATCTTTTCGAACTGAAAGTTCAACTTTAAACAAAATGTTTGTCGTTTTTTTTAATTCATATGTTTTAGTGCAAATTTCATCTTTCTTGGATAAAAATGCAACTATTTTGTTAAAAATCCATTATTTTTGATTGAAAAATTTTGTCTTTTTGAATTGAAAATTCAATTATTTTCGTAGAAACTTTTTTTTGTTAAAAAAATCATAATTTGATCTTAAAAAGTCAACTGGAATCATTTTTGGATGAAAATTCAATTAATAAAATTTTTTTTTTATAAAAATTTATCTGTTTGAAGAGAAGCTTCATCTCTTTGGGATAAAAATGTTTTTTTTATAGAGAACTCCACAATTTTGTTAAAAAGTCACCCTTTTCGGTTAAAAATTCGTCTTTTTGGATTGAAAATTTAATTTATTTCGTAGAAACTTATTTTTTGATTATAAATTCATATTTTGATCCTGAAAGGTCAACTGAAATATTTTTTTATCAGAAAATTGACCTATTTTTTTTTTATTTATCTTTTTGTTTTGGAAATTTATCTGTTTAACTATTTAGTTGAAAATTAATCTTTCTAAATGAAAATTCAACTACTTAGATAAAAATTAAACTACATTGTTAAGATTTTTTTTTTATTCAGGGCCAATGTCTTTGGTTGAAAATGTAACGGTTTTGGGGGAAATCCCATTTGGAAATTCAACTAGTTGTTTGAAAATTTATGAACTTTCTGAAAAATTCACCTTCTTCTGTAAAAAATCAATTTTTATGGTTAAAAATTCATCAGCGTAATTAAAAATTAATTCCTTCAAACGAAAATTTATCTGTCTATTTTGGTTTTAAATAAATCTTTTCTAGTTCAAAGTTCAATAATTTGGATGAAAATTTGTCTTTTTAAATTGAAAATTCAACTATTTCCTTTAAAATCCACATATTTTTTTTATAAAAAATCGTTTTTGATTTGTAGAAAATTATCTTTTTCTTTGCAAGTTAATCTTCTTGTTTAAAAATTCTTCTTTTCCGTTAAAAATTCAAGTATTCCAGTTAAATATTCATCATTTTAATTTAAAATTCATCTTTTTGGTTTAAAATTTAACTTTTCCAGTTGAAGATCGATTAATTTTATTTGAAAATTCATTTATTCTTTAACTTTTTGCTCCGTTGTGTTAAAAAATGTTTAGAATCAATGTCAAGAATTAAAATAAATGTTTGGTTTTTGCCGTAAATATGAATATGTTACTTTTATTTGAACTGAAAAATTAAAAATCTTGACCGGGAAAAATCTGGAAATGACCGCTAATTTGAAATCGTCCGCCAAATCGCCACCCTGATTCTACATTTGAATCATATATATTCTTAATTTTTAGGTCGCTCTGGCTTTGGTAAAATGCATCCCAATAGTGGGCATTGAATATTGGGAAGCAGTTCAGACTGCGGTCGAAAACCGTCGAGATTGGCCAAAAGCTACTGAATACGTACTTCCAATTAAAGAAAACATAGTAGATAAAGGAAAAGTATCTTTAAAGCCAAGCCTTGATCGAAAAACGTTGTTCAACAATTTGACATTCTTGTTTTTCTCGATATCGCAAAAAAAGATTTACAAGGATATTGTGATCGGGGCAGGTATGCATTCTTAAAAAATGATTAATAAATTGAAAAATCCCAAAATTAACTTAATGAAACTCTGAATTGAAATTATGTGAATAATAGATCATAAATTTACCAATTTTTCAGGAGGAAAAGTTTTAATGTTCAACCCTTCACTTCACACCGATTTAACAATATTTTGCTCTAATGAGTTCGTTGCTGTTTATTATATGATCGGATCTAACCAGACTGAGGAAAGCATTCTTGATTCACAAAGATTGAAAACTGGATACGAAGAAATTGGTAATCTATTTGTTTATGGCTGTTCAGGGAATTCTAGAAATTTTCAAGAGCTGTTAATTTTAATTATTTCAGGGAATTTTAAAAGATTTCAAGCATTTTTCTTTATTAATTTTATTAATTTGAAGTGATTTGAAAGCTTTTGAAACACATATTATAGGACAAAGAATTATCTAGAATTTCTGAAGATATGGAACGATTTTACAAAACGTATGAGGTTTTTAAATATTTTCAAAGATTTCACGTTATTTTATAAGATTTCTGAGGATTTAGTAATCTGTTTTCCATGATTTCAGGAAATATTATAATAGATTGTCAAAGAATTATTATAATATTTTAGTGCATTTTAAAGAATTTATTCATGAGAAGTGAGGTCTTTTGTAGGGTTTTAAAGATTGGAAGAGATTTGGAATTCTCTTTAATTTTATGAATTCACTGAAAGTTTTTTAATTAACTTTAATTTCTATAAATTTACTCTTTTCTTTTTATTATGTTTATTATGTATTTAAATTTCAAAATATTGTACAATTAGGTTCATTTAATGTACACATTAATATAAGAAAGACGTTTAATCACAAAATCACATTGAAAAGTTAAGAAAAACCATTATTGTAAATAGTGTTTGTAACAAAATATTTTAATTTTACGTATTTTCAGTTTTGTATTTCCCTTAATTTTTCAATTATTACAAATCTTGATAAAAATAATATATCTTTGATAATAATCGGTAAAATATAATAATACAAATGTTTTTTTATAGGAATTTTAGTCGAATTTATTTCTTCTTTTGAAACTTCTAAAAAATTTTGTATATCATTTCAGTTTTAATAAATACTACAAAATTAAAATGATGCGTTAAATTCTTCCGGATTATTTTCTAACAATTTTGGAAATATTTTTAAATCTTTTTAAATATACGCTTAAAATTAATTGACAAAAAATAAAGAATGCTTTTTAATTTTCCAATTTTAAAATAAATATAGGTAAACTACAAAATAAACAATTCTAACTTTCATAAATTGTATCGGCCGAAGGCTAAAAAAAATCCGCGCTATAATTTTTAATGCTTTAATTCGAAGAATGAATCAACTAATTACATTTTTTTAAATTATATAATTTCTAACAATTTTCTTTATAGATTGCAATTTTTTTAATTAACACTTTTTAAACTAGAAGTTAAATTCTTTTTATTTTAAATTGTCAAAAATTAATAATTGTTCAATTGTTATTTATACATCAGAATTTGTTTTAAAATCTTGATAAATATATTTTTTTTAATTTTGAAATAAAAATCGTTAATATTTTTTACAGGAATCTTAAGTATATTTTTTTATTATCTGAAGATCTTAAAAAATCATTTTAAACCGTAAAAATCTTATTTCAAGATTTTCCAAAATATATATGTTGTTGAAAAATTTTTGGAATTATTCCAAATTTTGAATTGTTTTTAATCTCCTTAAAACTTCTAAATATCTTTTAACCTAATCGAATTTTTTCTAAAATAATAATTGTTTTTTTTATACATCTAAATTTGTTTTTATTTTAAACTCTTTTCAAGTATTTTGTAAAAAATATGTTTTAAAATAAAAATATAATTTAAAATTTCCCCAGAAATCTTAAGGAAATTGTTTCATTATCTTCAAACTTTAAAAATCTTCAAATCTTAATAAATCCTGCAAAATAAAAAGTATTCCCTTAAAATTTTCTAATTTTTGTTTCAAATTTTAGAAATCTTCTTAAATATTATCTGAAAATTAATTTTCTAAGTTAAAAAAACATTTTTAATTTCCATAGGAATCTTAATGAAGTTTTCGAATATAATTTTATTTTTAACTAATTCGAATTTTTTCAACGTTTGAATTATTTTTGAAATTCTTTTAAAACTTCTGAATATCGTTTAAAATATTCGACTTTTTCCTACCACTTTTAATAAAACCTGCAAAAAATTGTTAAATCCCCGAAAATCTTCCAAATTTTTTGTTATTTACAATTTTGGAAATCTTTTCAAAAATTATTTTAGGACTAATGACGAGGTCTATACAAAATATTCTAATTTTTTACTCGGAAATAAGAATTTTCAATAAAAATGTACATTTTCAGTTTGAATATAAATTTTTATGTGAAGTTTCCACCAAAAAGAATAATCTTCTACCAAGTGCAAACACAAATTATATTTTAATTTTTAAGTTTAAAAATAAATTTTTCAAAAAAACGACTTTTCAAGTAAAAATATTTAAATTTGCAACCAAATAAATTTTTAACTAAACCATTGCATTTTTATATAAGAATATGAAGTTATAATCAAAACACAACGAATTTTCTACAAAATAGTTACTTTTTTCTCGGAACAAATTAATTTTTAACTAAGAAAATTAATTTTCAACCAAGATTATTTTTCTACCAAAAAAGACGAATAAATTTTTAGTTGAAATAAATTAATTTTAAAATAAAAAAAAGAATGAGTTTTTAACAAAGTAGTAGACTTTTCCACCAAAAAAGATTAATTTGAATCAAACAGAGGCCGTCATAACCAATAAATATCAACTTTCTACTAAAAGAAATGAGTTTTCAAATTAAAAAGAAGAATATTACACAAATAAAGTTGAATATTTAACCCAGAAAAATGCAGAAAATTTAGTTTGACTTTTTAACATCAAAGTATAAGTTTAAAAAAGAAGTAAATCTATAAATGTACTTTAATTTACAACCAAAAGAGACCAAAAATTTTAATTTTTATCAAATATTTTTTGTAATATTTTAATTTGAGTGTAATAAACTCCATGGGCTAAAGTGGAACCGAAGCAGGTTAAAAATGCGAGTTGGGCATCGCCGATATTTTTCAAATTCTTTGGCATTTTCAAGGTCTGTAAAAATTTGCAGAGGAGTTTAAAGGATTTAGAATAAATAAGATTATTTCAAAAGATTACAAATAAATTTGTTATTGATTTTAGTAATTTAATGGGATTTAAAAGGATTTTAAATATTTGAGGATATTGTAAAAGATTCTCAGGTGTTTTCAAGTGCTTTAAAAAATTCGAAATATTTTAGGAAATTTAAAAATATTACCAGATTTTTTTGAATTATTTCAATAGTTTTGAAGGCTTTCAAATACTGAAATATTTTAGGATATTTCAAAAGATTCGAAGGAATTTTCAAGAGATATAAACAATTTCAAGGGATTTCAAGGGGTTTTAATAATTTAAAGGGATTAATATTTTAGAGGATTTCAAAGAATGTTTCAGCAGCCCTGAATTCTTATTAATTTATCCTAAATCCGTTTAAATTCTTTTGACTTGTTTTAAACTTTACTCAATTCTACCCAATTTAAATATTTTTTCCATGTTTTTAAATTTTTTTCAATTTACTTGATTGATTTTTAAATTTAGGTTGACTTTCTATGAATTTCATCTAATTCTTCTTATTTCTTTTAAATTTCTCTTAAGTTCACTCAAAATTTATTGTAATAAATTTGAAAAGATTTGAAATTTTTCTTGGAATTCACCCTGAACGCTTTTAAATTCTTTGGAATCTCTTGAATGTTTGTAATTCACTTGAATCCTTCTAAATTCGCTTAATTCTACTTAATTCAGTGATTTTTTTAATTTTTAAAAGTTTTTATATAATTGATACTAAAGTCTATTAACCTCGCTTTGAATTCTTAGGCATTTTATCAAATTCTTTGAATTCTCTTGAATTTTTTTAAGCTTATATCAAAGTTACTGAATTCAATTAAGTTGTTTCAAATTGTTTTAAATTACTTTCATTTTTTTGATTCACCTTGATTTTTTTATGCATTTCATTGAATTCTTTTCTTTTACCTTAAATTCCTCTAAATTCAAGCCAGTTTTACGGAAATCATTAAAAATTTTTTAGTTTTTAACATTTTTCTCAATTTATTTGGATTCTTTTGAATGTAACTTGAATTGCTCTGAAATCTTTTGAATTTATCCTCAATTTTTTACCACTTGAGCGCGAAAAAAGTGCCCTATGACTGCGACAAAAAGTACCCTTTGGTCCCTATATTTTATCCCATAGGGACTGCGAGGCACCAGGTTAGGGAATTCTGGAAAGTTAGGAAAAATGAGAAAATTTAAAACTGGTCTGGAAATTTCAGGAGAAACCTGAAAGAAATAGAGAATTTTCGGCAAACTGAAGTTGAAGTTAATTTTATTTTTTTGAAAATTTAACAATTTTTTTAAAAAGTCATTCTTTTTGGTTGTAAATGTCTGGAATTTTCAGAAGAAACCTGAAAGAGATAGGGAGTTTTCGGCAAACTGAAGTTGAAGTTAATTTTATTTTGTTGAAAATTAAAAATTTTTTTTAAAAAGTCATTCTTTTTGATTGTAAATGGAATTATTTTCTTTCAAATCGAACTGTTTTGGCAAAAACTTCAACTATTTAGTTAAAAAATGCATATTTTCGGTTTAAAAATTTAACTGTTTTGTAGAAAAATCGTCGTTTTGGTTCAAAATTCAACATTTTGGATACAATTTTTTTCTTTATTGACTGAGAATCTTTCTTGGTTGAAAATTCGGCTTTTGTTGAATATTGTTATTTTTGGTTTAATATTTTTGTATGAAAAATGGAACTCTTTAGTTGAAAATTAATCTGTTTTGGTTGAGGATTTAACCGTTTGGTTGAATATTCGTCTTTATTAATTGAATTCAACAATTTTTCATTTATTTTTTTTATGTATTTTTTTTGAAATATTGACAATTACATCTTTTGTTGAGATTTTTTTTTAATTCAGCTACTTAGTTGAAAATAAAACTAATTTGTAAATTTGTTTGTTTGTTAATAATTTATTATTTTAGTTGAAAACCATTTTCGTTGCTCAAAAATTTATCTATTTTGTTGAACATTTTTTTTACATTTTCCATTTTGGTTGAAAATTAATTTTTAATTAAAAAATTCAACTATTCAGTTAAAAATGATGTTTTTGAATGAAAAGACCTCACTTTAGTTAAAAAATTAATTTCCTTGTTTAAATGTTGAACTACTTCGTCGATAATTTATGTATTTCACGACAAATTAATCTTTTTGGTAGAAAATTAATTTTCTTGGTTGAAAGTTCTTTTTTTATTGAGAATTGATCTTTTTTCTTGAGAATTCATTTCTTTTGTGGAAAATTGAACTATTTTGTTGAAAGTTCGTTTTTTTTCTTGAAAATTATTTTAAACCGAAAGTTTTAATATTTGGTTGAAAATTCATGTATTTTACTAAAAATTCGTCATTTTTTGTAAAATATTAATGATCTTGGTTGCTAATTCATCTTTTTGGTTAAAAATTTATTTTTATACTTAAAACATTAATTATATTGTTGAAAATTTTCTTTTTTTTCTGCTTGTTTACAAATTAATTTTTTAACTGTAAAATATAACTATTTTCTTCTCGGTTGACAATTTATCTGTTCTAGTTTAAAATTCATATATCTTTCTAAAAATTATACCTTTTTTGTTGAACATTTATCTGTTTTGTTGGAAATTAATTTTTAAATTCAAAATTCAATTATTATTCTTGTTGGTTGAACCTTTATAGAAAACTGAACTATTTTTTTCTAACAGTTAATTATTTTAATTTAAATTAATTTTTTATCCTCAAATTATTTATTTAATGTTAAAAATTCAACTTTTTTGTGGAAATTTACTTTTTTGTTAAAAATTAATGAATTAAAAAAAATCCGTCTGTTATGGCTTTAAAATTCAAATTTTTTTATTGGAAATTCGTCTTTTCCCATTTTTTAGAAAAGTAATTTTACTTGTTGAAACTTCGTTTTTTTGTGTAAAAAATAATTTTCTCATTGAAAATGTAACTATTCCATTTTTGATAAAAAAAATTATCTTTTGTGGTTATAAATCAATTTTTTATGTATCTTTTTGAGTTTAAACTACAACTATTTTGTTAAAAATTGGTATTTTTATTTAAAGAATTAATTTCTGATCGCAAAAATTGCAATTTGATAATTAATCTGTTTTGTTTGGGGATTCAAATATTTGGTTGAAATTCATATTTATTAATTAAATTGAACTGCTTTTAGTATAAAATAAATTTTTTTATAGAAGTATTGACCATATTTTTGTTTAAAAATTAGTTTTTAATTAGAAAATTCAACTATTAGGTTAAAAATGTATGATTTTGATTGAAGAGTTGAAAAATACTTTCTTTGTTTAAGAGTGTATTTTGTCGATAATTTATGTAATTATTAAAATTAATCTTTTTTTGGTAGGGAAATTAATCTTATTTACTTGAAGTTTATACTTTTTATTTAAAATTGATCTCTTTTATTGAAAGTTTCTTTTCTTTGATGGAAAATAGAACTAGTTTGTTGAAAGTTCGTTTTTTTTCTTGAAATTAAATTTTTTAAACTAAAACCTTTAATATTTGCTTAAAGACTCATGTATTTTGTTAAAAATTCGTCACTGCTGGTAGAATATTAATTTTCTTGGTAGGTAATTCATATTTTAGTTAAAAATACATTTTTAGGGTCGAAAGTTGAACTACTTTGTTAGAAATTCGTTTTTTTGTTGTTAAAATTTAATTATTTTAACTGAAAAATCATCTATACCCGCCATAGTTTAAAATTGATTCTTTTTGGTTTAAAATTAATGTATTTTGTTGAAAATTAGACTTTTTTAGTAGACAAGCTGTCCATTGGATAATTTGAAAGTTCAACTATTTGGT
>NC_046658.1:123694138-123743886 GCF_010883055.1 Belonocnema kinseyi
ATATTCGTTCTTTCTAGTTAAAAATGAATTTTTTTAATTTAAAGATTTGGTTGAAAATTCATTGTAATTGGTGATAATTCGTTTTTTCGTAGAATATTAATCTTCTTGGTAACTAATTCATCTTTTTGATTGGAAATTCATTTTTCTGCTTGAAAATTAGAATATTTTGTCAAAAATTCGTTTCTTCTGTCTAAAAAATAATTTTTTAATTGGAAAATATAATTATTTCCTTCTTGGTTTACCATGTATCTTTCTTATTTTAAAATGCATGTATTTGGTTGAAAATGAGCCTTTTTTTAGACAAAAAATCTGCTCGGTTGAAAGTTCATCTTTGAATTTAAAATTTAAACTATTTTGTTTGAAATTATTTTCTTTTTCAAATACATCACTTTATTTGAAAATTCATTTTCTTGTTGAAAATTCATTTTCTTATTCAAAATTCTAACTTTTTTTCTTTAATTTATGTATTTTGTTAAAAATTAATCTATTTTGGTAGAAAATTAATTTTGTTTGTTGAAAATTTATCTTTTTGGTTAAACCTTTATCTGTTTGGTTGAAAATCAATTTCTTCTATAGAAAATTGAACTATTTATTCGGAAAGTTAATGTTTTTAATTGAATGTAATTTTTTAACTGGAAGTTTAACTATTTTTTTCTAGAAAACTCGTATTTTTTTGGTAGAAAGTTAATCTTTTTGATTGAAATTTTAACTATTTGATTAAAAATCAATTTTATTTGTTGAAGATTTATCATTGTAGTTGAAAATGTAAGCTTTTTTTGAAAAATCATCTTTTTGCCAGAACGATTGTTAAAATCCAATGGTTGTGGTGAAAAATTCAACTACTTGGTTAAAATTTAAAAAAATCTTTCTTAGCTGAAAATTCAACTCTTTTGTTAAAAACTAGTACTTTTAGTTGCAAAAATTCATTTCTGATCGTAAAAATTTCATACTTTTGCATAAAAAACTCAACTGTTTATTTAAAAAACAATCTGATTTGTTTGAGGACTCAATTATTTAGTTGAAAATTCGTCCTTATGAATTGAATTCAACTGTTTTTGGTATGAAATTAAATTTTTTATATTAAACTATTGACAGTTGCATTTTTTGTTCGGTATTCATTTAAAAAATTTTTTTATTCAGCTACTTAGTTAAAAGCTCATCTAATTTGTTAAAAGTCAATTTTTGTATTAATGATTCATCATTTTAGTTGAAAACCCTTTTTCTGTTCTTAAAAATTTATCCTTTATGTTGAGATTTTTTTAAACTGAAAATGAATTTTTCAAACTCAAAATTGAGCTATTTCATTTTTTTTGAAAATCTATGTTATTTAATTAAAAATTCCAATATTTGGTTGAAAATTCTTTCGTTTTTTTTAATTCGTTTTTTGTTGTCCAATACTAATCTTGGTGGCTAATTTATATTTTTACTTTGAAAATTAATTTTTAATTTGAAAATTCAACTATTTGATTAAAAATAAATTTTTGATTGAAGATACATCACTTTAGTTGAAAATTCATTTTTTTGCTAGAAAAAAATACTATTTCGACCATGTTTTTACCTAATTTGTGGATGACCCCTAATAAAATCCTCCTTGTAAATTCTAAGATAAATTTTAAAACCAAATTTGTTGCCATTATTTTTCTCCTGGGTGTATCTGAAAGAAGAATTTATAACAATTTAAGGAAACTTAAAAATTAGGGAAAAGTCACGAAACGTCAGAAAATTTGTAAACTGGGATTTCGTAGTAACTTTATAATTCCTTCAAAAAATTAGATAACATTTTTCCCCCCTATTTTACATGCTCCACATTATTCAAATATTTAATTTTCCCATCACTTTCAGGTGAATTATTGCGAAAAAGAAAGCGCAGGATGATTTCGGACAGCGAAATATCGTTGGCAGTCCTGCATTGTTCGGTGAAACAACACTGCAATCCGAATCACAATTTCAAAGACTTGCTCGTTGAATCAAAAAAAGCTGTCTCTAATAATAATAATAATAACAAAAAA
This sequence comes from Belonocnema kinseyi, assembly GCF_010883055.1. NCBI lineage: Eukaryota > Metazoa > Arthropoda > Insecta > Hymenoptera > Cynipidae > Belonocnema > Belonocnema kinseyi. The sequence goes on from NC_046658.1 coordinate 123,696,148, forward strand.
GCCACTGTCTATGCACTAGATACGCAGGATTTGCGTTCGAAAGTCCCTTCCGACTCCGTCAATGAAAACATAATAGCAGATACGAACCAGTCATTATTTCAGGAACATGGAAAATCGGCACCAGAGACACACTCGAGTCTCGTCGATTCTCCCCTCGAAAATCCGTCTGGACCCTCAGGCATAACTTCAATTCATCTCGATAGTCAGGAAAGCACTTGCGACATGGAAGATAATTTTGCAAGCATGGCGATGAATGAAAAACGTGCTGAGAAAAGAAATCTCGAGACTTTCAGTTTTGCTCGAACGAAAAAACTAAAATCCGACTCTGGCAGCTCGCTTTTCCCCGTCTTGCCGAAAAGCAAGAGTCAAGATCAATCCTCTCTTTCACAAAGATTGCAAGCTTCGCAATATTTAGACGGCTCGCAAAGCATAATTGGAACCCAAAATCTTCAAAGTTCTCAATCGTCATACAGATCGACTCGTGAATTGTTTTCACCAATTCAGCGAGTATCGCAGAGAAATTCTTCGGGACCGTCGACTTCAAGAGAAGGGAAAAAGTCGAAACCCACACAAAATACGTCTGCTGATTTTATGGACGAATCTGACGGAAATGAGGAAGAAGTGAATAGAGAATCGAGAGATAAGGAGGAGAGAATTGTATTTAATGTGTCAGCTGAAGAGAAGGAGGAATCTCAAAAGGAAGAAAGGGTTGTGAGCAAAATAAGGATTCGATCAGATGCCTCACTTTTGGATGAATCTAGACCGCAAATGAGGGTAGAAATTAATTTAGAAGGAAAGAGAAAGGAACCTTCTTCGGATGAACCGAATATTTTTGGAGAGCCGGCACCGAAAAAGAAAAGAATTGCGGCGAAGTCGAATTTAAATGATTTCATCATTCCTGCGGGAAGGAGTGATAAGAGAAAAAGAGGAGATGGTGATTCGGATAGCGGTGAAATTATGATGCAGAAGAAACAGCAGAGAAAGATTAATTCTTATAATAAAATGCCATCGGAATCCTCCGGCATAACTATTGATAATGAGAATGTAAGTTTTTGAGCTAAATATTTATTGATTTTTACATTTGAGGTGTTGAAAATTGGATAATTTAATATTAAAATTAAAAATATCCCAAATTGGAGAGTTTGAAATTAAAGAAATTGAGTTTCAAAATACTTTTCTACTTTTTGTAGATGCGCTGTGTTGGCAGGTTTCTGGTTTTGATTAAAGTTATTTTTATTCTGATTTTTTTCAGCAATTTGTTCGTTTTGTTACGGGGTTAATTCGCGAGGAATCAACCGATTCTCTGCTTGAACGGACCTTTGGTCACAAAAGATTCCAAAAGGTAGGGATAAGGTTAAATTTAAACATTTCTTTTACCACTACTGAAATTATTTGCCACTATTTTCCCATTTATTTGAAAAATATTCTAATAATGCTATTATTTTTTTTGGGATTGACCGCTAATGCTAAAAGCTATATATATTCAGAAAAATCTGGAAAAACGGAAGGGTCATGAAATTTTTTGGAAATTCAGGCACTTTCTTCGTGGCCGTATTTTTTTTATAGCAATATAAAATCTAATAATAATGATGGCTTGTTTGTAATAGTAGCTTTATATTATTGTATTTCAAAATTTTGTGGAAGATAATTTTTGTTTTGGTTTGAAATTAAGTTTTTCAACGGAAAATTTACCTCGTTAAAATTCTATCTAAAAATTCTATCTCGTTAAAAATTAATTTATTTTTTTGAAAATTCGCCCTTTTCTGGTATAAAATTAATTTTCTTGGCTGAAAGGTCATCTTTTTGCATTAAAATTCAACAGTTTATTTGCATTTTTTTCTCCCTCTTAACTGAAGAATCTTTCTTAATTAAAAATTCAACTGATTTTAAGTAAAAATTGAATTTATTTTGGTTAGAATATCAACTACTACATTTCTCTTTCAGAATTTATCTTCTTTGGAATGAAATTTAATTACTTGGTTGAAAGTTAACCTCTTTTTTAACAAAATATTTTTGTTGTTGTAGATTTTGTTCAGAATTCGTCTTTGCTTTGGTTAAAAATTAATATTTTTTAAACTGGAAATGTAATTATTGCAGTTGAATATTCCATCATTTTAGTTGAAAATCCATCTCTTGGGTTAATAGTTAATTGTTTCAACTAAAAATTTAGCTATTGAATTTTTAGTTACACTTTTTTTTAGTTGAAAACTCGTCTTTTTTGGTAGAAATTAATCTTGGTTGAAAATTTATCTTATTGCTTGAAAATTGAACTATTCCAGTTGAAAATTCATCACTTCGTTAGAAAATGCAATTATTTGTTTGAAAATTAGTTTTTGGTTTTGTTTTAAAATTAGTCTTAATTTATTAATTAATATTTCATCATTGTAGTTGACAATTCGTATCTTTGGTTGAACATTAATTTTCTGTAAAGAAAATTTAAGTTTTCCACTTTTGGTCAAAAATTTGTTTTTTAGTTGAAAACTAATGTATTTTGTTGAAAATCTTTATTGTTTGTGGAAAATTAATCTTCTTCATGGAAAATACAAGTATTCTAGTTAAATATTGATCATTTTAGTTGTGAATTCATTTTTAAAAAAATAAAACTACTTGGTCGAAAATTAAACTCTTGTCAAAAATCCATGTTTTTGGTTTAAAATATATCTTTTCCAGTTGGAGATTCATAATTTCAGCTGAATATTTATATTTTTGGTTAAAAATTAAAATATTCCACTTGAAGATTCATTATTTTAGTTGAAAATTTCTCACTTTGTTTGATAATGTAACTATTGTTTTGAAAATTATTTGTTGTTGTTGTTGTTGAAAACAATTTTTGTAAAACTGACATTGTAACTATTTCAATTAAATATTTTATTCTCTTAGTATAAAATTCATCTCTTTGGTTGAACATCAATTTTCTTTGAAGAAAATTTAAATTTTCAATTTTATGTTGACAATTAATCTTTTTTAATAAAAAATTAATGTATTTTAACATTCGTCTTTTTTGGTTGAAATTAATTTTCTTTGTTAAAAATTCATCTTTTTTCTTGAAAATTGAACTATTCCAGTTGAAAATTCATCACTTTGTTTGGAAATGTAATTATTTTGTTGAAAATTAATCTTAATTTATTAATTAATATTTCGTCATTGTAATTGAAAATTCATATCGTTGGTTAAACATTAATTTTCAATAAAGAAAATTAAAATTTTAAATTTTTGGTTAAATATTTGTTTTTTAGTTGAAAACTTATGTATTTTGTGGAAATGTAATCTTCTTGGTGGAAAATTCAAGTATTCTAGTTAAATATTCATCATTTCAGTTGTAAATTCTTTTTTTTTTTTAATAAAACTATTAGGTCAAAAATTAAGCTCTTGTCAAAAATCCATCTTTTTGGTTTAAAATTGATCTTTTCCAGATGGAGATTCATTATTTTTGTTGAAAAATTATATTTTTGGCTAAAAATTTAAATATTCCACTCGAAGATTTATTATTTTATATGAAAATGTATCACTTTGTTTGATAATGTAACTATTGTTTTGAAAATTATTTGTTATTGAAAATTACTTTTTTAAACTGAAATTGTAACGATTTCAAATGAACATTTCAATCTCTTGATATAAAATTCATCTCTTTGGTTGAACATTAATTTTTCTTGACTAAAAAATTAACTATTAAATTTTTGGTTAACAATTAATATTTTTTAATTGAAAATTGATTTCTTTCAACATTCGTCTTTTTTGTTGCAATTAGTCTTCTTTGTAAAAAAATTAATCTTTTTGGATTAAAATTAAACTATTCCAATTGAAGATTCATAATTTTAGTTTAAAAATTCATCTCTTTTATTGAACATTAATTTTTTTGACTAAAAATTGAACTATTCAATTCTTCGTTGAAAATTCGTCTTCTGTGGTAGAAATTAATTTTCTTGCTTGAAAATTATTCTTTTTGAATTATTCTAGTTAAAGAATCATCATTTTGGTTGCAAATTCATCTTTTGGATTTAAAATTATATTATTTCAGTTGAAGATTCGTAATTTTTTTTAACTGAAAGTGTAAGTCTAGCATTTTGTTGAAATTTCGTCCTATTTGAAAAAAATGATCTTTTTGGGTAAAAATACATCTTTTTAATTTAAAATGCAGCTATTTCAGTTAAGGATTCATCATTCCAGTTTAAAATTTATCAGTTTAGTCGAAAATTTAACTATTCCACTTTTTCTTGAAAATACATCTTTTTACATCAAAATTCAACTATTTGTTCTAAATTTGACCTTTTTCACTGGAAAATTTAATATTTTATTGAAAAAACTTATTTTTTGTTGAAAAAAACTGCTTGTTTGAAAGTTAAACTCTTTAGTTAAAAAATCGTCTATTCCAATTGAAGATTCGTCATTTCAGTTAAAAATTATTTATGTTTGTCAATTGAAAATTTAACTATTTGTTTGAAAATTGATCTTTTTGTAGTTGAAAGTTCAACCATTTCGTTGAAAAGTCTTATTTATTGTGTCGAAAATTAATCTTTTTGGTTGAAAATTCAAGTATTCGAGGAAAAACATTTTATTGAAAATTCATCTTCTTGGTGTAAAATTCATCCATTCTAGTTGAAGTTTCATAATTTTAATTAAAAATTCATCACTTTGGTCGAAAGTTTTTTTTTTTGTGAAAAATTATTTTTTTAAACTAAAAATTAAACTATTCAATTTTTGGATGAAAACTGATCTTTTTTGGTTCAAAATTCAACTATTTGGTTGAAAAATGATCTTTTTAGTTGAAACCTCTTTTTTTTGTGTACCGGTGTAATTGTATAATAATTTGACAAGTACAAATCATTCCTTTCTTCGATCGATAATGTTTATGAATTTTAAATTGTAGATGTATCTTATGGCTTTATGGTTCACATAAATTAAAAATTAAAATCGAGGATAATAATAAAAATTTCGAAGAGTAAACAAAATTATCGAAAAGAACATAAAAAACAATGTCAATTTAGAATTTTCTAGTCAAATTTGAGTCAGTTAAAAAAAACTGTTAAACTTGGTTCTAAAGTCTAAAAAATATAAAGAGACTTCAATCACTTAAAGATCACATCTGAAATTAAAGAAAAAAGAACTTTATCTTGGTTAGAAAAAACGAACAGAAATTCACTTAATTTAAGATGTAGTAGTCTTTAAGTGATTAAGTTTATTTAAATTTGTTGAGATTTCTAAAATAATTTTAATTGTTTTTTCATTGCTTTAAATTTGACTAAATAATTCCAAATTGACATAGTTTTTTATGTTTTTTTCGATATTTGTGTTTACGCTTAGAAATTAATCTTATTGTTTGAATAACTCGAACTACTTTAACTCAGGTAAAATTTATATTAATTTACGAAATTATTCATTTATTTATTGCTGTTTTTAATATTATTAAATGTAAATACAATTATTTAAGTTAAAACCGTTTGAAAAAGGTAGGCACTACCGAAACGTTGAGAAAGTTCTTTTTAATAAAAATAAATTCTGAGTTGTCAAATTTTTGTTGGCTCAATTTTTATCTTTTATTTATGTGGACCGCAAAACATTAGATAAATCTACAATTTAAAATTTATAATGATTAATTATGAATTGAGTGTCATATAATTAATCCATAGTGTTAATATATTTAAGAATATCTTGTAAAATAATTTGTCAAAGCTTTATAAATTAAACGTATTAATGAAATCCCTAGAACTTGAAAAAAAATTTTGTTTTTAATAAAATCTAGAATCTGTGTACATATTCCGAGTTGATTGTTTAAAAAATGCAATGTTTAATATAATTATTAAATTATTTAAACAAATACATGCTACTATCTTTTACTATTTTCAAAAACCGTAAATACTAATGTTATTTTTTCCATGTAGGTTTATTCATCATTTCCAGCAACAAGAGTTACATTTCAAACTATGGCCCCATATGCACCAGAAGGAAATTTAATTTTAGATCCAAGAGCAGGAATGACGATGGGAGCTTGAAATCAATAAATTTGTCTCAACGTCCTAAGTTATTTCATCTTTTGTACAACGTCTCTCTCATTTATTATTTTGCGTTTTTTTTTCATATTTTGAAGAGTCTTGAATTTATGATATTAAAAAAATGTTGCGTACTTGTCTTCTATATTGGGTAGAAAATTATTGTATCCTAAATTTATGATATTAAAAAACTATTACGTGTCTGTTTTGAAATTGGTAAAAACATTATTTTTATTTTGAAGTTAATAATATCGCGCAAAAAGTCTCTTTCGTTTTTGTAATTTATGATTTAAGAATACAATTTATACTATATTTCTGTAAAACTGCTTGTGTATTTTTTTCCGAATAATAGAACCAAAGTATGAACTATAAAATGGATTAACTCCATATACAAAATTTCTCTGGATGACCTAAGATTACTCCGGATTGCATAGGATTGCTCTGGATTACACACATTTATAGTGGATTATTTTATAGTATTTATTATTATTTTATAGACTATTTATAGTTTTATTTATACTATACTTAAACTAGTCACATTTTGTATAGGAAAAACGCATTTTCAACAAAAATACATGAATTTTTAAACAAATGGTTGAATTTTCGACAAAATATTACTTTGTAACAAAATTATTGATTTTTCTATGAAGTATATTAATTTTTTACCAAAAGAGATAAATCCTCAACGGAAAATGTAAATGTGATTTTCATTATTTTAAAATAAAAGTATTTTATTAAAAATTCGTTTTATGTTTTAATGAAAATTAATTAATTTAATTGAAAATTTAATTACTCCATTTTTGGTGAAAAATTTGTCGTTGTTGTTAAACTTTCAACTATTTGGTTAAAAGTGAAACTATTTTGTTGAAAAGTGATCAGTCTTGTTGAAAATTCATCTCTTTACCTTGAAAGTTTAACTAAGTTAAACTAAAAATACTTTAATTTTAAATAAAAAACAGTTTAGTTCAAGTAAAAAAAAAATCTACAACAAAAAAATTAATTTTTAACAAAAAATTGAGTTTTCGGTATAAAAATTCGAAGTTTTAGAAAGCCGTTTACTTTTAAGAAACCAATTCTCAACAAAATAGTGGAATTTTTATCAAAGAAGTTGAATTTTCAAGCCAAAAAGACGAATTTTTCCGAGGACAGTTGAATGCTAAAAAAATTGTTGAATTTTCGACAAAATATTGCTTTGTAACAAAATTTTTGAATTTTTTATAAACTAGATTAATTTTTGACCAAAAGAGATAAATCCTCAACGGAAAATGTAAATGTAATTTTCATTATTTTAAAATACAATTATTTTGTTAAAAATTCGTTTTCTGTTTGAATGAAAATTAATTAATTTAATTATTTCGTTTTTGGTGGAAAATTTATATTTTTTAGTTAAACCTTCAACTATTTTGTTGAAAATTGATCTGTCTTATTGAAAATTCATCTCTTTATCTTGATAGTTGAACTAATTTCAACCAAAAATACCTTATTTAAAATAGAAACATTTGCTTACGGGAAATGGAATAATTTTATTCAAACAGTTCATTTTCGATCAAAAGAGTTGAATTTTCGTACAAAAAAAACGAAGTTTCAACAAACTAAAACATTAATTTTTCAACAAATTGACATTTGATCCAGAAAAGTTCAATTTACAAAAAAAAGTTCCTTCTTTTTACCAAGAAAGATGAATTCCGCTATTTTCAAAAAAATAGCGGAATTCTTAGAAAAATAGTTGAATTTTCAAGCAAAAATAAAACGAATTTTACCGAGGACAGTTGAATGCTTAACACAATAGTTGAATTTTCGATTCAAAAAATTAGTTATTAACCAAATTCTTCAAGTTTCTATAAAGTAGATTAATTTTTTACCAAAAGAGACGAATTCTCAACGGAAAATGTAATAATTTATATTATTTTAGAATTCAAGTATTGTGATGAAAATTCGTTTTCTGTTTGGTGGAAGAACAATTTTCTTATTGAAAATTTAATTATTCCATTACTGATGAAAAATTTATCTTTTTTAGTAGAAATTTCAACTATTTGGTTAAAAATTAAACTATTTTGCTGAAAATTATCTGTCTGGTTAAATATTCGTCTCTTTGGCTTGAAAGTTAAACTTTTTGGTACATTGTAAATGCAACTGTTTGATCTAAATTTGTTATTTTATTCTTCTTAAAAATTAAATTATGTATTTGGGTAAATAATCATCTTTCTTTATTGAAAATGGATTGTTTTCTTGAAAATTAATTTTTTCGGGTTAAAAGTCAATATTTGTCTAAAAAAATCGACATTTAATCTTGAAAACTCATGTCTTTCGTTGAAAATCCATCTCTTTTGATAAAAAATTAATCTCTTCTGATAGAATTTTAATCTTTTTTTTTTTGAAAATAAAACAGTTTTTTAAAATAATCATCTAAATTTATGTTTCTTTGCTGAATTCAATTTTTTTATTTTTAAATTGAACTGAAAATTTAATTATTCCTTTTCTGGTGAAAATGTTTTTTTTTAGTGGAAATTTCAATTGGATGGTTAAAAATTACACTGCTTTTTAGAAAATTAATCTATTTGGTTAAATATTCGTCTCTTTAGCTTGCAACTACAACTCTTTGGGACATTGTAAATGCAACTATTTGATCTAAAATTGTTGTTTTATTCTTCTTAAAAATTCAATTATGTATTTGGTTAAAAAATCATCTTTCTTGTTAGAAAATGAAATTTTTTGTTGAAAATTAATTTTTTTGGGTTTAAAAGTCAATATCTTTCTAAAAAATTCGACATTTAATCTTGAAAACTCATGTCTTTCGTTGAAAATTCATCTCTTCTGATAGAAAATGTATCATTTTGGGTAGAATGTTAAACTTTTTTTGTTGGAAATAAAACAATGTTTTAAAATAATCATCTAAATTTGTCTTTCTTGACAAAATTCAACTGTTTTATGTTTTTATTTTTAAATACCATCTATTTTGTTTGTAGATTCAAGTACTTGGTTGAAAGTTAAACAACTTTGTTTAAAATTTATTTTTTCGGTTGAAGATTGATGTTTTTTATTTTTAAATTCAAGTATTGTGTTGAAAATTTGTTTTCTGTTTGGTTGAAAATTTATTTATTAAACTGAAAATTCAATTATTCTATTTTTGGGGGAAAAATGATCTTTTTTAGTTGGAATTTCAACAATTTGGTTAAAAATTAAACTATCTTGTTGAAAATTGATCTGCCATGTTAAACATTCGTCTCTTTAGCTTGAAATGTCAACTATTTGGGCGTCGTGTTTGCAACTTTTTGACCTAAAATTATTATTTTGTTCTTGTTCAAAATTTAACTATTTGGTTGAAAAATAGTCGTATCCGGTTAAAAATCTACTTTTTTTGGAAATTTATGTTTTCGGGTTTGAAAGTCAACTTTTTTCTAAAATATTCAAATTTTTAGCTGGAAAACTCAACTCTTTCGTTGAAAATTCTTCTCTTTTGGTAGAAAATTAATCTTTTTTTATAGAAAAAATACATTTTATTTATATATTCAATTACTTGGTTAAAACTTGATTAACTTTGTTAAAAATTTACTGTTTTGTTTGAAGATTGATGTTTTTTATTTTTAAATTCAAGTAATTTGTAGACAAATCGTCTTCTATTCGGTGGAAAATTAATTTTTTTAAACCTGAAACTTTAACCATTCTATTATCGGTAAAGAAATTGATCTTTTTTAGTAGAAAAGCCGACTGTTTGGTTCTAACGTAAATTGTATTGTTGAAAATTTAACTATTTTGTTGAATATTCTTTTGTTTTGCTTGAAATTTCAACTTTTTGGTGCATTGTAAATGCAACTGTTTATTATAAAGTTATTATTTTATTGAATATTTTACTATTTGCTTAAAAATTTACGTCCTTTGAAAATTAAAGCTTTCGGATTTAAATGTCGACTGTTTTCTAAAACATTCGGTATTTTATTTTGGAAGTACGACTCTTTTGTTGAAAATTGATCTCTTTTGGTAGCAAATTTGAATGTTTTGTTGAAAATTCAATATATTTCGAATTGTATGGACCATGAATTTTGAATTATTCGTGGAATTAATTGTATTTATCTTGTTGATTTATAACAAATATGATTGGTCAAAAACCTATATGCGAACTCCGCGTGAAATATTGATTCGACGAATAATTCAAAATCGAGATCCCTGAAAAGGTACTTTTATCTTAAAATATAGAACTTTTAATTTGCTTGCACTCTCAGATTTCATATTTAATCTCAAAAACTAAAACATTATTTATAAAGCCATTTTTATTTGAAACTAATTTCAGATTTGTTTATCTCAATTCAAATAAAAACCGCGCATTTTGATATCGACGGTGCTGTTCCTAGCGGATAAGCAACTTACTCGGCACTTTGTTCCCCTCGACCCCTGTGACCACCTCGTCCATGTGCTCGTGACATAAACAAAAAAAGAGGTTAGGATTCTCGAATCATATGGATTTTCGTTATATATTTTTGAAATATTGTGTAATTAACTCAATGCGCAGTTGATCAGTTATGTTTAACACAATCAAAACCTGTGCGAAATTAATTACCCGAAGAAGTAACAAAAGTTTAGCTGAAAAGAAGCCAAAAATACCGAAGCCGAAATTGAAAACACTACCTAGTAATGACACTTATAATTCATACATTTATTATTTTTCCTAACTCTAAACCTTATTTATCATCTGGTAACTCACTTTTCTTGATAATATTTAAATTATTTATTGTTACTAAAAATAAAAGTTTCTGCGAATGATATTTTGCCTCTCTATTGAGGGTGACCAGATGTCCTGATTCATCAAAACATGCCCTGATTTTTTTATCGCTGTCCCGATTTTCTGATCTTTTTGTAATGTCCTGACTTTTCGTCAGGGTTGCTGCAAAATCTCAATTTCTAGATTTTCTGGCTTTTCCTGAAATCTCCTTGACCAATTTCCTACCAAATAAATGAGTTTTTCAACCCAAATGATCAATTTTGTTCAAAAAATGAAAGATTCGGATTTCAGCTAAAACATTTAATTTCCAACCAAAAAAGAAAGGAATTTTAAATAAAATAGTTATGTTTTCAGCCAAAATTTGCATCCAAAAAATGGAAGTTTTAATCAAAAACAGTTGTATTAAACAAAAAATAAGAATTTTTAACAAATTATTTGAATCCTCAACCAAAACAGACTAATTTTCAAACCAAAAAAGAGAAATTTTCAAAAAATAGTTTAATTTTTAACCAACAAAGATTCTTAGGCAATAGTTAAGATTAATAGTTTAAATTCCTGGTAAAAAAGATACATTTTTAAACAAAAATGGAATAGTTAAATTTTCTATAAAAAGGATTAATTTTTAACCTAAAAAATACGAATGTGTAACAAAATATAAAATTTTTTAACCAAAAATGTTAAATTTATAATCCAAAAAGACGAATTATTTACAAAATGGTTAAATTTTCAACTAAAAAATATGACATATTGATAAAAAAGTTAGTTTTCACCAAATAGTTAAATTTCAAACCAAAAGTATGAATTTTCAACCAAAAAGTTCATTTGCTACCAAATATCTTAATTTTCTACCAGTTTTTATTTTTAAACTCAAAAAAACGAATACTCAGGAAAACAAGAGTTCAACATTGAACCAAATATTTAAATTTTTAAGCAAAAAGATGAATTTTCAACAAAAAAGAGAATTTGTTAACAAAGAAGATAAATTTACTACCACAAATACGAATTTTCAACAAAATGTATGCATTTTCATATAAAAAAGATAAATTATCAATCAAAAGTATAATGACTCAGTTTTCAGTCAGAAGAAAAATTTTCAACCAAACAGATAAATTTTCAAGGAAGAAGATAAAAATTTCTATAAAAAATATACAATTTCCATAATAAGTAGAATAATTAAAATTTCAGTTAAATATGTGAATTTCTATATAAAGTCAGGGTGGCCGGGAAACCTGGAAAACCGGGAAATGACAGTGAATTTATTTTTTGACCGGGAATTTTACAAAACTTTTCGAATAAAAATTGTCTACAAATATGATTTCAAACATTTTTTAAAAATAACAATTAAAAAGTAAAAGCATTTGAAGTTGAAAATTAAAAAAAAAAAGTTTAATTTTATCAACTGTAAATATATTTGTATATACATTTGTTCCGATAATTTTATTTTTAAATTAAAATTTTCATGATTTATCAATAATATCTTTCTAATTCAGAGTTTCAGGTCTTCCTTTATATTATTTTAATATTAAATTTATAAATTTATAAATATAAATTGAAACCAAATATTTAAAAGAAAAAAGTTTGAAACTGAATTTTCTTACATAGAAAGTTTTGAATCTTCAGATTTTCTAAGAACTTTTAAACTTTTAGCGTTACAATTTGAATTGTTCTGTTTAAAAAGTGTTTATTTTATGAAAAAATTTGAGTAATTTTAAGAGATATTTAGAAGTTTTGAAAAGATTCAAAATGGATGAAAAACTTGAAATTATTTTAAGTAATTTGAACAAAGTGTGTTAATTTTTTTTCAGAACTTCTAGATAGATTTTACAATTAATCGAAATTTTCCTACAATTTTTGAAAATCCTGCAAATTAAAAAAAATCCTTAAAATCTTCTATAAGTTTTCAATGTGAAAAATCATTTCAAATTTTCTTAAGAATCTTAAGGAAATTTTTATTCTTTTAAAGTCTTTCACAATTCTTAAAAAAATTCTAAATTTTTTGTTTGAATTCTGCAAAAATCTACATTTTCTTTTAAATTCAGCTGTAAGTATTTGAAATTATTTCAAGTTCTAAATTTAATTTGAATCTTTTTAAAACTTCTTAATATCTCTTAAAATTACTCTAATATCTCTACAAATAATAAGTGTTCTATTGTTATTTATATTCAATTTTTTTTTAATTTGCAGGATTTTCGAAAATTTATAGAAAAAATTCAATTCATTTTGGAATATATTTAAAACTTCTTAAACAAATTTCTAAAATTATTTTAAATTTGAAAAAATTAAAAAACACTTCTAGATTTCTCCAGATTTTGAAATAAAATTTTGAAACTTTTTAAGGATGCTTGAACTTTTGAAAATAAAACTAATTTAACTTCTAATTTAAGAACTGTTGAGTTTAAAAAAAAATTATTTTTCAATTGTTAATGTTTCGAACTTAAAATTATTTAACATAATATAATTTTAAAATTCTTGAAAGTTTATTGCTTGATTCTTTAATTTAAACTATTGAAAATGTTAACGTGTATTAACATTTTTGGAACTTCAATTTTAAATTTTTGGGATTCAAGGGTTCCATTTTGAATGCTTTACTTGGTTGTTTATTGTTTATTAATTTATATGGAAAAATTTTAGAATATAGTTTGAATTCTTAAATTTCATTGGCCGTGAAAAATGTTTTCGAACCGGGAAATGACCGGGAAATTTTTTTTCGATTAAAACGGCCACCCTGAAAATGATAAATTTTGAAACAAGATAATGACTTCAACTAAATAGTTTAATTCTCTACTAAAAAAAAGACAAATTTTTATGGAAACAGATGAGCTTTCAACAGTAAAAGATAAATTTTCACACAAAAAAAGAATATTTAATTTTTTTGTTAAATAAATACATTTTCAAAAACAAATTTTCAAGAAAGGAATTAAATTTTCAACTAAATAGTTTAACTTTTAATTAAAAAAGACAAATTTTTATAGAAATACATGAGTTTTCAACTGTAAAAGATAAATTTATTACCAAGCAGATGAATTTTCTGCAAAAAAGATTAAATTTATATATAAAAAAGAAAAAATTTGGAAAAGAAAATAATTTTCAACCCAAGGAAAGCATTTTGAACTAAAGAGCTCATTTTCAACCAAGAATATCAATTTTATACCAAAAAAATTACTTTTAACCAAAAAGATTAATTATTCACCAGGAAGATTAATTTTAATATTCTACCACAAAGCCGAATTTTCAACAAAATACAGTTTTTTCAACTAAAATGATGAGTCATTAATAAAAAAAATTAATTTTCAACTAATCAATTTCACTTTTAACGAAGTAGTTTAAAGAACAAAACAAAAGGGTTTTAATTTTTAAATCAGGATCTGTTGAATTCAACAAAAAATACGAATTTTCAACCAAAAAAATTCCTTTTCAGCAAAATAATAAAATTAACTTCAACAGTCTATCGAAAATTCTCTGACTCAGTCAAGTTTTTCCTGACATATCCACTGACTTTTTAGAATTCCCTACCTGTAGCAACCCTGTTGATGCCCGAAAACAAAAATTCGCAACTTTTATTGCAATTTTAAAAACTGGCCATGTTTGGAATATTACTAATATATAAAAATGAAGGAAAACATCGAATTCCCAAAAAATTGAAAGTTCTGAAAAGAATGACTTTGAATTCAGGCAAAAAATTGACGTGGAAATCCAAATGGAATTCCCGTGGAAAACTACGTTTTGGAGAATTCCAGGTGAAATTTGAGTGGTAAATTGAAAAAATCCACGTCGAATTCCTCGTGGATTTTCACATAATTTAAGGAAAATACGTGGATTTTTCACATAGATTTTTACGTTGACTTACACGTAGATTCCTGCGTAAAATTCGAAGAGAACCTCTTCTAGGATTCAAATTTAAAAAATGAAATTTTGGGTAATCTCTCGCTTTTTTGATCGAGTGATCTAGTCAACCTATTTTATTATTTCCATTTTTTATGAATATTTTAGTTTTCCTGAAATCAGTGTTCTTTTCTCTAGTTTTTCAGTATCCGGTAGGCCAAGAAGATGATCGAAGAATTTACGTGTGGGGTTTAGCAGAGCATGGAGCGTTGGGAACGATAGATAGGGTTAGAACAATTGATAATATTTCATTCATTCCAAAACCGAGCCGGTTAAAATTTGGAGAGACGCATAAAGTTGTCGATTTAACGTGCGGTTATGGATTTACCGCTTTTGCTGTTCACTCCAAGGATAATAATATTCTTTATGGCAGTGGAATCAACACAGATTCTCAAATTGGTAAGTTATTTTAGCCCTCGGAAGATATAAAGTCATCTCCTTTTTTTTTAATCCCCCTTTTTCTCTAGTCTAAAAAAACTTCTTCTTTTCTCTTTAAATATACAATATTTGAAAATATAATATTTGAATTACGGGGAAAATTCACTCAAATAATTTATTTATGAATAAATAATTTATATTTATTTATAATTTATATTAGATAAGAATAAATAACTTACACGTTTCAAGTGTTGAACCATTAAAAGTACTCTAAAAAATTTGAAGTTGAAACATTTTAAAGTATGATGAAAAATTGAAGACAGATGGTTCTTATCCAATATGAAATTGGAAAAGTTACAAACAAAGTTAAATACCTAATTCAAAAATAAAATATTAAAAATTCATCAACTGCAATGTTAAATGTTCTAACTTGATCATTTTTTTATTTAAGTTTGAGAGTACTGAAAAGTAGGGCCGTATGAAAATGCTAAAATAAATCAAATCGTTTGAGCTGAGGGGAAAAAACTTGTCGTTTGGCATTCGACAAAAGTGAAAAAAATGTTTAATCCGTAAAACTCAACGATTTTAAATCAAAAGTATTTCTTAGTGGTTCAAAAATGATAAAAAAATTTGTTATATTTACATTTTTTACTAGTGGCCAATAATAAGCAATTACGAAATTTATAAAACAATTTTTTCTCATATAAAAATGGTTTGAAAATGTGTAAAAACATGTTTTTTTATCGAGTCAAATGCACACATTTAAAAAAAGCTCAATATGTCAAACCTAAAACTTGTTCAGCTTGAAAAAAAAAAAATTTTCCTCTTTCGGAAAAAAAAACTTTTGTCCTGATTTAAGATTTTTGGGATTTTATTTTTTTGCGATTTTGGAACGTATAAACAGCACGAAAAAAATGTTTCCCATAAATAAAAAATAATAGCATATTAACCACTTTCAAAAATGTTGTCTTTACTTGTTTTAGATGTCGACCCACAAATTCTATTCTCTCTGCTCGAACGATTTGATTAATTTTATCATTTTTACTTCACTCTACTGGGAAGTGTGGTTATAGATTTACATTGAAAGTATTAATTATAGTAAGGAAAAAATTGCAAATCTCATTTTATTTTTTCTCGGGCTTTTTTATATAATTGTGAATAAATTTCCAACGATCTAAGTATATTCAATTTTCAAAAATAAGTTCTTTAATGGCAGGAATTATTGTAAATTATTTGAAAATAGAAAATTTCTTATAAAAAGATTTCTATTTTCGACATTTAAAAATAAATGTTTAATATTTTCCCTATTTTGCCCTGTTTTCGTGAAAAAAATTTCCCTATTTCCCCTTTTTTGAGCTCATCTTGTGATCCCTACGTCAATCAAAATTCTATCGAAACATAACAAAAAGAGAGATTTTTCATGAAAATAGGCTAATAATGGAGGAGCACATTCTTTGAAATTAAATTATGTAAATACCATATTGAATGCAACATTAAACACTTTAAATTCCTAAGAGTCGACATATATGTTGATTTTCCAACAAAGAAACTTAATTTTCTAATCGAGAAAACGAATTTTTAATAAAATACATGAATGCTATAGCAAATATTTTGAATTTTTAACTTAAAAAGTGACAAAGTTCTAAGAAAACAGTGAAATAGTGCAATTTTTTAATTTAAAAAATTTATCTTTATTTAAAAAAAAAATAAAAAATTTTTAACAAACTAATTTAACTTTCAACCAAGTAGTTGAATTTTTAACAAAAAATATTAATTTTGAACCAAATAGTTAAATTTGATACCAAAAATATGAATTTTTCAGCTAGAAGAATAATTTTCTAACAAAAACCACAACTTTCAACAAAACACATTAATTTTCAATAAAATTGTAGAACAAAATACACGAACTTCCAACTAGAAGAGATCGATTCTCAATTAAAAATATCAATTTTCCATAAAAATTAAATGTAATAAAAAAAATATTCAACTAAAATGATGGATTTTACAAAAAATAAATTTTCAACAAAAGAGTTCCACCCCAAAGGTTTTTTTTTAACCCAGAAGATTAATTTTCTAAACATGGAATAGTTAAATTTGCAACCAAAGGGACAAATCTTCAAACAGAAAAATGAATTTCTAACCAATTAGTTGAGTTTCCGCAAAAATATGAGTTTTTAATGAAACAGTTCTATTTTCAAGAAAAGATTAAAAATTTTAATTAAATACTAAAGTTTTTAACAACAAAAATCAAATTTTCAGCAAAAAATTTAAATATTATAAATAAAAAATGTGAATCTTTAACAATGTTTCAGTTATCATATCTCTTATCCAACTAAATTAAATACAAATCATTCAATTAAATCATCGTAACTTGTTCAAAAAAATTAATTTTATCTGTCAACCAAGTTGTTGAATTTTCAACTAAAAAAAGATGAATTTTTAACAAAACAGTTAAATTTTCAACCAAAAAGATTAACTTTCCAGAAAGAAGATTGATGTTCCAACAACCAAAAAAATGAATTAAAAAAACAAATACATCAACTTTTGACACAATTGTTGAGTTTAGAATCCAAAACGATGAATTATTTACAAAACGGTTCAATTTTTAACCTGAAAATATGATTCTTAAACAAAAAAGCTGATTTTCTACTAAAAACCTACATTTTAATAACAAATTTGAGAACCAAACACTTGCATATTTAATCAAAAAGGATGCAGTTTTAACCAAGAAGATTAATTTTTCACCAATAAATAAGAATTTTTGAAGAATGCACTAATTTTCAACTACAAAAGAAAAATGTTCAATAAAAAAATGAATTTTTAACAATATAATTATTAGAATTTGACTTAATAAATTATTGCTTTTTATACTATAAGACAATTTGGATTAATAGTAGTGACATTGTCATTGATTTTAACAAATTATTATTTTTTTATCAGGTTGAAACAATTAGTTGAAAAACAAAATAGTTGCAATTTCAACAAAAGAATCAAATTTTAACCAAATACTAGAATTTTCAACTGACAATTGAACTATGCTATTTTTTTGAAAATTGATATTTTTTAATTGAACATTGAACTCTTTTGGTATGAAATTAGACTTCTTCATTGAAAATTTCACTAGACGGTAGAAAGTTTAACTACTTTCTTAAAATTTCATTAAATTTTTTTAAGGTTCATCTTTTTGATTGAAAATGGAAAAATTTTCTTAAAAAATAGTTCTATTTTTACCCCAAAATTACATATATTCATTTTTGGTTGAAAATGGAAATTTTTTGTTTGACAGTTCATCTCTTTTGGTATAACTATTATCTTTTTTGTTTAAAAACACAATTGTTTGGTTAAAAATTAATCTGTTTAGTTTGATGATTCGCCTGTTCATTGAAATGTGCATTTCTTTCTTAAATTGCACTATTTTTATTTAAAATTAAAATCTTTGTTTGTTTAAAATATCAACTATTTATTATATGTTTCGTGGTTAATTGATCTTTTATTATCCAAAATTCAAGTACTTGTTTAAAATTTGGTCTTCTTTGGTAAAAATTCATTTTTTGTGTTGAATATTTATCATTTTAGTGGACTTAACTATGTTTTTGGAAATTGAATTATTTTATTGAAAATGGAACTAATTTTTAAATATTCGCCTTTCCGAATGAAATATTCGACCGTTTTATTTGAAAATTCAACCTTTTTTGTTGTCGAAAATTTAACTATTTAGTTTAAAGTTGGACTGCTATTTTAAACAGTCATTTTATTAGTTGGAGATTCATCTCTTTGGTTGAAAATTAATTTTTTTATTGGCAATTTAAAAATTCCATTATTTGTGAAAAATTTGTATGCATATATTTATGTAAAATTAGTCTTTTTTCATAGAAAATTAATCTTACTTGACAGTGGGACTACTTTGTTGGAAATTCATTTAATTATTTGAAAAACCATCTCTTTCGTTGAAAATTTCGCTATTCTGTTGACATTTTTTTTCTTCAATATCAATCATTGCAATTAAGAATTTAACTATTTTATTTTTTATTGAAAATTGATTTTTTTTTTTAAATTCAACAGTTTTGCAGAAAAATCGTCTTTTTAGATTAATCATTCATCTGTTTTGTTGAACATTTATATTTTCTGGTAGAAAATTCATCTCTTTCGGTGGAACTTTTAGCTTTTAAAATTTAAAGGTGCAACTGTTTGGTTAAAAATTTATCTCTTTGTTTCAGAATTCACCTATTTTGTTAAAATTGGTATTTTTTTATTGAATTCAACTATTTTTAAACATTATTAAATGCGTGATTGAAAGTTGAATATTTAATTATTTTCTTGAAAATTTAACTAATTTGTTAAATATTCATCTTTTGCATAAAAATTCCACCTTTTGAAATAAAAATTCATCTTTCCAAGTTGAAAATTCAACTGTTAGGTTAAAAATTAAAACATTTTGTATCAAATTAATCCCTTTTGCTTTAAAGTCAAACTATTTGGTTGTAAATGCAACTGTTTTTTATCAGTCATTTTTGTTGTTGATAATTTAACTATTTTGTTAAAAAGTCATCTTTTTGGATTGAATATTCATCTTTTTTGGTAGAAAAGTTCTTGATTGAAAATTCATCTGTCTTTTAAAAAATTCCTTTTTTGGCTTGAAGATTTGGCTACATATTTGATTAAAAATGCAATTCTTTGGCATTGTCATGATTTATTATTTTGTTTAATTCGACCATTTGGTTGTAAATTCGTTGATTTTTCTTGAAAGTGCAACTATTTGCTTGTACATGCAACTTTTTTGCCTAAAATCAATTCTTTCGTGGAAAATTTCACTTTTTATTTGAAAAGATATCTTTTCGAGTATAAAAATCTACTTCTTTCTAAAAAGAAGTTTGATTATTATATACTATTATATATCTATTTTGTTATGTGTTTCTGTTAAAATATTATGTTAGTGCGTATTCTTTTTTATTTGAGGCTTTTATCAAATGAAATCGAAGACGTCACAATGGGTTTAATGAAATATTTATTATTTTTAATAATGTTTTTCCAAATTATATGCAGAGAGATTCTGTTTCTTGAATTTTGTAAATTTTTATTTTATTGTGTTGTATTTCGCAGGTTACCATCTTACAGATAAAAAATTTAAAGATGACATTATAACGACACCAAGGCCGATAAATTTGCCTCTGAAGCAACCGAAAACTCAAGTTGTAGGATTAGCTGCAGGACGAGCTCATTTATTAGTTTTAACGACTGAAGGTCTTTTCACTTTAGGCAATAATGGATACGGTCAATGTGGAAGACCGATTATTAATAACGAAGACTATAACAAAAATGCGATTGTACATCATATACCGGATATTAAAGGAAATCAAATAAAAGCTGTCTCCGCAGGACAGGATCACAGGTGAAAAAAACATTAAGCAAATAAAACCAAATAGATATACGGGGTGTCCAACGACCTTAAAAACCTGGAACACTCCTTGAATTTTCCACAAGAATCTTGATTTTGAATTTTTGTTTTGCTTTTAAAATAGTTATTTTATTGAAATGTTAAGAGCAATTTTAAAACATTTGACAAATATTTTAAGAAATTCAAAGAATTTACTAAAATTTAAAAAAATTTCACAAATATTTCAAATATTTCATAAAAATTTTATAAGGATTTTAAAAAAGGTAAAGTACTCCAAATTTCAAAGATTTCAAGACATTTTAAAGATTTTAGAGGATTTCAATTTTTTTAGAAGATTTCAAAATATTTCCAAAAATTTTCTAAGGTCTTAGAAACATTTTAATGACTTCTAATGAATACAAAAGATTTCACAAATATTTCAAAGATTTCATAAAAATTTCTTAAAGATTTCAAAAAGAATAAAGTACACCGGATTTCAAAGATTTCAGGTTTTACAAAGATTTTAAACATTTAACAGAGGGTTTCAAACTTTCAAAAGATTTTAAGGATTTTAATGATTTAAAAAACTTATAATAAATAAGATTTTTAAGATATAAAAACATTTCTAAGATTTCCAATGATTTCAAACTTTTTAGAAGATTTCACAAAAAATTCAAATATTTTTATAATTTCAGGCAAAAAAAAAAATTTTTTTACAACTATTGTAAATAATTTATAAGGATTTCAAACGATTTCAAGAATTTCAGAGATTTCAAGACATTTTAAAGATTTTAAAAGATTTCAATTTTTTTAGAAGATTTCAAAAGATTTCCAAAAATTTTCTATGGTTTTAGAAACATTTCAAATATTTTAAACATTTTAATGATTTCTAATGAATACAAAAGATTTCACAAATATTTCAAAGATTTCATAAAAATTTCTTAAAGATTTCAAATAGAATAAAGTACACCGGATTTCAAAGATTTCAGGTTTTACAAAGATTTTAAACATCCAACAGAGGTTTTCAAACTTTCAAAAGATTTCAAGGATTTTAATGATTTAAAAAACTTATAATAAATAAGATTTTTAAGATATAAAAACATTTCTAAGATTTCCAATGATTTCAAACTTTTTAGAAGATTTAAAAAAAATTTCAAATATTTTTATAATTTCAGGCAAAAAAAAGTTTTTACAACTATTGCAAATAATTTATAAGGATTTCAAACGATTTCAATAATTTCAGAGATTTCAAGACATTTTAAAGATTTTAGAGAATTTCAATTTTTTTAGAAGATTTCAAAAGATTTCCAAAAATTTTCTAAGGTTTTAGAAACATTTCAAATATTTGAAACATTTTAATGATTTCAAATTAATACAAAAGATTTCACAAATATTTCAAAGATTTCATAAAAATTTCTTAAAGATTTTAAAAAGAATAAAGTACACCGGATTTCAAAGATTTCAGGTTTTACGAAGATTTTGAGCATTTCACAGAGGTTTTCAAACTTTTCAAAGATTTCAAGGATTTTAAAGATTTAAAAAAACTTATAATAAATAAGATTTTTAAGATTTAAAAACATTTCTAAGATTTCCAATGATTTTAAACTTTTTAGAATATTTCAAAAAAATTTCAAATATTTTAATAATTTCAGGCAAAAGAAAAAGTTTTCACAACTATTGCAAATAATTTATGAGGATTTTAAACGATTTCAAGAATTTCAGAGATTTCAAAACATTTTAAAGATTTTACAAAGATTGCAAATATTTCGAAGCATTTCACAAAGATTTAAAATATTTCAATGATTTAAAATGAATACAAAAGATTCCACAAATGTTTCATAGATTAAAAGGGATTAAAAAAGATAAAAATTCATAATCATTTCAAACTTGGTAAAGTACACAGGATTTCATAGATTTCAAAACATTTGAAAGATTTTAAAGGATTTGAATTTTTTAGAAGATTTCAAAAAGATTTCAAATATTTTAATGATTTCAAGTGAATACAACAAATTTAAGAAATATTTCACACACATTTCATAAAAATTTAATAAAAATTAAGAAAAAGATAAAGTACAACAGATTTTAAAGATTTTAAAAGATTTAAATTTTTTAGAAGATTTCACAAAGAATTTAAAGGTTTTATAAATATTTTAAACATTTCACAGAGGTGTTAAAACTTTAAAAATATTTCAATGATTTTAAAGATTTAAAAAAACTTATAATAAATAAAAATTTTTAAATTTAAAAACATTTCTAAGATTTCCAATGATTTCAAACTTTGTAGAAGATTTCACAAAGATTTTAAATATTTTAATGATTTCAAGTGAATACAACAAATTTATGAAAGATTTCACAAATATTTTGAAAATTTCAGCAAAATTTCATAGAGATGTCAAAAGAATATAAGAACTTCAAACATTTAAAAAAGGGTGATGTACATCAGATTTTATAGATTTCAAATTTTGTAAATAATTTCAAAATTTTTAGAATATTTAAAAATTTTTCAATGATTTCAGACGAATACAAAAGATTGCACAAATATTTCAAGGAATTTTTAAGGATTTCAAATTGTTTCAAGAAATACATAAGATCCCAAAAAAAATGTTTCGTAGATTAAAAGAGATTAAAAAAGATAAAAATTTCATAAATATTTCAATTTAAAAGACTAAAAAGGGTAAAGTAGACCTGACTATATCGATTTCAAAACATCAAAAAGATTTTAAAGGTTTTGAATTTTTTTAGAAGATTTCATCAAGATTCCAAACATTTCACAAAGATTTTAAAACTGTCAGCAGATTTCAAGGATTTTAAAGATTTTAAAAAAGCTTATAATTAATAAGATTTTTAAGATTTTAGAACATTTCTAAGATTTGCAATGATTTCAAACTTTTTAGAAGATTTCACAAAGATTTCAAATATTTTCATGATTTCAAGTAAATACAAAAAATTTAAGAAATATTTCACACATATTTCAAAGATTTCATCAAAATTTCATAAATTTTAACCAATTTCAAAAGGCTCCAATACATTTTCAAAAATATCTCAATGGTTTTAAACGAACAAAAAAGATTTCAGAAAGATTAAAGAAAGAGTTGAAAAATATTTCAAAGATTTTATAAATATTTAAAAGTATTTTAATGATTTCCAATGAATAAAAAAGATTTAATAAATATTTCAAAGACTTCATAAGATTAAAAAATATAAACATTTCATACATATTTCAACATCAAAGACTTCAAAAAGGGTAAAGTACACCAGGTTTCAATAATGTTAAAGATTTTTAAGGATTTCAATCTTTTTTGAAGATTTCAAACATTTCACAGAGGTTTTAAAAGTTTCAAAAGATTTCAAAGATTTTAAAAAGCTTATATTAAATTAGCTTTTGAAGATTTCAGAACATTTCTAAGGTTTGCTATGATTTTAAACTTTATAGAAGATTTCACAAAGATTTCAAATATTTTGATGATTTTAAATGAATAAACAGGATCCAAGAAAGATTTCACAAATATTAAAAATATTTTATTAAAATTGCACAGAGATGTCAAAAGAATACAAGAATTTCAAATATTTAAAAAAGGGTACAGTACATCAGATTTTAAATATTTCAAATGTTTTAAATAATCTCAAAAGTTTTAGGATATTTCAAAAGATTTTAAATATTTCAGTGATTTTAGACAAATACAAAAGATTTCATAAATATTTCGAAGAATCCATGAGGATTTCAAAAGATTCCAAGAATTTAAAAAGATTTCAAAAGGGGTACAATTGAATAAAATAATTAAATAATTATAAATTTAAGTCGAAATTAAATACTAAAGTTTAGTTTCATTCAAAAATAAATTTTTATAAAATAATATTTTTTATAAATATAAATAAATAATTTTTTTAATCTATAACATTTCAAAGGCTTTTAACAAGTTCAAAAACTTTCAAGAAGTTTGAGAAGATTTCGAAACATTACAATGATTTCAAGCGAACACAAAAGTTTTTACAAACAAATATTAATGAAAGATTTTAGAAATATTTCAAAGATTTCATAAAATTTCACAATGATTTCAAAGAATTTATCCGATATTTCAAATATTTCAAGGATTTCAAAGATTTTCCATTTTTTTTAAAGATTTCAAAATATTTCTCAAAGATTTTAAATACTTCAAAGGTTTTCAAACATTTCACAAAGATTTAAAAAGATTTCAAGGATTTTAAAGACTTTACAAAAATCGTACAATATTCCAAAAGATTTCACAAAGACGACTTATGTTCGCAACAAATTAAGAATTTGTTTACTTACGATTCTGCTTTCTTTAGAAAATGTTGGCCAATAAAAAATGCATTTTTTTTTTCTTTTACATGTATAACAAACGATTTTTTGATTATTTGATGTAAAAAAAAGGAAACTTGGAAAAACTTGTTTTCTTGACCTGGAAAACCTAGAAAAGACTTTGAATTTGGTTTCTAGGAATCGCTGAACACCCTCATATTATCCAAAAGCTGGAAATTGATGATATAATTTGTATTTTATCTTTCAGCATTATTTTAACAGAAAATGGAGAGGTTTTTACCTTTGGCTGGGGAGCAGATGGGCAAACAGGTCTTGCCCATTTTGAAAATGAATACAGACCTACTCTAGTCAAGGGAGATATTGCAGGAGAACGTATTACTAAAGTAACCTGTGTGGCTGATTGTGTCTTGGCACTTAGTGGTAATTAAAAATTTCGGATTTTTCTCAAAATATGTATTTTGACTTTATTTTATCGAAAAAAAGTTCGGATTTGAATTGACCACCTTTTTATTGGATTTGGAAACTAAAAAACTTTCTTCAGAGTGGCCGCTGAACCGGGAAATTACCAGGAAATTTATGAGACCGAGAAAAACTGGGAAAGGAATGTGAATTTATTTCTTGCCCGGAAATTTGACAAACTTTTAAAAGAAACAATCTGTCCAAGTTTGAAATGAACAGTTTATTTTAAATAATCAGTTGAGTTTTTATCTTTTTTAATTATAATATCATTCAGTTTACAATGCGTAATTCAAAAATCTTTCACTTACAAATTTTCCATTTTGGATTTTAATTTTTAAGCGTACTTTTTTTAAATTTAAAATGTTTTAATTTGCAAATTCTTATTAGTTAAAAAATTGAAACGCCCGATTGAAACGTTATAAGATATTTAAAATTTTAAAATAACTTTAAAAGAATATATCCATAATTAAAGGCTTTTATCATATTAAAAATATTTTGTGTATAAAATTTGAAAATTTGACATTTTTTAATTAAGATAAATAACAATTGCTTAATATTTAGAAACATTTGATTTTTCATGTAAAATCAGTAATTATAAATCAAATATTCAAATCTAATCAAAGAAACTAAACTTTGAACGTTATATTTTTAATGGTTCTATTTTGAAAAAATTTAATTTTCGAGTAAATGGTTGAATAGTTATGTATTTTAAATATTGCGCAGCTATAATTTCTAGAAAAAATTCGAGTAGGTTGAAGAGATATTTAAAAGTTCGGAAAAGATTCACCATTATTTTAAAGTTTGAAATAATTTTAAATAATTTCAAATAATTTAAAAGAAATGTCTACGTTTACCAAAAAATTCCGGCTATTCGTGCCGAGTTTCGATTTAAATAGCCCACGGCCTAATTTAAAACAAAATATAGATTTTTCCAGATTTCAAAAAGAAACAAATTTTAAGTTTTTTAAGAATTATGAAAGGCTTCAAAAAGAATAAAAAACATTTTTTCTTAAGATTCTTATGAAAATTGATAATGACTTTATATTTTTAAAAACTAATTTTCATAGAATATTTTAAAATATTAAAAAAGGTTTTCAAAATTGTCGCAAATGAACTTGGAAGATTTTAAGGAAATATTTGTTATTTTGTAGGATTTCAGAAAAATATTTAGGAAGTACTCAAATCATTTTAAAAAACGTTTAGAAGTTCAAAAAAATTTTTTCTTTATGACAAATTTCAATAAATCTAAAACAACACATAGATGTTTCAAGATTTTGATAAATTTAAAAACTATTTTTTCATATTTCCAGCTTAAAATTGCTTAAAATGATTTGCAGCTCAGTTTTTATTACTTCAATTATTTTTGGTTGGAAGCTAATTCTTTGAATTCAGAAGAATAATATTATATTTTTGTTTCAGAATTCATCTTCTTTGGTTAAAAATTATATCACTTGCTTGAAAATTTAAATCTTTTTCCCGAGAATTCTACTACTGGTTTTAAGGTTGAACTATTTTCTTAATATTCATTTTATAGTTTGAATTTTAAACTATTAAAATTTGTATTCAAAAATCGTATTCTTTTTTGGTTGAACATTCAACTACTTGCTTAAAGTTAAAATATTTGGTTAAAAATGCATTCTTTTGTTTGCTGAAAATTAATTTTTTCCACTGAAAATTTAACTATTCGGTTTTTGGTTAGAAATTGATTGTTTTTAATTGAAAATTCGATTATTTTATTGAAAAATCCGATCGAATTACTTTGTTTGAAATTTATTTGGTTAGATTGTGATTCATTTCATTGGTTGAAAATTCTTTCTTTTTTGTGAAAAATTAATGTTCTGAAGTGTAAATTTAATTATTCAATTTTTTGTTTAAAATTGATCGTTTTTCATTGAAAATCCAACTGTTTTGTAGAAAATTAGTCTTTTTGGTGAGAAAATTCTACTATTTTTATAGCAAATTCAAATGTTTGACTGAAAATGATCTTTTTGTTTGAAAATTCACATTTTCGGATTCAAAATTCAATTGTTTTGTAGAGAATTGACCTTTTTGGCTTGAAATTTCAACAACTTGGTCAAAAATTAATCTGTATTGGTTTAGAATTGAACTATTTTGTAGATAATTTGTCCTTTCTGGTTGAATTGAAACTTCAACTATTTAATCGACAATTAAGGTTTTTATTGAAAACGCAACTGTTTTTTATTTAGAAAATTAATGTTTTTGACTTAAAAATTCAACTGTCTTATTGAAAATTTGTATTTTTGTCCAAGGTTTAACTGTTTGGTGGGAAATTAAATGTTTTATTGAAAATTCAATTGTTCTGTAGCAAAATCGTATTTTGAATTAATAATTCGTCTCTTTGATTTTGAAAATTCAACTGTTCTAATACAAATCCATCCTTTTGACATTTTTGTATAAAATTTCCCATTCTGGGTTGAAAATTCAACAACTTGGTTAAAAATTAATCCGTGTTGGTTAAGGATATACTTATTTTGTTGATACTTTGTCCTTTTCAGTTGAATAAAACTGGTTTTTTTTATCTAAGATTAAATTTTTTTGTTGGAATATCAAATTCTACATTTTTATTTGATTATTCATATTTTTCGTTTGTATTCAACTATCTTCAACTTAAAAGCGAAGTATTTTATGCTTAAAATATCAACTCTTTCATTTTCCTTTGAAAAATAATATTTTTTATTAAAAAATTTAAGTAGTTTGTTAAAAGTTGAATTTTGTTATTGAAAATTTGTATTTTTGTCTAGAAAAATCTAATATTTTGGTACAAGATTTAAGTGTTTGGCTGAAAATTAAATTTTGTATTGAAAATTAAATTGTTTTATAGCAAAATCGTATTTTGAATTAATAATTCGTCTCTTTGATTTTGAAAATTCAACTGTTCTAATACAAATCCATCCTTTTGACATTTTTGTATAAAATTCCCCATTGTGGGTTGTAAATTCAACAACTTGGTTAAAAAGTAATCCGTTTTGGTTCAGGATTTACCTATTTTGTTGATAATTTGCCCTTTTTAGTTGAATATAACTGTTTTTTTATTTAAAATTACATTTTTTTGTTGGAATATCAAACGCTACATTTTTAGTTGATTATTTATATTTTTTATTTGTATTCAACTGTCTTCAAATTAAAAGCGAAATATTTTATGCTTAAAATATCAACTCTTTCATTTTCGTTTGAAAAATAATATTTTTTCTCTAGAAATTCAACTAGTTTGTTAAAAGTTTAATTTGTTTCTTGGAAATTAAACTATATTGTTAAAAATGAAATTATTTTTCTTAAAAATTGAACTATTTGGTTCTAAATATAAATTTCTTTTAATTTAACTGTGTAGTTTAAAATTCTGTTTTTATATTGGAAATTCGACTGTACTTGTTTGCAAAATTAGCTATTTTGTAGACATTACGTTGTTGAAAATTCATCTTTCTTGGTTGAAAAATAAAACTGTCTTCTAAAAAAATCGTCTTTTTGACTTGAAGATTCAACTATTTGGTTAAAAATTCAACTATTTTGTTAAAAAATCTTATGGCTTATATCATGTCAAAGATACAATACTATAT
This sequence comes from Belonocnema kinseyi, assembly GCF_010883055.1. NCBI lineage: Eukaryota > Metazoa > Arthropoda > Insecta > Hymenoptera > Cynipidae > Belonocnema > Belonocnema kinseyi. The sequence goes on from NC_046658.1 coordinate 123,724,802, forward strand.
ATTTTTACTTGAAATATTAAGCGTTTTTGTTGAATTCATTGTACACATCAATTTTATTTCAAACAATCTATTTCCTTATTTTCGTGAAAAATCACCGTATTTCTCTTGTTGTGAAATTTCACAAATATTTTACAGATTTCAAATTATTTCAAAAAGATGTCAAATATTTTCACAACGACAGTGTCGCCACAAGACCCAGAAGACCTAAAAAGTCATGAAATTTTAAAAAAGGGACTGGAATTTTTTTTTCGTCGCACCTATATAAAAATCTCAATTATTATTTTAGTACATTCCGGCGAAGCTTAAATTAGGGAATTGATAAGAATTAATTTTTTCATTAAAAGAAATAATATGACTGTAACTTCAGAATATTCACAAATTTTATAATTACAATAATCAAAATTGTTTAGATTTTTACAAAAAATTTTATTAAAATTTTTACAAAATAAACCTGGAATTTTTTCAAAACTAGACCCGGAAAACCGTGAAAAGTCGTAGATTTTTTAATTCAAGAGTGGTCAGCCCTTCGTTTACTAGTTATATAATTTCATATTTTCTCACAATAGACAAGGGTAGAGTTTTCGGTTGGGGAAATGCAGAATACGGCCAACTGCCCAATAAAAGTGGAACCCAACAAATAAACATAGCGACAGAACTAGAATTATGCAGAGGCCTTGGAAGAATTGTAGATATCGCAGCTGGAGGAAGTTTCTGTATGGTATTAAATGGTAAATTTTCAAAATAACTGATAAATTTCATAAATATTTATTAAACATAATTGATATTCAGTTTTTCCAAATATAATGTCTGGAAAATCTTTTTATTTTATTGAATTTTAGATGTGGGAGACGTTTTCGTGTGGGGCTATGGAATTTTGGGATTTGGTCCGGATGTACGAAAAACGCTTAAACCGACGCTTCTTCCTGCCACGCTTTTCGGCATAAATGCTTACGAACGCAATGTTCAAGTAAGAGAAAAAAATCTTTTACAAGAATTAGAAGAAAACCCTGTTTAAGTTCGATTTTGACCATTTTTTAAATCATTATTTGAATGTTTGTCTTCTTTAAGTATGATGTCATTCAGTTTATAATACGTCATTCGAAAATCTTTTACTCAACAACATTTTAGATTTTTACTTTTCAGTGTACATTTTTAATTTAAAGAATTTAAAAATGCAGTCTTGGAAGACCTAAATAATTAAAAATTAAAAGCGTTTGAAATAAAAAATTTTTGATAAAAAAAAAACATTTTTATTTGACCAACTGTAAATATAAATTAATTCTAAATCCGTTTAAAATTTATGAATTTTGAGAGTTCAATGTTAAAAATTAAATTAGAAAGCCTTGAATCGTTAAAATTTCAAGAAGATTTTAAACTTTGTGCGTTACGATTTTAATTTTTATGTTTAAAAAATTATTAATTTTTACGTAAAATTTTTGTATTTTGATGTATACATAACAATTAAACATTTATTATTTGCAGCAGTAAGTTTTAGACATATTTAGAGCTTTTGAAAAGATTCAAAATTAATTAAAAACTTGAAATTATTTCAAATAATTTAAAGGAATGTGAGACCAATTTGCAACAAAATGTAGATTTTTCAAAACAGAACAAAGAATTTTAAAGCTTTTTAAGAAATGTGAAAGACTTTAAAAGAATAAAATCATTTGATTAAGATTGCTAGGAGAATTGTAAATGATTTTTTGCTTTGAAAACTTATTTGAAATTCGAATCACTTAAAAAAATATTATGAAGTTATGCAAAACTTTTAATAATAATTTTAAATTTGAGAAACTTTGAAGCAGCATGTAGATTTTTCAAGTCTTGAAAATACAATTTTGAATCTTTTTAAGTATATCTAAACTATTTAAAATAATTTAAAATCTAATATATTAAAAAATACTATAATTTGTTCACTTTTTTAATTTATTGATTGATTCTTCAATTTAGAGCTTTGAAAATGACGGGGAATTTTTTTCTTCGTTTAAAACTGCGTTTAAACTTCTCAGAATTCGTTCTTTTATGTTTAAAATTGAACTAATTGTTTAAAAGTGAAAATACGTTGATAAAAATGCATCTTATTTGGTGAAAAATTAATCTTCTTGTTTGGTATTCATTTTTTTGTTGTCGAAAATTTAAGTCGAGTGTAAAATTCATATATTTTGGTAAAAATTTCAGCGTTTTTATTTGAAATGTTAATTTTTGGTTGAAACTAAAACTATTCTCTTAAAAAGTTCTTATTTTCGGTTGAAGATTTATTATTTCAGTTAAAAAGTCATCTCTTTTGTTTAAAATTTATTTTTTGTTGCTGAAAATTTATTTTTGTAACTGAATATCTAACTTTTCAATTTTTAGATTAATTTTGTTTTAATTTAAATATTTGGTTGAAAATCAATGAATTTTTTTAAGTGGAAATTTATTTGTTTCATTTTTGGTTTAAAATATTATGTACTTCGTTGATAATTCGTCTTCTTGGGTTAAAAATGCAACTATTTTTGTTGAAAGTTTAGTTGCTTTCTTAAAAATGCATGTTTTTGTTGTTAGAAATGTCACAATTTTTTTGAAAATTCGTCCTTTTTGGTATAGAATTATACTTCTATTCTTCTTAAGAATTTCGACTTTTTTGGCAGAAAATTAATTTGCTTTGTTAAAAATTCCTCTTTTTTATGAAAGTTCATTTTGTTGTTTGAAAATTAATTTTTTTGGTAGAAAATTTAACTATTTTGTTAAAAATTCGTTTTTCATTGAAAATTAATTTTTTTAGCAGAAGAATCAACATTTCATTTTTTGTTGAAAATTCATATTTTTTGTTCAAAATTGAACTATATCGTGTATTATTCATACATTTTGATAAAAATTAATCTTTTTCGGTGGAAAATTTATCTTCTTGCTTGAAAAATTATTTTTTTGGTTGAAAATTGATTTATTTGGATGAAACTTTAGCTTTTCTGTTGGAAATTCATTTACCATACTTAAAAATTATAAGTATTTTATTGTTATAATTTTTATTTTTAGTTAAGTACTCTGCTAATCAATTTAAAATTAATTTTTTGGTAGAACTTTAACCTTCTTGGCTGAAAAATCATCAATTTTAATAAAATTTCTCTTTTTCATGGTAAATTAATTTTCTTACATGAAAATTTATCTAATTGGTTGAAAATTTATTTTGTTGATTGGAAATGTAACTATTTTATTGAAAATTATTATTTTTTTTTTTTAAATTAATCTTCCTAACGGAAAATGTAATTATTTCGTTTTTGCTTAAAAATTTATCCTTTCAACTTAAGATTTTATTTCTTTTGTTGAAAACACATATTTTTTGTTTGAAAATTCAACTTTTTTTTGAGAAAATCAGTTTTCCCCAATTATTTGGGGTTGAAAAATCGTATTTTTTACTTGAAAATTCATTATTTTGCATGACATTTTTTTCCTTGACTGACTGACAAGTCTTTCTTGATTAAAAATTCGATTATTATCTTAAAAAATTGAACTATTGAGTTTAAAATGATTTAATTTTGTTGGCAATTCGTCCTTTTCCGATAAAATATTACTCTTCTCTGTTGAATATCCATCTCTTTGGTTAGTGATTTGTTGATTAATCGTCTTTTTAGGTTAAAGCCGCAACTATTTTGGTCGAAATTTGAACTGCTTTTTTAAAAATTATTTTTGTGGTTTGAAGGCTCATCATTTTAGTAAAAAATACATTTATTTGGTAAAAATTGTAACTATTTTATTGACTATTCGTCTTTTTTGGTGGAAAATTAATCTTCTTGTTTGGAGGTTTATCTCTTTGGTGAAAAATGAACTATTTTATTAAAAATTAGTTTTTTCCGTAAAAATTGATTTTTTTTTCAATTAAATATTTAGTTATTCCATTTTTGGTTAAAGATTAAGTTGTTTGTTTAATAACTCATGTATTAAAAAAACATCGTCTGTTTTAGTAGAAAATAAATCTTTTTGGTTGAAAATTCTTCTTTAGGTTGACAAAGAGTATAATTTTTTGGAAAATTTGATCTTTTTGTTGAAAATTCAAGTTTTTGAGTTAAAAATTCAACTCTCTTTTAAAAATTCGTCTTTTTAGTTTGACAATTGAAATATTTGTTGGAAAACTCAACTATTATTTTAAAAATCTGTCACTTTTTTTGAAAATTCAACTATTTGTTTATAAATAAAACTATTCGGTTAAAAATTAATCTTTTTGGCTTTTAAATCCAACTACTTTCTAAGACATTCGTCTTTTCAGTTTATAAACTCAACTTTTTGCCAATCATATTGAATTCAATATAGTATCGAAATTAATTTTATTTAAAAGAATTTATTCCCCTATTTTGTTGAAAAATCACCCTACTTCCCATTTTTTTAGATAATTTTTTGTCGTTAATTTGATAAATTACTTTTATCTAATTCAATTTACATTTCAGGTGTCTAAAATAAACTGCGGAATAAGTCATCTTGCCGCAGTTACGAATAAGGGAGACCTTTTCATGTGGGGTCGAAATAAATTTGGATCCCTTGGATTGGGCCACATGAACGATCAATTTTTCCCCCTCAAGGTAATTTAAAAAATCCTTCTACTTTAGAATATTCTTATTAAAAACGAAAGTAAAATTAAAATGATTTTATTGTGAAATAAATTTTCTTCCTCAGGTTTCTGTGGGCGCACAAGTAAAAAAAGTCGCATGTGGCGTCGATCACACAGTTACGCTCTGCAAACCATTTGTATAAAAACAAATTAAAGTCTCAATTCCGAATGTAATTAAAACTTGAAAAAATATTTTATTAACACCGGAAAAATATACATCTATAAAATATTTTCAAAATGTCAGCAGCTAACAATTAATAATTATTACAAGTGATTATAAAAATCCAAATAACTTTGGATTTGATGAATAGTCCAGAATGGAAAAAGGATAGCTTAAAATAAATTATGATTCTTAAGTATGAGAAAGCTTTTAATACTTTTACTTGATTAAATAGCAATAGAAAATGGAAAAAGCTAAAAAATGTAGAAACTGTGGCCAAGAGTCGAAATTTGAATGAAGGCAATTTTGTACTTATAGGGTGTGAGACTAATCGACTTTTATGAGAATTAACCGACTTAAAATTAAACTATTGATAGTGTCTAAATGCATATAAAATTGACAGTATGATGATAAGTGGCATTGCTGTGATAGAACTGGCTCCACTTCTACAAACTAGGTTTTCGTAAGATATCTTGAATCGGATCTGATCTGGGAATCTACACAAGTTCATGTCTGAAATGAAGAAAATTTCATGTTTTTTTGTAGGTCAATGAACCCTTATTCTGTTTAGGGGCCGTGCATACATTAAGTCATCCTTTTTGGTTGAAATTTCAACTGTTTTCTTGAAAATTCGTTTTTGACTTAATAATTCTTTTTTTTTTTTGTAGAAATTTCATCTTTCTTGTTTAAAACTGGAAATATCTTATTAAAACTTCATCTTTATGATTAAAAACTAATCTGTTTCGGTTTCAAATTAACTTTTATGTTGAAAATTCACAATTTCGGGTTTGAAAATTTATATTTTCGCCTCAAAAATGCAGTAATTTTTTAGTGAAAGATTCGTAATTTCAGTTCAAAATTCATTCTGTCTTAAAAATTCAACTATTTTGTTGATAAATCGTTTTTTTTTTCTAGGTTAATTTTTTTTAAATTGTAAATTTAACTATTTAACTTTTGTTTATAAATGTATATTTATTAATTAAAGTTTTAATTGTTTGGTTGAAATTGTATGTATTTTGTTAAAAATTTGAATTTTTGGTAGAAACTTAATCCTCTGGGCTGAAAATTTCACTTTTTAACTGAAAAATGCATGTGATTTATTGAGAAGATGTATTTTTTGGTAGAAAATCACGTTTTTTTGGTTAAAAATGCAACTGTTTGGCGGAAAAATAATCTTTTTTAGTTGAGGATTCAAATATTTTATTGAAAATTTCAATTTTTTTGATAAATTCAACTGTTTCTGATTTAAAATTAAATGTTTTTTGATTGAAATATTAATTATTAAATTATTTGTTAAAAATTAATTCATTTGGGTTAAAACATCAACTTATTGGTTGAAAAATGAACTACATTCTTTAAAATTAATTGTTTTGGTTAAAGTTTCATAATCTTAGCTGAAAATTCATCTCTTTTTCCGTTTAAAATTCTCAGAATTCATCGTTTTTAGTTGTAGATAATTAATATTTTTTGATAGTAAATTAATCCTCTTAGTTGAATATTTATTTGTTATGATTAAGAAATACATTATTTTGTCGAAAATTTGTTCGTTTTGGTTCAAAATTGAACTAATTGTTTAAAAGTTGAAAAACGTTGATAAAAAATCACCCTTTTTGGTGAACGATTAATCTTCATTCATTTTTTCGTTGCCGAAAATTTAAGTAGAGTGTAAATTTCATATATCTTGGTAGAAATTTCAGAATTTTTATTTAAAATGTTAAAGGTTAAATTAATCCTCTGGACTGAAAATTTCACTTTTTAATTGAAAAATGCATGTGATTTATTATTTTTGGTTGAAACTGAATCTGTTTTTCTAGAGAACTAAACTATTTTGTTAAAAAGTCCTTATTTTCGGTTGAAGATTTGTTATTTTAGTTCAAAAGTCATACCTTTTGTTTAAAATTTATTTTTTTCTTTGTTGAAAATTAATTTTTGTAACTGAAAATCTAACTGTTCAATTCTTAGAACAATTTTGTTTCAATTTAAGTATTTGGTTGAAAATTAATTTATTTTGTTACTATTTTGGTTAAAAATCTTTTTTTTTTAACTGAAATTTTAACTCTTTCATTTTTGGTTGAAAATATATATACTTTGTTGATAATTTGTCTTCTTAAGTTAAAAATGCAACTATTTTTGTTGAAAGTTCAACTGCTTTGTTAAAAGTTCATTATTTTGATTAAAAATATTAAAATTTTGTTCAAAATTCGTCCTTTATGGTATTTTTTTGTTATTATTATTTCTGGTATTTCGTGGATTAAAAATTCAACTATTTTTTTGATAAATCCTTTTTTATCTTGATTATATTTTTTTTAATTGTAAATTTAACTATTCAATTTTTTTTTATAAATTATCTTTTTAAATTAAAAATTTAATTATTTGGTTAAAAATGTATGTATTTTGTTAAAATTTTGAATTTTTGGTAGAAAATTAATCCTCTGGGCTGAAAATTTCACTTTTTAATTGAAAAATGCATGTGATTTATTGAGAAGATGTATTTTTTAGTAGAAAATCACGTTTTTTTTAAATGCAACTATTTGGCGGAAAATTCGTTTTTTTTTTAGCTGAGGATTCAAATATTTTATTGAAAATTTCAATTTTTTGATAAATTCAAGTGTTTCTGATTTAAAATTAAATATTTTTGGTTAAAATATTAACTATTAAACTATTTGTTAAAAATTAATTCATTTGAGTTAAAACGTCAACTCATTGGTTGAAAAGTGAACTATTTTCTTTAAAATTGATTGTTTTGGTTAAAGTTTCATAATCTTAGTTGAAAATTCATCTCTTTTGCTTAAAATAAAACTACTTTTTTAAAAATGAGTTTTTTTTTTGTTTAACGTTTATTTTTTCATTGATAACTAAATTATTTTGTTGAAAATGCAACTGCTTTTGATTTAAAATTAAATATTTGTTAAAAATTTGAACTACTTTCTTTAAAATTCATATATTTTTGTTTGTTAAAGATTCATAATTTTAGTTGAAAATACATCTTTTTGGTTGAAAACGATGCTTCTTTGTGGAAATATTTTTTTGGTTAAAGTTAATTTTTTAAACTGGAAATTTAACTATTTGGGAGAAAATTAAACTGTTAAGTTGAAAATTAATTTTTTTTTATTTAAGGATTCTAGTATTTTGTTGAAAATTCGTATATTTCATATAAATTTAACTGTTTCTTCATTATTTAAATTTTTTTATTAAAGATTAAAATTTTCTTACTTTCAGTTAAAAATGCATTTATTTTGGTAAACATTTTTTTTTAATTAGTTTTTTAACTGAATATTTAACTGTTTGTTTTAAAATTAATTTTTCTAAGTTGAGAATTTAAGAATATCGTTGAAAATTCGTATTTTTTGAATGAATTTAATTGTTTCTAATTTAAAACATCTATTTTTTGTTTATAATATCAAATATTACATTTTTTCTTAAAAAATCATCTTCTTAGATTGTAAATTCAACTTTCTGATTGAAAGTTGAACTAATTCCTTAAAAATTCATCTTTTTGGTTAAAGATTCATAATCTTACTTTTAGTTAAAAATTTATTTATTTTAGTGAAAAAAAATTTTTTAATTAGTTTTTTAACTGAATATTTAAGTGTTTTAAAATTATTTTTTCTAAGTTGAGAATTTAAGAATATCGTTGAAAATTCGTATTTTTCGAATGAATTTAACTGTTTCTAATTTAAAACAAAATCTTTTTGTTTGTAATATCAAATATTAGATTTTTCGTTGAAAAATCATCTTCTTAGAATTTTAAATTCAACTTTTTGGTTGAAAGTTGAACTAATTCCTTCAAAATTCATCTTTTTGATTAAAGATTCATAATCTCAGTTGAAAATTCATTTTTTTTTAAATTTATATTCTGGGTTAAAACTCAACTTTTTAACTGAAAATTAAACTATTTGGTTAAAAATTGAACTAAAATTAGATAAAAATTTTTTTTAGTGAAACATTTTTCGTTAATTAATTTTTATAACTGAATATTCAATTGTTTGTTTTAAAATTAATTTTTCTTAGTTAAGAATTTAAATATTTCATTGCAAATTCGTATTTTTTAAATGAATTTAACTGTTTCTAATTCAAAACAAAATTTGGTTTGTTTGCAATATCAAATATTAAATTTTTTTAATTCATCTTCTTAGATTGTAATTTCAACTTATTGCTTAAAAGTTGAACTGCTTTCTTCAAAATTCATTTTTTCGGTTGAAGATTCATAATCTTAGTTGAAACTTCATCGTTTGTTAAAAATGGAACTATTTTGTTAAACATTTTTTTTAAATTAATTTTTTATTCAATTATAATTTAAAATCTTCTTTGGCTGAAATATCAACTATTACGTTTTTTATAAAAAATTCATATTCTTTTATTGAAAATTCCACTAATTGGTTGAAAGTTAAACTACTTTCTTCATAATTCATCTCTTTTGTTGAACATTTATATTTTGGGCTAAAACTCAATTTTTTAAATAAAAATGTAACTATTTGGTTAAAAATTGAACTGTTTGGTTGAAAACTAATTTGTTTTAGTTGAGAATTCAAGTATTTTGTTGAAAATTCAACTTGTTGGTTGAAAGTTGAACTACTTTCTTTAAAATTCATTTTATTGGTAAAAGATTCGTAATCTTACAATTAGTTCAAAATTAATTTATTTTTTTGAAAAATCTTTTTTTTAATTAATTTTTTTAACTGAATATTCAACTGTTTGTTTTTCAAATTACTTTTTCTTAGTTGAGAATTTAAGTATTTCGTTGAAAATTCGCATTTTTTGAATGAATTTAACTGTTTCTAATTTAAAACCAAAATTTTGTTTGTTTGTAATATCAAATATTACATTTTTTGTTAAAAATTCATCTTCTTAGATTGTAAACTCGACTTATTGGTTGAAAGTTGATCTACTTTCTTCAAAATTCATTTCTTTTGTTAAAGATTTTTATAATGTTAGTTGAAAATTCATCTATTGTTGAAAAGTGAACTAATTTGTTAAAAACTCTTTTTTTCGTTTAAAATTAATTTTTCATTAAATTTTATTTAAAAAATTCTTTAGCTAAAACAACAACTATTACATATTTTGTGAAAAACTCATCTTCTTTGGTTGAAAGTTGGGCTAATTTCTTAGCAAGTTCTTGTTGTTGTTGTTAAAGGTTCATAATCTTATTTGGAAATTAAGCTGCTTTTTTAAAAATTTGTTTTTTTTTTGTTTAAAAGCCTTTTTTTTTTAAACTGAAAATTGAACTATTTAGTTGAAAATTCAACTGCATGGTTGAAAATGAACTTTTTTCTCATTCGTTTTTTAATTGAAAACAAATTTTTTTATGATAATTCAACAGATCCTTTTTGAGTCAAAAATGAATCTTTCTTAGTTTAAAAGTTTAACTGTTTTATAGAAAAATAATGAAATTTGTGAAATTTCAATTATTTGCTAAAAAATTGGTGTATTTTATTGAAAGTTTATCCTTTTTACAAGAAAATTATTATTTTAAATTGAAAATTCAATCATTGGCAAATTTCTCTGTTTTATTGAGAATTGGTATTTTTCCTGGAAAATTAATGTTTTCGGCTAAAAATTCATCTCGTTTTATAAATAAATTGTTTGGTTGAAAAATAAACTGTTTTATCGAAAAATCCTCTTTTTGGCTTTTTATGACATTTTTTTAATTTCAACTATTTGGTTAAAAATTTGTGTATTTTGTTGAAAGCTTACCTTTTTTGAAAGAAAATCTTTTTTTTTTTGTAGAAAATTAAATCATTGGCTTCAAAATTTTTCTTGTTGAGAAATGGTATTTATTTCCTGGAATATTAATGTTTTTGGATGTAAATTCATTTCGTTTGATAATTAAATTGTTTGGTTAAAAAGTAAACTGTGTTATAGAAAACTCCTCTTTTTGTCTCTTTGTGAAATTTATCAAATTTCAACTATTTGGTTAAAAATTTGTGTATTTGGTTAAAAATTTATACTTTTTAAAAGAAAATTATTTTTTTTTTTAGTTGATAACTTGAATATTTGGTTGAGAATCCATGTAATTTGTTGAAGAGTCGGCAGTTTGGTAGAAAATTAATCTTATTTCTGGTCAAAATTCACTTATTCTATTTTTGGTGGAAAATTGATCTTTTTAATTCAATAATTTGTTTAAAAATTGGACTTTTTTAGATGAAAATTAAACTGTTTCGTTGGAAATTCATGTATTTTTTTAATGGTATTTTTTGGTGAAAAAATGTATCTTTTTGTTAAAAAATAATCATCCTCTTTGAAAATTCATCTTTTTGGTTAAAAATTCATGTATTGAAGTTACATATTCATAATTTTATTTGAAATTTTATCTTTTTTGTTGAAAATTCAACTTGTTGGTGGAAAGTTGAACTACTTCTACTGTTTCTAATTTAAAACAAAATTTTTGTTTGTCATATCAAATATTACATTTTTTGTTAAAAATTCATCTTCTTAGATTGTAAATTCAACTTATTGGTTGAAAGTTGAACTGCTTTCTTCAAAATTCATTTTTTTTGTTAACCATTCATAATCTTAATTGAAAATTGAACTATTTTGTTAAACATTTTTTTTATTAATTTTTTCTTAAATTATAATTTAAAATCTTCTTTGGCTGAAATATCATTTATTACATTTTTTGTCAAAAATTCATCTTCTATGGTTGAAAATTCCACTCATTGGTTGTAAGTTGAACAACTTTTTTAGCAAATTGTTGTTATTATTCAAGATTTATAATCTTATATGAAAATTAAACTACTGTGTTAAAAATTCGTTTCTTGGTTTAAAAGTAATTTTTTTAAACTGAAAATTTAACTAACTTTTTTGTTTAAAGTTAAATTGTTTTGTATAAGAGTCGTATTTTTGGTTTGAAAATTCAATAATTATTTTTTTTTTTAATTGAAGACTCGTTTTTTTATGATACTTCAACTATTTGTTTTTTAGTAAAAAATGAACCTTTTTTAATTTAAAAATTCAACGGTTTTATGGAAAAATTTCAACTATTTGCTCAAAAATTTGTGTATTTTGTTGAAAAATTATCCTTTTTGAAAAGAAATTATTTTTTTAGTTGAAAATTCAATCATTGGCTCAAAAATTTCTGTCTGTTGAGAATTGGTATTTTTCCTGGAAAATTAATGTTTTTGGCTGAAAATTCATCTCGTTTTATAATTAAATTGTTTGGTTGAAAAGTAAACTGTGTTACAGAAAAATCCTCTTTTTCGCTCTTTATGAAATATGTCAAATTTCAACTATTTGGTTCAAAATTGGTGTATTTTGTTGAAAGTTTTGAAAGTTTTTGTTCAAAATTTCATACAACAAACATGATGTAATTTATGCATTGCCCCTTAAAATATTTTAAGAGTAATTTTTTCATACCTGTGCAAGTATACATTGGCGTTGAAGAAGAATTAGCCCTAATAGAAAAGTAATAGGGCTGACATTGATGAATATAACTGGCGTCACCACATGAAAGATCAATTCTGTATGTGTCGCTCGTTATAATTTTACAGGATTCAGAACCAACAGATTGAGATCTATTTACGTGTAACAATTCTCGAGAGGAGCAAATTGTCAACTGAGTTCCGCTTCCTTGAATCTGAAATAAAAGGCAAGTTAAATATAAATTAATTGATTCTATGTGTATTAAGTTGGATAATTATTTTTATTTAAATTAAATAGGGTGTCTACTGTCTACCCTGCTTGTAATTCCTGGAATTGTCAAGGAATTTTTATAAAATGCAAATAAAAATGATTATTTATTTCCACAAATAACTTTATATTACTGCATCAATTTTGCTTAATTCGTTTTTTTTTTGTATGAAAATATTTTTTTTTGCTGAAAACTTAACCCTGCTATTTCGGGTTGAAAATTCATTTATTTTGTTGAAAATTTAACTATTTCTGTTAAAGATTCATAATTTTAGTTGCAAATCCATCTTTTTTCTTGAAACTTTAGCAGCTTGTTTACCATTTTTTTCTCTCTCTTGATTAAAAAATTTTTCTCAGTTGAGAGTTCAATTCATATTGAAAATTCGTCAAATTCAACTGTTTTTGAATTAAAAAATTTAATCCAGTTCAAAATTTAAATAACAATTTTTTTGGTTAAAATTCGAAATTTTAATTGAAAATTCCTCACGTTGGTTGAAAAATGAGATATTTTGTTAAAAAAGTCTTTATTTCTTTTGATATCCCGAAAATAATTATCAAAGATGATTCGAAGGAAAAGTTCAAAACCTTAAGGGTCCGCGTGAAGGGGTAGAAATCGCAAGGTATCTCGGACCGTACCCGGAAAAGAAAACGCGAAGAACTAGAAGAAGTCTCTTTCGTAGAAAATTAATCTTTTTTGTTTAAAATTCATTTATTCTGGTTGAAGATCCATCATTTTATTGGAATTTTTTACAAAGAATTTAATTCTTCCATTTTTGGTGGAAAACTGATCTTTTTTAGTTAAAAATTTAACTGTTTGGTTGAGAATTGATGCATTTGGTTGAAAAATCATCTTTTTGATTGAAAAATCGACTATTTGGTTATAATTTCATCTATATTGTTGAAAATGCAATATTTTTTATCTGGAAAGTTATAAATAATCTCCACTTAATTTTAAACAAGTAACTTTAGTGTTTAATTTATTTTAAAAACTACATACTATCGCCATTTTTTACACGTCCACATGTTTTCAACCATTTTTTCGGGCTTAATAAAAATAATTTATTATTCTTAAAATACACAAATCAAATCTAGAAATATAGAAAATAATTATAGACCAATTAAAAAAAATTTCTAAAATTTAACCGCAATCGGTTTCAGGCGATCATTCACGGAGTGACATAATATAACTTAACATAGCTTTCTAAATTACATATAATAATTAAATCTCTAAAAAACGAAAAAATATTATTAATAATAAAATTGCATAATTGTATACATATTCCAAGTCGATTATTTTAAACAATGCGAAGTAATTGAATGGAAAAATTATAAATGGAAAAAACCTTCAATTGCCAGGGAATCTTTTTCCAGAATTTGAGTAGACACCCTGATAATTATTTAATTTTTCTATCTGACAGATAACTTACATTTATCCTGGAAGTAGAATCAGAATTGAAAAAATAGTTAGGATGAATTCTATAAAAGTTGACCCCATTTGGTTCCACAAAATCAGTGAAAGATTCCACAGATCCCTGGGACTCGTATTTGGATCCACATTGTGAATTTATAAGACGCTTAGGAACTTAATGGCAAGAATATAGTTTTTTTTCATTATTAAGATTTAAATAAATTAGGCGTTTTTAAATATTGAAAGTGCATCTTTCTTTAATTAAATTCTTACCTTGTTTTATTCTTGGGATTAAGGAATCAAGAGGATAGAGTACGCTGTTTGACTCTCCGATTCCAATCGCAAATAAATCAGTATTAGAGTTTTCTACCAAACTTGTCCATCGATCCTTAGATCCGTATGTCAAAAAGAGGATCGAAGTATCTGGAGAAAATAAAGTTATTATAATTCAAAAATTAAGTCAGGGGCCGTTTAAAAACAGCATAACACTGCCAGGGGGAGGATTTTTTCTGAGGGCTTGTGACTATTTTTCGTTAAAAGTTCATTCTTTCAATGGACAAATCTACTCTCAGAGATAGTAGATTACTCTGCTGCTATCATTTTTTAATTTCACAATTTATCTCTTTTGGTAAAAATTCTATTATTTGTTCAAAATACTTTTTATTTTGTTGTTTAAAAATTATTTTTTTAAATCGAAAATTCAACTATTCCATGAATGGTTAAACATTGCTCGCTTTTAGTTGAAGATTCTATAATTTAATTGTAAATTGATGTAGCTTATTATAATTTTATCTTTTTTTGGTATGGAAGATTAATTTTATTGATTTAAAATGTAACTGCTTGGTTTTAAGTTGAACTACTTTGTAGAAAATTTATTTTATTAGTTGAAAATCCATCCCTTTAGTTGATAAATTATTTCATCTTTGACTGAAAATAAATCTTTTTTAGTTTCAAATTCAAATATTCGGTTTGAAAATTCAACTGTTTTGTAGAAAATTGGCATTTTCGGCTTAAAATTTTTAATGTTTTGATTGAAATTTCGTCTTTTTGTGTCAAAAATTTAACAATTTGGTTGAATTTTCTTCTCTTTTGAGAAAATTCCATCATTTTGTTGAAAATTCATATTTTTATGTAGAAAGTTCATATTTTTATGTAGAACATTCAACTATGTGGTTAAAATTTCAACTATTTGATTGAAAATTCACCTACTTTGTTACAAATTCGTCTTTTTAGCTTGAATGTTCGACTAATTAATTAAAAGCGCAACTGTTTATAGTTGAAGTTAATTGTTTTTTGTTTAAAAGTTAATCTTTTTGTTGAAAAATCATGTACTTTGTGAAAAATTCATATTTTTTATGCAAAATTAATTTTTTTATATAATTAATTTTTTCGGTGAAAAATTGAACTATTTTGTTGAAAATTCATGTGTTTTTATCAAAATTCATCTTTTTTTGTGCAAAATGAATCTTCTTACTTGAAAATTTATCTTTTTAGTTTGGGCGTTTATTTCTTTGATTGTTAGTTTAACTTTTTTCTTGCAAATATGTTTGCTTTTGTTGAAAATTAATTGTTTTAACTCAAAATTGAACTATTTCATTTTTTTTTAATTCATACTTTTTAGTTGAAAACTCCGCTATTCGGTTTGAAATTCGTGTTTTATGTAAAACATTAATTTTGTTTGCAGAAAATTCAACTACTATTTGGTTGAAAATTCTTCTTTATTCTCGACAAGTAATCTTATTAGCTGAAAATTAATTTTTTTAAATTAATTTTTCTAACTGAAAATCTAACAATTCTATTTTTGCTTGAAAATTGATCTTTATTAGTTAGGAGTTTATTCGTTTGATTGGAAATTCATATTTTTGGCTTGAAAATTAATTTTTATATGTTTTAAATTTCAGAATTTTTTGTTAGAAATGTACTATTTTGTTAAAAATTTATATTTTAATGGCTGAGAATTCTTACTTAGTTAAAAATTACACTTTTCTTAAAAATTCCGTTTTTCATTGAAAATTAACGGTTTCAACTGGAAATTTAATTATTTCATTTTTGATTCAAAATTGATCTTTTCGAGTTGAAAACTTAACTATTGGGTTGATAATTAATGTTTTTTTGTTGTTGAACGTTTATCTCTTTTTAAACATTCATCATTTTAGTTCAAAAGACATCTCTTTATTTAAAAATTAAACTGATTTGTTAAAAATTCTTCTTTTTGCGTTAAAAATTCTAGTATTGTCGTATTAAATTGAACTATTTGGTCGCAAATTTAGTTTTTTGTTGAAAGTTGACATTTTTTGGTATCCTTTTCGGTTAAAAATGCAACTGTTTGGTTAAAAATGAATCGATTTTTGTTGAGTGTTCAAATTTCGTTGAAATATGGACTATTATATTTTTTATTATAAAGTTGTTCATTTTTAATTGACAATTCAACCTACTGTTTTGAAAGTTGCATTCCTGTTTTAAGAATCAATATTTTTGTTGGAAATTCAAATATTTTGTTGAAAATTCATGTATTATGTTAAAAATTGATCTTTTTTTTAATGGAAAATCGATTTTTTTGTAAGATTATTTATCTGTAGCGTTAAAAAAAAGTCTGTGAAAAATGTAACTAAATTGTTGAAATTTTTTTTGTATTAAATATTAATTTTTTTACTGACAATATAATTATTTCTTTTTTTGTTGAAAATTCACGTATTTTGTTTTTATTACTTTGGTGGAAAGTTTAACTGCTTTGTTGCAAATTTGTTTGTTTTTGTTAAAAATTAATTTTTGCGATGAAAATTTAATTATTCCACTTTTGTTTGAAATTTCCATTTTTTCATTAAAAACTAAATTATTTGGTTGAAAATTCACTTCTTTGGTTGAAAATGTAACTATTTTGTTAAAAATTCTTTTTTTGCTTACAAAGTAATTTTTTTAACTGAAAATGTAACTATCCCTTTTTTCTTGAAAACTTATCTTTGTTACTTGAGAATTTATTTTTTTTGCTAACAATTCACGTTTTGAATTTGAAAATTAAACTTGTTGTGTAGAAAATACATTTTCTTTTGATATAAAGGTTAACAATTTTAGATGAAAAGTTTTATTTTTACTGTCTGAGAAATATTTCTTCGTTGAAGATTCAACTATTTTCTTCAGAATTACTTTTTTCCACTGAAGGTTAATTGTTTAAACTGAAAAAGTAATTATTGCATTTTTGGATCATATCATATCTTTGTTTGAAAACGAAACTTTTCTTTTTAAGAGTGTACGCTACGTACAATCAATCTCAAAAGTTGCCTGCCTTTAAAATGATTTAAAAAATCGACAAAAAATATCTATTATTAATTACTGTACATCTTGTTAAAGCCTTCTAAGCACACTTCAGAAAAAATAATTGAGGTTAGAATTGTTTATTTAAAAGTAGTTATTTAAAGATTTAATTTTTCCTGTTTCTCTAGGGAAAAGTTAAATTTTTATTTAATCCTAATGATCAAGGCCCCATTTTATTCTTTGAAAGATTCTGTACAATTCTATTTGAGCAGTGTTAATGACAATTTAAACTATAATTGTTTATAACAATAATAACTGTATGATTTTTCAATTAATTTTTTAAAAATAAAATCAACCGAAATAGAAATTTAGAGAATCCTTCGAAGAATAAAATGAGATTTGATAACTAGGATTAAATAAAAATTATCACTTTTCCCTAAAGAGAAAGGAAAAACTAAGCCTTTAAATAACTACTGTGAAATAAACAATTTTAACCTAAATTATATTTTTCTGAAGCGTGCTTAGAAGCCTATATAAAGATATACCAAAATTAATAACAGATCTTCTTTTGTCGGGTTTAGAAATCATTTTAAAGAATTAGAGCTCATAGTTTTAGTTGAAAATCCATTTATTTGGTCGTAAATATAAATATTTTATTGAAACTTCGTCTTGTTTGGTTAAAACTTTGCCTCTGTTTTATTTTAGGGGTCTATTACATAAAATAAAAGACAAAATTTTGACTTAAAAGGGGAGGTGGATGTTTAGGGTGGAAAGGGTTAAAAATAGCGTGACTTAGACTTTGTACGGTCCCTTAAAACCCAAAGAACCCAATTTAATTTCTGAGAAAAACCTGGAATTTCCTCCTTCATTTGCTTGATATGTTCCATACAGAAGTCTTTATCAGCTTCTGATATCGAACCCGAATATGGAATGTACAAAAGTACATTTGCATTGCTTCCACCAATTCTCCATTTCTGTTCTTCGTCTAATTGTCTCGCAAGCCTATTTTTCACATCCTCGATAGTTTTTGGCATATTGAATCCAACAAGGACTGTAGGAATTTAAAAGAAAATATAAAATTAAAGTAGATATAACAATCAAGATTCAAAGTGCAATTACCTACATTTTTCGTATTCAGATGCAGTAAAGTTATACCAATCCAATATAGTATTAGTTGTGTTTATCATCACTTCTCCGTTTCGAGCACTGATTAGGGTGAAATTACTATTGAATTTGCCCACTTCAATACCTTCGAGAATTTTTCTAGAAGAGTCAAATTTGAGAATAAGATTAAATGTTCCCGTATAGAAATTGCCCAGCTTGGCTTCTTTAGAGGCCCCACAAAATAATATAATTTTTTCACTTTTTTCATAAGAATTGGGTTATGATAATAGAAAATAAATCAAAGAATTTAGTGCATTACATTTGTAATAGCATTTTAAAAATTAGGAATGTAATGTATGAACAGTTTACATTCTGAAAATGTCACCAGTTCATTTGTTACAGTTTAATTTGGAATATACTCATTATGTTGTAAAAATATTTCAATTAATTATAATTCAGTTCTATAAATCTTGGTTTGGAGGAAATATACATTTCAATTTTAATTTAGCGCCAGATTTTAAAGTCATCTTATTGGCTGACTAAATTATCGATTATATTTGCGTATTTGTGATTTATTTTGTAATTCATTTTCAACATTTAGAAGATTGAGAAGTACAATTACATTTTTTTTCAAAAAGCAGGTGTTATTTGCTTGACTCAATACGTACGTGTTTTCGTCACAAGGCACTTTTGAGATTAAAACCCCTTTATCGTATTGTTCTATTAAAAAAGAGAATAAACGTAATTCACGACGAGGCGAGAGAGTTGACATAATATAACTTTGATAATTTTCACACCTATTCCATTATTACGAGGGTAGTTCAATAAGTCCTTAGAATGACCAACAGATGGCGCGCGAATCGCTCCAAATCATCTGTTTTCAGTCAGCGCCACTCCCGGCTAGATATATGGTGCAGTCACAGTCCACATCTTCTGAGTTTACGTGTTTTTAT
>NC_046658.1:123743986-123771725 GCF_010883055.1 Belonocnema kinseyi
TATAGAGCTCCAAGGAGATTATGTTGAAAAATAAAAAAAAATTTACCCAAAAAAAATTGTTTTTATACTTCATTCTAAGGACTTACTGAACTACCCTCGTATATACAAAGCATCTTTAAATCAAAAGTATAAAATAAAATTCCTTTTATTTTAAACTTATTACTTTTGTCAAAAGACGTTCTGTATATAATAGTACGTTAATTTTTTATAACCGCTAATAACCGCTAAAAATTAAACTCTATTTTCAAAAAATGTTGAATTTTCTTGCAGGGCAATAAAGGGGAAAACTACTGTAGGGCCTATGTGGATCTTACATGAGGCTTATAGCTGGGCACCGCCGGGGCCAGCTCAAAATTTCCACACGGGTTCCCTCTATTAAATGCCTTATAGAAACTTATACAAATGGACAAAAGGATATATAGAACCATATAGAGCCGTATAGAATTGATAAATTTTCTATATGCCTCTATATGGTTCTATATATCCTTTTGTCCGTTTCTATAAGAGATTCAATGGAGGGTTGTTAAAGTTAAACTTCAAATCCGAAATATCCCAAAATTACTCACGCGAGAATTGGTTTTATATTCTTGAATGGCCATGTTGTGTCAAGAACGATCGTGAGGTCGACGAATGGTCTACTAAAATCATTATAACGATCTGTGTCCGCACACGAAAGATCGTCATTCAACTCAGAAGCTGGAAATGCAATTGGACTGATTAAATCATTTTTATTTAATTTTTTTTTAATTTACCTACCCAAGTGAGGCATCACTTGATCAGCAGCTTCTTTGCAACTTTTCTCTAGTATGGTAATATCATCATATGATCCTTTCCCTATGTCCTGTAAAACTTTACTCGCTATGATGGTCTGAAATTAAAAATTTTATTGTAAGGGATCTCAATTTATATACATATTTTAATGAACCAGGATGGAAGCAAGTCAGGAAAACCTTGAAATCAGGGAAAAATGAGGAAATTTTGAAAATTAAGTTTTGCGGCTACCTTGTTAACACAAGTAAAAATCTCAGCGAAATGTTTGAGTAAAAATAAAAAATACATCGAATGTAATATTACCTGTTCTTCCAAAGTTTGTGTTGGTGAGACTTTTGTGAAAAGATCCCTGCGATTGCAAGCTCGATTTGACGAACTAAATACTCCTCGAGGACTGTAGTACATGTCCAGAATTTGGGAGAGACGTAAATAACCATTGGTCATTTCGTACCATGAACGAAGTTCGTGTGCAATAATTAAACCATCAATGCCGGCTCGTAATTCTGCTTGAGTTAATTCAAGTTTGTCTTTTGCACTAAGGAAGTACCATTTCGGCAAGTTCGTCGAGTTCCATTTTCCATCCACGCCAATTACAAAACGTTCGTTAGGTTGTTTGTAAGGTAATTGCAACAATGCCACTTCCGCCAAATCCCCTGTTTAGAATGTTTTTACTTTAATTATTTAATTTTTTATTAAAATATAGATAGTTATACGTTGCGTTATCTTTGAGATCTTTTGAAATATTTAGAAAAGAGTTGTAAATTTTTTAATAATGGAAATTTGGAAAATCTTTGCAATCTTTTAAACCTTCTGAAATAGTTTGATTTGTTTGGCATCCTTGTTAAATCTACACTTTTAAAATGTTTGTAATTCTACAAAACTTCTACAATACAGGAGTAAGGTAAAATTGCAAACATGGTATTGGAATCACCAAACTGAAATACATGTATTGTAAGTGTGGTAAATCGTGAAGTCAATGTCCAGCATTTCTATACATGCATTAGAGCGTTTGTGAAACGAAAACTGTTCAGAATCAATTCACGGAATTCAAGGAATTAATGGCAATCAGGGACTTAATGGAATTCAAGGAATTCACGAAATTCATGGACTTCCATTCATGAAAAACACGGAATTTTCAGAATTCGTGGAAATTAAGGAATTCAAGAAATATATGGAATTCAAGGAATTTGCGGAATTTATTAAATTCACGCAATTCGCACAATTCATGCAATGGAAGGAATTGACGGAATTTATCAAATTCACAGATTTCATGGAATCCGCGAGATTCACGAAATTCAAGGAATTTATGAAAATCACGGAATTTGCGGTATTCATGAAATTAAAAGAATTCGCGCAATTCATGGAATTAAAGGAATTCTTTAAATTTATGGAATTTATGAAATTCGTGGAGTTAAATAAATTAAATAAATTCAGGGAATTCAAGGAATTGAAGAAGTTCAAGGAATTCAAGGAATTCATGGAATTTAAGAAATTCAAGGAATTCATGTAATTCGAAGAATTAAAAGTGTTCATGGAACTAAAGGAACTAATAGAATTCACTGAATTTATGGAATTCATGGACTTCATGGAATTTAAGGAGTTAACGAAATTTATGAAATTTGCGGAATTCAATGATTTCAAGAAATTCACGGAATCAAAAGGATTCACAAAATTCAAGGAATTCACGAAATTCGTGAAACTTTCGTAATTCACCGAGTCAAAATAAGTTCACGGAATTCAAGAAATTTACGGAAATCGTAGATGTCCATGAATTTCATGCATTCCGTGAATTCCTCAAAGTCCGTTAATTTCATGAATTCCTGAAATCTGTGAATTTCATGCACTTCTGAATTCTGTAAATTTCACGAATTCCGTGAATTTCATGAATTCCGTAAATTATATGAATTCATCGTACTCCCTGAACCACGTAAATTCCGTAAATCCATGAATTCCGTGTTTTTCTAAAAATTTCTTGAATTTCATGAATGGCATGAACTCCGTAAATTACATGAAGTCTAAAAATTCCGTATTTTTCTTGAATTTCTCGAATTTTATGAATTCCTTGAATTTAATCAATTATTTTAATTCCGTGAATTCCGTAAATTTCATGAATGCTTTGATTTTCGTGAATTCCTTGAATATCATGCATTCCGTGAATTTCATGAGGTCCGCAAATTCCATGAAATCCGTTAATTCCGGGCGTTATATAAATTACGTGAATTCCGTAAATTCTGTGAATTTCACTAATTCCTTAAATTCAACATTACCTCACGTTTCGGAAATAAACTTCCAATACATGTAGTGAAAGTTTCGAACATAAAAATATTTAACAGTGTATGTAAATGTTTTGAAATCATTGAAACTTGTACAACATTTACGAGCTCTTTTTTAAACTTCTAAAATCGCTACGAAATGTTTTGAAATCTTTTAAAATAATTAAAATCATTGTGAAATCTTTGTATAATCTTTGAAATCTTTTAAAATATTTTTAAATCTCTAAATTTTTTAAATCTTTGTGAAATATTTTGAAATGTTTTGAAATCTTTCCGAATCCTTTGAAATTGCTGTGTAATCATTTAAATCTTCTGAAATATTTTGAAAAGATTTTGAAATCTTATGAAATCTTTGAAATTTCTGAATTTTTGAAATCTTCGCAACCTTCTGAAATATTTTGAACTATTTTGAAATCAATGTAGTCAACTCAAGAAATCTTTCTGAAATATTTTTAATCGATTCGAAATCTTTCTGAAATATTTTTAATCGATTCGAAATCTTTAAAATATTCTGAAAAATGTTTCAATCTTTTAAAATGATTGAAATTTCTAATATCTTTCAAATCTTTTTAAATCATTGAAATTTGTAAAATTTCTAAATTGTTTTCGAAACCTTTGAAACACTAATATATTTTGAAATCTATTACAATGTTTTGAAATCGTTGAAACTTGTGAAATCTTTGAAATCTGTCAAATATTTTTTAATCATTGAATTTGTTTGCATTTTTGCCAAATCTTTAAAACCTTATCAAATATTTTAATATATTTTAAAATGCTAAGAACTCTTTAAAATCAAAGAAATATTTTTAAAAAATGTTAATCTTTTGAACTCTTTAAAATCATTACAGTCTTTTTGAAATATTTTAAATATCTTTGAAATCTTTTTAAATCTTTGTGAAATATTCAAAATTTTTTTTTATCTTTAAAATCTCCTGAAATCCTTAAATCTGGTTTACAATCAAACATATTATATACATATTTAATACATATTAATCAAATTATTAGTAAGACTAATCAATTTCAGACACTGAATTATAATCTTATCTCAAGATTTTGAGAAAATGGAAGCAGATCGCTAGCTTGAACCTTTTTATGTAAATCTACTTGAAACGGCTTTATTTTACTTATTTAAATTTTGAAACAATTAAGATAAAATGAAAATTACCAGCTAATGTAGCAAACCACTTGTTGTTCAGCCTTGCAGAATTTTCATAGAAAGCTCTATTTATATTCTTGCCCGTCAAAAGATTACCGATTTCAATAGATTGTGGTTCCATTGCAGCTGCTATTGCTGCAAGAACCGTTCCTGCTGCAACAGATCCCCATCTGAAAAATTAAAAAGTGTTAGGATTGGATCGAGGAAATGAATAATTGGAAAATTTAAATCGTCCTCTCAATCGATTCAGTATTATAATTTCACAATATAAACTTTCTCAAGTTCATTAACTTTTGCAATTTAAATAAATAGTGTCTCATAAATTAAAAATAATAAGGTTAATTAAATAATATGTAAATAAAATAAAATAAAGCTAATGTTTTTATAATTATTACAAAAGGAAATTTAATGTGATTGTACCCATTCAAGTTAATATAATTATCAGAGAGAATTATAATATTTATAAATATTCAAAATTCAAAAATGAGTAGAAATTTGTTTTCTTCGATTTTTCGTGCTCCCCCACCCTCTCCTCCTAAAGTCGTTCAAATCCAAACAAAAATAAATGATTAAAAAAAAAATATATATATATATAGTGGTTTCGCAATTCCCATGAACTTTAAAACGAATTTCTTATAAGAAAAAGTATAAATATAGAGTACGAATCAATAATTATTTTAATTATAATAATAATTTAATTTAATAATAATTACTTTTGAAAATTCACCACCATCAATTTTATTTTATAGTGTCACAAAAACCCGTAGGAGTTGATATTAATTTTCTCTTAGACCACAGTATTAAATCTTTGTGAAATCATTGAAATGGTATGAAAACTTTTAAGTTTTTTGAAATATTTGTCAAGCTTTTGAAACCTTTATGAGTTACTTTTAAAGTCTTCTGAAATCTTTGTAGTCATTCTAAAATCTTTGTGAAATCATTGTAAAATCAGTGAAATTTTTCGATACCTTTATGAAATAATTCGAATCTTTGTGAAATTTTCGAAATATTAGTGAAATTCTTGGGAAATCATTAAAATATTTGTCAAATCTTGGAGAAATCATTTAAATCTCTGTGAAATCTTTGTGACTTCTCTGCAAAATTATTCGTTAATTTTGGATCCTTTGAAATCTTTGTGGAATGGTCGCGAAATCATTGGAATATATTTTAATAATTTGAAATCTTTTTGAAATCTGCGAAGTCATTAAATGATGTGTGAAATCTTTGTAAAATCTTTAAGAAATCATTTAAGTGTGTGAAAGCTTGTGAAATATTCATGAAACATTTGTGAAAATATTGAAATCTTTGTAATGTCTTTTGAAATCTCAGTAAGCTTACTAGAATTTTTGAAATATTTGAAATTGCTGTGTACACTTTTTAAGTTATTGAAATATTTGTGAAATCTTTGTGAAATCTTTGTGAAATATTTTGAAATGTTTGAAATCTTTTTGAACCTTGATAAAGTTGTTTACAATCTTTGTTATCTTTCTAAAAGTTTTGAAATCTTTGAAATTTACATGAACACTTTTTAAATTAATAATTTCAGAAATCAATACCTTTGTGAATTCCTTTGAAATCTTTTTAATATTTATCAAATATTTTGAAACATTTGAAATCTTTGTTAAATCTATCTAAAGGCTTTTGAAATATTTGAAATGTTTGTAATCTTTTTGAAATCTTTGTGAAATCATTAAAATCTTTTAAATCCTTTGAAATATTTCGAAAATTTTCGCGAACTGTTTGAAATCTTTTTAATCTTTCTGAATTTTTGAAATCTTTGAATTTTTCATGTACAGTTTTTAAATTATTAAAATATTTGTGAAATAATTATGACATTTTTGTGATATCTTTCATAAGTCAGTGAAATCTTTGTGAAGTCTTTTGATATCTTTTGAATATTTCTAAAATCTTTTTTCCTTTGGAAATCTTTGTGAAATCATTAAAACCTTTTAAATCCTTTTAAATATTTTGAAAATGTTAAGAAACTATTTAAAATTTTTGTAAACTTTCCGAAAGTTTTTAAATCTTAGAAATTTTCATCAATACTTTTTAAATTATTAAAATATTTGTGAAATCTTTGTGAAGTCTTTCAGAATTCATTGAAATCTTTGTAAAGTATTTTAAAATATTTGTAATATTTCTAGTACCTTTCCTTAAATCCTTTTAAAAACTTGGCGAAACCTTTGTGAAGTCTTTTGAAATGTTTGAAATCTTTCAAATATTTTTGAAATCTTTGTGAAATCATTAATATCTTTTCAAACTTTGGAAGTATTTTAAAAAGGTTTGCGAACCACTTGAAATATTTGTAAATTCTTTTGAAATATTTTAAATCTTTTTGAAGTGTTTGAAATCTTTGAAAATAACATGGAAACTTTTTAAATTATTAAAATATTTGTGAAATCTTTGTGAAATCTTTCAGAAATCTTTTACAACTCATTGAAATCTCTGTGAAGTCTTTTGAAATCTTTTTAATATTTCTAACATCTTTCTTAAATCGTTCTGAAAATTTTCTGAAACCATTAAAATTGTTTGAAACCTTTGAAATCTTGGTGAAACTTTGTGAAGTGTTTTGAAATGTTTGAAATCTTTGTAATCTTTTTGAAATCATTAAAATCTTTTCAAACCTTGGAAGTAATTTAAAAAGATTTGCGAACTACATGAAATCTTTGTAAATTCTTTTGAAATATTTTGAATCTTTTTGAAGGGTTTAAAATCTTTGAAAATAACATGGAAACTTTTTAATTTATTAAAATATTTATTAAAACTTTGTGAAATCTTGCACAAATCATTGGAATCTTTGTAAAGTCTTGTAAAATCTTTTTGATATTACTAAAATCTTTCTTAAATCCTTCTAATTTTTTTCTGAAATAATTAAAATTGTTTGAAACCTTCGAAATCTTTGTGAAATATTTGTGAAGTCTTTTGAAATGTTTGAAATGTTTGTAATCTTTCTAAAATCTTTGCTGTAAGATGATTAAAATATTATGGAACCTTTACAAAATTTTTGCAATTTTTTCGAAATCACTGAATTATGTATGAATTCTTTTGAAATCGCTGTGAAATTATTGAAATGTTTAAAATCCTTGTGAAGTATTTGAAGCCTTTGTGAAATCAGTTGAAACTTATTTATTCTTTTGAAGTCAATTAGCCGAACCCTAGTATTTTTACATTAAATCTTTAAAAATAGTATACCTGGTTTTGATGACTCCTGATTCAACAGGACAATTGCTGAGAGGTACATTTTCCAAATTTGCACGGGCAGGATGGTTCGGTGGAAGTTCCGGATAAAAGGAATTAGGATCGACTTCACTTTCTGCTTCTCTTTGCTTGCTGCTTGATAGTTTCTCTCTGAAAAGAAAGATATTTTTAATTTTTACATTTTTAGTTCATAACAAAATATTTTATTTAACATGGACTGGTACCCACATTTGCTGAGCGGAAAGTATTTCAACATCTTCATTCAAGCCGCCACTAATGCTTCTTGGAAGTCGATATGCGTTATCTAATCCTCTATTACAAATTGAATCTTCGCCATCTCGTCTATATTGTTCTATGGTACTCGATAACATAAAATGTAAAGAGCACTGGAAAAAAAATTTATTAGAAAAACTACATTGGATTAGTGATAAATTAAACATTTGATTAGCAGACTTCATACTCTTTCCCATATTCCCCTCTTTTCCCCTTTTTTAAAACAAATTCCTCTTTTCCTCCTGTTTTAAAGAAACTTCCCTCTTTTTGCGTTTTTTTGCCTAATTGCAAACTGAATTAACAGAAACCAATAAGAAAATCCAACTATTCTTTGTTAAAAGTTAATTCTTTTTAAATGAAAAGTCTACTATTATATTTTTGGTTCAGAATCAATTACTTTTGGTTAAAAATTCGACTGTTTGGTTAAAGATTGAACAATTTTGTTAGAAATTAGTTGGTTTATTTGATTGAAAATGACTTTTTCGGCTAAAAATGTAATTATTCTATTTTTTGTCGAAAAATTGTCGTTTTTAGTTGAAAATTCAACTGTTACATTTTTCATTCATAATTAATTTTTTCGGTAGAAAATTCAAGTACTTGGTTGAAACCTGAACTACTTAGTTAAACAATAATTTTTTATCAAAGAGTAAATTAATCTGCTGAAATTAGTTTTTTATTGGATGGAAATTAATTTTTTAACTGAAAATTTACCTATTTAACTATTTTGATAGAAAATTAATATTCATGATTTAAAGTTTAACTACTTGTTTGAAATGTGGACTACTTTGTGAAAGATTAATTTTATTTGGTTGAAATATTAATCTTTTTATAGAAAATTCAACTATTAAAGTTTTTATTGAGAATTCATATTTCTTCAAATATTTTGAAGTATTAATTTTTTTAAATTTAACTAATTAATTTTTTATTGAGATTCATTTTTGTATTGAAAATTCGACTAGTTTGTTAAATCTAGAACTACTATTCGATTGGTTAGAAATTGATTGTTTTTAGTTGAAGATTGGTCTTTCTTAATTGAAAATTACTAAATATCGTTAAAATTCGTGTTGAAAATTCACCTATTTGTTTGAAAATTCAAATACTGGGTTGAAAGTCGAGATACTTTCTTAAAAATTCGTGTTATGTTTGAAGATTGAACTATTTCGTTACAAATTATCCTTTTTATGTTTGAAAATTAATTTATTCAATTCAAAATTAACATTTATCATTTTTGTTTAAAAAGTGATAGTTTTTAGTGGAAAATTTAACTAATAAGTTTTTAATTAAGAATTCATCTTTTTTGGTTCAAAATTCCACGAATTAGTTGAAACTTATAATACTTTATTAAACATTCATTTTATTGGTTGCAGATTGGACTATTTTCTTGAAAATTCGTTATTTTTTGTTTGAAAATTTTTTTTTTAATGAAAATTTAACTTTCTCATTATTGATTAAACATTTACCGGTTTTACTTTAAAATTCAACAATTTGGTAAAAAATTGATGTATTTTCTTGTCAATTCGTATTTTTTAGTAGAAAATAGATCTTCTTGATTGAAAAGAAAACTACTTCCTTGAAAGTTGCACCACTTTGTTAGAAATTCTTTTTATTATTTAAAGACACCCATTTCTTCGATGGAAAATGTAACTATTTTGTTGAAAATTGATCGTTTTCGATTGAAAATTCAACAGTTCGGGTCAAAATTGATGTATTTTGTTGTAAATTCGTATTTTTTGGTAGAAAATTGATCTTCTTTATTGATTTAACTACTTTCATAAAAGTTAAAGTACTTTGTTAAAATTTTATTTGGTTCGTTAGAGATCCATCTCTGTTATTGAAAAGTTAACTATTTTGTTGAAAACTAGTCTTTCTGGTTTGAAAGTTCATCGATTTTCGTGGAGTTTTTGTTTCTTTGTTAAAAACTGCAACTATTTGTTTAAAAATTAGCCTACTTTAGTTGAGGATTGAACTATTTTGTTAGAAATTCGTCTGTTTTGGTCGAATTCAACTGTTTTTTATTTGAAATTGTAATATTTATTACATGAAATTTTTACTATAAAATTTTTTCGTTAAGAATTTACCGTTTTGGTCAAATTTGATTTTTTATTAAAAATTAAAAATTAATTATGTTAAAAAATTAACAATTCATTTTATTTTTTGAAGATTTATCATTTTAATTATAAATTTAACTTTTTTTAAATTTAAATATTTTATTGGAAATTCGTTTCTTAGGGAACAATGTTTTTTTTTGCGAAATATTTTACTTTTCCATTTTTGGGGAACATTTTTTTTTTAGTTTAAAACCGTATTTGTTGAAGATGCATACTTTTTGGTAAAAAATTAATCTTCTACATCAAAAATTCATCTCTTTTAAGAACTCATAATTTTATATAGATAAAAATTCAACTATTCGGTTGAAAATGCCACTGTTTGTGCTTGAAGAATAATATTTTTGTTTTAAAAATTCGACTATTTTGTCGAAAACTCATCTTTTCATTTTAAAAATCAACCTTCTTTTGAAAAATTTCTCTTTTTGCCTTAAAGATTAGTGGTTGAAGGTAACCATTTCTGGGTTAAAAAATTTGTCTTTTCAGTTTAAAAATTAAACTCTTTAAATAAAAAAGTTTTTTTACAAATTCTTTACAAATTCTTTCAAATACAATTTCTTTTTTCTTTTTACTTTTGCTAAAAAGTTCATCTATTAGGTTGTAGGTGCAGCTGTTTGCATTAAAATTAATTTTGTTTGTTTGTTTGAAATTCAATAATTCAATGGAAAAATAATCTTTCACGATTGAAAATTCATCTTTTCGGGTTATAAAGTCAATTCGTTTCTAAAATATTCATTTAATCACTTCTAGTAGAAATTTAAAGTATTTTCTTGAGATTTAGGTACTTTTTCATTAATTTCTTTCAAAATAATTTATATCTCTATTTCGAAAAAGTTCACCCTTCTTCCCTGTTTTTAAAGCAGTTTCGCTTGCAAAGTCCAGATCAGTAATAAATGATTGCAATTTTTTTAGTATACACCATAAACCCGATTCAGCAACAGTGTCGGCAGCTACAAAAAGCCTTGTTACTAAATCAAGGGAATCGAAACATAAAAAGTCTGTAAATGTCGCAACCGTCTATCGCTCTGCGCGCTGAGAAACTGCGTGATCAAGCAAATCTAGCAATTACTAAACCGGGGATTAGGAAATCGGGATTCTGGTGTAATTTCATAAATTTATATAAAATTGTATCTGCTTACTCTTTCAATGATAGAAATACTATCATTGGGAAATCTGTGAGCATTTCCCGGTATGGTACCCAGAATTTGCTTGAATCGTTTAACTTTGTAACCATCTGGCGCATAAGGAAAAATTCCATTTCCGGGTATGGCCAGTGGATCAAATACAATGCCGTCTTGTCTAAACCTATAGATTACAAAATAATTTTATTATTAAAAAAAATGTTATCATTAAATTTTCAGTTATAAATTAAAAATAAATATCTCGGATCAGGAATCCGCGCCTCTGAATTATTCTTCTGTTATTTACCTGTGTAAAAGTGCGACAGACAACACTCTTAGGTCCATATCAAGACCCTCCGTATTTTCAATTTTTCGTATAATTTCAATCAGACTAATCGTATTATGAGGCAATCTATTATCTCGGGTTAAAATGTAAGTGGTGTTATAGCATTCAAGAAGTGAAGGTGTCATACTTGAAAATGCATTTTCTGGTCCAAGGATAACTAAAATTAATATTTTAAAATGAATTTCTGAAATTAAGAAATACTCACTTGACGTATTAATGAAACAATAATTTCTTCTTACCCACTAAACTAAAAACAATTGCACACAAAATCGAATACATTGTTATTTTGGAATGAAGAATGACCCAATTTGTTTTCTTACTCGTATCACTCTGTCACAAATGAATCACCACTTTTTAATTAACAACGTTGTTTTATCATGGCGCGTTTAGGCAAACTTCACATTAATTTATTAGAAATTATTTATAGTTTCAGATAGACTTTAGAAAACCATACATTTAAAAAAAATTCAGAGTAAAGATTTCAATAAGTTTTTTAGAATGACTGGGCGCTGAGAAAGCATTTACCACACCTTTCGACGGACACTCAAAAACACAGAATACCTATCGTGAGATAAGATACCTTATCTCATGAGTAACGTATATTCCTCACCTATATTTCGAGAGAGGGAAATTTTAAATAAGGCCTTTTAATTCCCTATTATTATATACAGATTTAATTATTTTAGGTTAAACGTTAATTAATGAGTGACTTAAATTTTCTTCTTTCAAGAAATTTGATTTATTTTCAATTAATTTTATTATTTTAATGCGTTTCAACAATGTTGTCACACCTAAGTGTATGACTAGTGATAATATTTTAGTTAAGCCTGATTAT
The DNA here is from genome assembly GCF_010883055.1 of Belonocnema kinseyi. Lineage (NCBI taxonomy): Eukaryota > Metazoa > Arthropoda > Insecta > Hymenoptera > Cynipidae > Belonocnema > Belonocnema kinseyi. Next base: position 123,756,065 of record NC_046658.1, read on the forward strand.
TGTAAACTTACGTGATTCGATATTTTTTTTATTTTTCCACACTTAATACTCTTTTCCCTATTTCACTCTTCCTCCTTTTTCAAAGAATTCATCTTTTTTCCGTTTTCAGGAAACTTCTCATCCCCCCCCCCCTGTTCTTGTTTTTCTCTTTTAAATGCGAAGTTCATTAATAGTTAAATATAGTTAATTATATTTTTCTCGTATTTTTGGCTCTTTTGGTTAAAAATTAAACTATTTTGTTAAAAAGTCATCTTATTTGATTCATCATCTATTTAGATAGATAATTCGTCATATTAATTTTTGAAAATTCATCTTTGTTGTTGTTATATAATTGTTATTTTTAGCTTGAAAATTCAACTATATGTTTAAAAACTCAACTATTCGCTTAAAAGTTCAACTATTTTTTTTTAATTCATCCAATTAATGGGAAATTAATCTTCTTTGGTACAGAATGAACATGTTTGATTGAAAATTGTACTACTTGGTCGAAATTTTTTTTAATTCAACTATTTAATTAATTAATTAATTAACTATTTAACTAACAATGTTATTCAACTATTTAACAGTGGTAACATTGTTTTTCTTTCTTGACTGAAAAATATTTTTGGTTGAAAATTCTTTCGGGAAATAAAATTATACTTCTTTTTAAAAATTTGGTGTTTCTGGTAGAAAATTAATCTTCTTTGTATGAATTGATCTATTTGAGTGAATTTTCAACTACTTGGTTAAAATTGATCTACTTTTTAAAAATGCATTGATTGGCTGCAAATTGATTTCTTTGGTTGAAAATTCAACTGCTTGGTTAAAAGTCGAACTAGTTTGGGAAAAATTTAATATTTTGGTTGAATATTTAGCTGTAATTCTACAAATTTGTTTTTTGTAGGTTGATAATGAATTTTTTTAACTGAAAATTTAATTATTCCATTTTGGGTATAAAATTATTCTTTTTTAGTCACAAATTTATATTTGTTGTTAAAATGCGTCTTTTTGGAAGAAAATTTATCTTAGTTGAAAACTGACCTTTTTAGTTGAAAATTTATCATTTTTCTGAAAATTCATTTTTTCTTGGTTAAAAATTAATTTTTCGAAACTAAAAATTTATTTATTCCTTTTTGGGTTTAAAGTTGATCTTTTTTGGTTTAAAATTTATATTTGTTGTTAAAAATGCGTCTCTTTGTACAAAATTAATGTGAGTTGTAAATTGACATTTTTGGTTGAAAATTCAACAACTTTGTTGAAACTTAAACTATTTTTATTTAATTAAATTTTTTGGTCGAAGATTCATCGCTTCAGTTAAAAATTTATTTATGTTACTAAAACTTCGTTTTTTCTTAGTTAAAAATAATTTTTTGTCTGAAAATGAAATTAATTAAATTTTGGTTAAAAATGGATCTTTCTTGGTTCAAAATTGACCTTTTTGGTTGAAAATTCAACAAATTTGTGGAAAGTTAAAATTTAATTAATCCATTTTTGGTAAAAATCATGTATGTTTTTAAAAATTCGCCCTTTTGATTAAAAAATAATCTTCTTGGTTTCAATTCATTAATTTATTTAAAGATTCAAATAATTTGTTGAAAATTCCACTTTTTTTTTGAAAATTCAAATTTTTTGTTGAAAGTTAAACTATTTGGTTAAAAATGTATTTTTTTTGTTTAAAAATTAATCTTGGTCGAAAAATTACCGCTTTGCATGAAAATTCAACGACTTGATTGAAACTTAAACTACTTTGGTAAAAATTCATTTTTTAGCTAAAAATGTATTCTTTTGGTTGAAGATTTATCTCTCTGGTAGGGAATTTAACTAGTTTGTTAACAATTTGTTTTTTCTTGGCTGAAAATTAATTATTATTTAACTGAAAATTGAAATTTGCCATGTTTTGTTTAAAATGTATCTTTTTAGGTTAAAAACTCACGTATATTGCTAAAAATTCGTCTTTTTGGTAGAAAATTAATTTTGGGTTGAAAATGCACCATTTTAGTTGAGAATTCATCTACGTTGTTGAAGGTTAAACTACTTGGTTAAAAATTCACTTTTTTGGTTAAAGTTCAACCAGTTGGAATTTAATTTTTTTAACTAAAAATTTAAATAATCAATTTTTCGTTAAAAATTAATGTTTTTGGTTAAAAATTCATGTATGCTGTTAAAATGCTGTCTTGTTAGTAGAAAATTAATCTTCTGTGCTAAAATTCACCTATTCAATTTTATTTTGGTTTAAGATTGATCTCTTTGGTAGAAAATTCATTTTTTAACTGTAGAAACCATTCCATTTTTGTGGATCGTTTTTGGTTGAAAATGCATGTCATCCTATCCCTTCCCCCCCCCCCCCCCCCCCCCCCCCCCTTTGCCTTTTTGGGCTTTGAAGTTTGTTATAGGTGAAAGCCAAACTGTCAATTAAAGACTTAGTTTTGCAAATTAATATTTGATTAGCGTTTTAAATAATGCAATTGAAATTGCTTAAGGAAAATTGAATTTATATTTTTTATGTAATGGTTTTGGCCAGATAAAATGTATTAAACAATTTGATGTTAATTATTTTTTGTCTGCTTGTCTAAAATCAATCTTTTTTTAAAATATTGATTTGTTATTTATAAATTGTGAAAAAATTGCTCTTAAGCTCCGCTGGGATCCGAACCCAGGTCTTTCAGATTGCCGGTCTGATGCTATTATGATGATACTCGGATCCCAGCGGCGCGGCGCTGAGATTAATTTTGTCACAAATAAAAAATAAAAACAATATAAAAAAATGTTAACATTCAATTTAATTTTACATAATGGTTTGAAGATCAGTAATAAATTAAATATAAAAATTAGATCATTAAGTGATTAATTTCTTTAGAAAGAATATTTCCATTCAATAAAAATAGTTTACAGTGAATCACTATTTCCGGCGAGGCAATTATCTTCTTAAACTCAGGTAAATGATGTATTGAACACAGTGTGGTAAATATAGGCCAAATTAGGAGAGGTTGCACCTTTCACAATAGGTTATCTTATCACAAACAGAATGGACCGTTATCTCTCGATCTGGGTACCTTTGGTGTGAGTCATTTTCAAGTACACACAGTAAAAAGTGCTCAGTGTCGTGTGTACTACAATGATTTAAATTTAGTCGGAAGAATTAAAATGAATACGATTTGTTTCCTCCTCTTGACTTTTTATGGTGAGTTCTATTTCATAATCTCAAAAAATCTCTATTTTCTGAATTTTCTTCAAAAGTGTACCAACTTATATTTGTAAATGTATTCTGACATTTTGATTCTGAAATTTCAACAACAGTTGTACTTTGTGCTAGAAAATTGTTTTGGAAGCCCAAATTCCTTGAGTTGTGGAAACCACTTTTGCTTAAAGATATCACAGTTCATCACGGGTTTTTCTTAATTTGACGCAGGGTGCCTTAATTACTCTTCCTTTTAAAAAAAGCTGTTTATTTTTCAACATTTTCTAAATCGATTTTACAGCAAAGCTTATATGATTTGAGGGTGTTGTACATGATTAACAAAATATTTTTATTATAGTGAGAAAGTTCCAGAAAAACTCAAAATGTATGAAACCATTTTTTTCATTTACTTAAAATTCTTTCAAATTAGCAGATTTTTTCTGATAAACAACATTTGTTTCGCCGCGTCTGAGATAATCCGAATGAATTTTAATATTTTTGGATATTTAAAAAAAATATATTTTTTCAAGGTATTTCCGGATGAATTATTATTTAGTTTTTAAGTTCGATATATACAAGCACAAATTGCTTTATTGTTAAATAACATTCAAACTGGTATTTTTACATTAAATCAAAAATAAACATTTTTCTATATCTTCATTGCATTATTTACATTTAAATAAAACTTACTATATATCTTTAACGTGTGCTTTTTCTATTAAAAATTTGTGCTTCTATTTACATTTTTATCTTGTAATTTGAAAAAAATTCCCTTCAAAATTGGACATTTTAGAGGTTTTCAAGTCTTGGGCTATTCGAGAATAACGACTTGAAAACCTTTTTTGGTTCAAAGTTCAATTAATCAGTTGAAAATGAAACAGCTTTGTTAAAAATCGACTTTTTTAGTTAATTCATCATTTTAGTTGCAAAACTTTTTTGTTGTTCAAAATTGAATAATTTCGTTGGAATTTTTGTTGTTTTTAGTTAATTTTTTAAAATTAAAATTTAATCGTTAAATATGTTTGATTGAACATTAGGGTATACGTTTTTGTAAATTTTATTCAGAATCGCTATTATTAACTGGATCGTATTGAAACTCAATATTTATTTTCACAATTAGCCATGTCTGATAGGGACTCAAAAAAACCCATAGGAAAAAAATTGCTTTTTGAGTTTTTCGTGTTAATTTTTTTTGCAATTTTTTCTTAGAATAGAGTTAGAAAGTCAAAAATAATTGTTTTAACATTTTATTATGATTGTTCATAATATTAAATTTGAATAATCCTAGAAAGTTGCGGTTCTTTCTGAAATTTTCAACTATTTGTCTTCCCTAGGCGGAAATATTATATATGTATATGTTTATACATAGTGTGAAGTAGTATATATTATATTCATTTTTGCTATCAAAGACATGAACATTATATATAAAACTTGAGACTATCAACATACAAACTGTATATAATTTTTCTGCCTTAGACTTTTCACTTAAACTGAATTAATAATTAATTTAAATCAGCAAAAATAAGTGTATCAAGAAATTATTATTGTTTATAATTATCTCATTCTATAATAATGTGAGATAGTTGCGGTTTCTTTTGAAATTCTTAATTTGTTACCCACTTTTCACATAGTAAATTAGTGAATAATGCAAGTTCACAAACATAGTTGTTTAAACAATTTATTATTAAGTTATAACTATCTCTTCATAGATAAGTGCCAAAAAGTTGAGGGTTTTTCTGAAATATTAAACTTTTTTTAATTTTTTACTTAGTAAGGTAATACTTCATGTAACTTAACAAAAATACTTATTTAAACAATTGATTATTATTCAAAACTATCTTCTCCTATAGTAATTCTAGAAAGTTGCGGGGTTTTTTTCTGAAATTTTCAGCTTTTCTTTAACTTTTTAGTTCGGAACAAGTAATAAATATTAATATTAATATTAAGTTACAGAAAAAACTCATCAGCAAGTATATTAAGAAGTATGTATTTATATTCAATATGATCCATATAAAAAGTTTTAAAAATATTCAAAAAGACAAAGAAAAGTGAAAGATTTCAGTAAAAACCGTAACTTTCTAGTGCTTATCTAAGAGAAGACAGTTATAAACAATTATAAATTGTTTAAACAACTGTTTTTGGTAATTGGCATTAATTATTACCTCAATAAGTGAAAAGTGGACAAAATGCAACAAATTTCAGGATATATGAAGATAGCTTATTTAAAATTTTGAAAATTTCAGAAAAAACCTCAACTATCTAGTATGAATATACCATAAGACAGTTATTAATAATAATAATTTGTTTCAATAGTTATTTTTGCTAAATTGAGTTAAATATAAATTTTATCCAAATAAAAACTGGTCAAAAAGTTAAAAATTTTAGAATTTCCTATTCTAAGAAAAAATTGCTAAAAACAATAATAAATTGCTTAAAACAATGTATGTAAACATCTAATTATCATTATCGAGTAGTATTTTATGTATTAGAAACAATTTTCATTAAAATAACCGTTCGTTTCTTACTTCTTGGTTTTTGTTTGGAACCTTAAGAAACAAACTTTTTGTACTCTTTTGAGTTGTAAATTTAACTATTTGATTAAAATGTCATAGTTTCGGTTGAAGAATTATAATTTACCTAAAAATTCATTTTTTTATTTGAAAATTTAACCGTTTTGTTAAAAATTCGTTTTTTTTTTTTTTTGACAATGAACTTTTTTTTACTACAAATGTTGCTATTCCATTTCTGCTCGAATTTTTTTTTTAGTTGATAATTCAATTATTTGGTGAAAGATGAGGTTTCTTCTATATTTACTGAAAACTCTTTCCTGGCTTAAAAAAACTAAACTTTTTTTCAAAAATAATAATTTTAATTTATGAATTTAAACAATGCAATTCAAATATTAACTAATGGAAATTTTTTCACCTGTTGCAAACATACAACTTTTAAATTATATTTGAAAAGAAAGTTACTTTTGCTCATCAAATAGAAATTTTAATTCTGTTGAATACGTCTGGCTTTAATAAAATAATAAAATTTCACGTTAATAAATCTTACATTATTGTCAGTTTTTATGATGACACAAATGTAAAATTCTTTGTCATTGCCCTAACTGATCTTAGCAACTTTCTTTCCTTCGTTTTTTCAAATTACCCGCCAATCAACAAGAAATACTATTTGAAGTCCAAAACTTGAATAACATTTTTTAAATAAATTTCACCAATTTCACTGAACTGTAAAAAATTTTAATGTGTTTGAAGTATTTGTAAATAAAAAATTAGGGAAACTTCAGCAAATATCAAATACTTGGATTCTATGTTATATTTCTTAAACGGAAAACATTAAATTTTGTATTTCAAAGTGTTAAACCCCTTTGTTTCATTGATAATAATTATTATTAAATTATTGAATATATTATTTAGATGAGATAAATGATATTTCCACCAAAATATTTTGCAATTTTAAATAAAAAATGGTCGAATTCATACCGAAAAAGACAAATTTATAACAAAATAGCTAAATCCTAACAAAAATTATAATTTTTTACTAGTTGCATTTTAAACCAACAAAGTTGTAGTTTTCTCAAAAAGAGATCAATTTTCTAAAAAACAGTTTAATTTTTCAACACAAAAATATCCATTTCTGAAGAAATAGATGAATTTTCTATCAGTAAAATAAATTTTCTACCAGAAAGATGAATTTTCAACGAAGCAGTGACATTGCCAACCAAAGTGATGAATTATTAACTGAAATGATGCATTTTTAATTTAAAAAATTAATTTTAAACAAATTAGTTGAATCGTAGAAAAGAAAGGTTAATTTTCAATCAGAACACAAAACTGAAATTTCCAATAAATATTTCTTTTTTAGGCTTATTTGCTCTTTCGTTTTTTGGCTTAAAAAAAATCATTTTCGAAAGATTCTTCAGGAAATTCAAAAAGGGTTTTGAAGGTTTCAGATATATTGGAAAAGAATAAGTTTTTTACAGGATATTCCAAAATTTGAGAATAAATTCGAGACAGTTTAGAAGATATCTAGGACCTTTAGAAATTTTTAATATAAATATCTTTTACATTGACTCGAAATATTCCTAAAATTTTCAAAATTATTAAAAAATTTTAAAAATTGCCCTTGAAACTTCCAAATTTGTTTCGACGTTTACAGAAATATTTTAAATGTTTGAAATGTTTCATCTCAAGAAAATTCTTTTTATTTTCTTGAAGCCTTTTAAACTTCTTGAAAAGCTTCGAAAATTGTTTCGTAATCTTCAAAAATTCACATTTTGTTTAGAATTTTTGTAAATCTTATCAAATTTCGAATAGAAATCAGTTAAAATTATACTATGCATTTCAACAAATATTTTTTATTATCGTAAAACTTTCCAAAATAGTTTAGAAACTTCAAATTTTGTATTTCCAAAAATTCAAAAATTTACGTTCTTTGAACTTTTTATAATTCTTTCAGTTTTAAATTATATTTGAATCTTTTTGAAACTTCTAAATATCTCTTAAACTTACTCGAATTTCTCATAAAACGTTGTAATCTTACTAATTGAAAAAATGTTGCTTTAAAATTGTCCACATTCTTTTGCGAAAGTTAAGGAAACAATTTAAGATGTTTTAAAATCTTTAGAAAATTTTCCTTAAAATTAGTTTTAAAAACAAAAAATCAGTACAAATTTATTTATCAATTTAAAAAAAATTTTATTATTGGGAAACCTCTCAAAATCTTTGAGAAGCTTCAAAAATTTTATTTCCAAATATTCAAAAATGTTTTCTAGTTTTAATTTAATTTTAAATCTTTTAAAAATTTCTAACTATTGTCTCTTAAACTTGTTCAAATTTTTTATAAAACTTAATACTCTTGCTAAATTAACATTTTTGCTTTAAAATCGTGGTTTTTCTCTTTCGAAATTTTTGGTAATAATTAAAAATGTTTTCAAATCTTTCTCAATTTTCTCATGGACTGACACCATGCGCTTTTTAGAAATAGATAAAAGTTTATTTTTCGGCTTTTATTCAGTCCACATTTATTTAATAATTTAAATTTTTCAGGTGTGTGTACAGTTTTATCGAATACAGCCATACCTTACGATTTGAGAGAATGTTATACAAACAGAACTATTTGGGGTTCTCAGCTCCCAATGAATTTGCGAGTAATTATAGACATTATCCGAAAAGTCGAAAGACATTCGTACTCATCGATGAATATAATAACAATTTCTACTTCCTTATTGCGCAGGTATGTTAATTTAAAAAATTTAAATTACTTGAATATTTCAGGATGTCTACTCGAATGATGATTCAAAATTCTTGGTCATTTAAATGATAGATTTCGAACGATTATTAAAGATTTCATAGATTTCTAAATATTTTAAAAGATTTATGATTTGGAACAGGGAATTTTTGAAAAGAGTTATGATCCTGATTTGAAAAATCAGATGGTTTTTGGTTTTTGCAAAATTCTTGTTCCATGTCAAAAATTATCTGTTCCAACTCAAACAATAATTCTTTAAAGTCCAAATTATAATCGTTTTTTACTAAAATCCCCTGTCCCAACTACAAATTAAATCTCTTTCAAAAAAATCCTTCTTTCAAGTCAGAATTATATTCATTTTCTGGAAAATTTTTATTTGCATTAAAAAGAATGACTAAATTTAAGAAAATTATCATTTGTGAAAAGAAGTTTTTTAAATCTGACGATTTCTGACTTGGATCAGTTTTTATTTATTTTTTAAAATGTGTTTATTCTCTGTCAAAATTGGAAATTATAATTATGGACGAAAATTCTCATTTTCAAGCAAAAATTATATTTATATACTAAATTTTCTATAATAACTCAGAAATGTAGTAACTCCCTTATTATAAAATTTAGAAGGGAGAAGTTTCAAATTCTGAGAAATTTTCATTTGCAAAACAATGAATTTTTAAATAAAAAATTATATTTCGAAAAAGGTATTTTAAAAATCTGACGAATTTTGACTTGGAGCAGGGATTATTTAAAATTTCCTTTTTACAATTCTGAATTAAAATTAAATTTCAAAATTTCTCGTTCGATGTGAACAATTACCTGCTTTAAGATTAAATTAGAATTGTTTACGAAATTTCCTGCTCCAAACACAGAAATATATTCGTTTACAAAATGTTCTATTATATTCAAAAAATATAGTAACTTCCTTTTTCCAAAAATTGAAAGAGAGAAGTTTCAAATAATAATGAATTCTGACTTGGAACATAATTTTTTTTCAATTTCCCTTTGAACCAGAAGTAAAATTCCTTTTCAAAATTTCCGTTCCATGTGGAGAATTCCCCGTTTGAGGACAAATTATTTCAAAAATTATCCTTCCTAATGAAAATTCCTGTTCTAAAGTAAGCCTAAAATAAAAATTATTTCCAAAGTAAGAATTATTATCCTTTGGGGAAATTATTGAACCTAACTGTAAAAATTATATTTCTTTACTGAAATCCCCTATCCCAATTAGATTAATAAGTCTTGTAGAAAACTCCCTGTATCAAAGTCAAAGCAATAATTCTTTACTGAAATCCTTGTCATAAATTTTTGTTTTCACACATTTGCAGAATGTTTTTTCTTCATAAGTTTCCTGCTCGAGTTCAGAATTATAGTAATAAAATATATGAAACCATTTTTAATTTTTTAAACCTGATAAGTATATTCATAATTTTTTATTTATTATACACTAGATTCAAGTTCGATGGGGTCGGTTTCGATGAAAAAGTTATTCCGATTAATGGAATTTTGCCATTTATTGCTGACCAACCACAGAGAGCAAAACAGGAAATTGTGGAAGAATTGATTCCTGGGGATCCAAATAGATTTCCTTCTGATGTTCTCACATTATTAGAACGTTGCACTTTACACCATGCAATTTCAAATACGATCTGGTATCATCAACTTCCAAATGAAGATCATTTTTGCATGTCTGGTCCTATCGAGAAACTGATAGGTAGCTGAATTACATTTTTATTTAATTATAGGGGAAAACTCTACAGTGGATAACGCAGCCTATAGTGGAAAAATGATTAATTAAGAGCACAAATAAAAGAAAAATAATTAATTTTCATTTTGATTTATTAGCACCCATAGTGTTGTAACTTTCAATTAAATTAAATTAATTATTTTCCATACATTATTATTTTTAAATAATGATTATCCTATGTTTGTGACATTATCCGCTGTAGGGAAGTTACTCTTAAATTAAATGTTTAAATTCCTCTTCTTTGAATATTATTTCAAATGAACATTTGTGGATACTAACATTATGGCTATAAATCGAAAATTTCGACAGAAGCTTCATGATCAAATTGCTTAGGTAGAACTTCAATAAAGGGAACGAAAATTTGCCCGAAAGAAAATGGAGTGATTTTAACTCGGTTTGGAACAATTTCTCTCGGAAATGTAATTAGTGCCATTGCTGCATCCCTCGAACCACAAAAAGTAGAACTCAACTTGTTATTTTCGTCGACGAATCAAAAATATTCAGGTATATTTTTATTTTAAAGGAATTACTTTTCTGTCATGATATTAAATTGTATATTTAACCTTAAAGTATGGACGTGATTTCATTTTTGAACTAAATTTATATCTAATTAAATGAGTAATTAAGTTTTTCTTATCTAACTTATACAAGTATATGATGGGACATTAGAATAAGTAATCAATTAATAAGTTTCATTAACTTTTATTATCAATAGTCTTTTACACCAGTGGGAGGAGGAACCCACATGGACGTGGGGTATGGGAGACCGCACGTCCATGTGTCCATACTGATTTGTCACTTTTTGCTTAAATGAGGGATAATCGGGACGTACAATATTTATGGCATGGCCGCGTTCCGTATCAAGGTCAAGTTTGTTTGTGACATTTTGTGTTTCAAATATCTTGAAACAAATTGAAACAGAAGTATAAAATTACGACGCCACCGTGGCCGTGCGGTATCACGAACGCACAGCAAAAAATAAACCTACTAATAACGCAGCCACAAGGAAAGCTAGGGGGAATCTAAATATCAGAACGATGGTGCGGTCCGTAAGACTGTATGATCACACTTCATGATTAATAAGTAGCACCCATTTCTACACAATTAAACTTCATTACCTCGTTCTCGAGATTATAACTTGTAGTACTATTTTGGACTAAGTGAAAGTCACACCTTTAGCGCTATAGGAAGAAAAAGTCACGTGATCCCATCCCTTAACCATAATCCTCATTTATTTTGTGTGTGCGTAAATTTTAACACTTCGTGAGAGTTGAAGCGTACATTTTCGATAATAATCGCGAATTATCGAACGAAAGATGAACAAAAATAGGAAGAGAAAAGTGTTGGAGGAAGGCGACGTATCGCAAAAGATTAAGAGGTTTCATGAGTGTTCTCGGAATTAACCTCCCAGCACCTCGTGGTGACGAGTCTGAGGAAGATTTGCTCCGTAGATTACAAGCTCCGCTCATCAGCAAAAGACAAAATCATGGTAAGTAAAAAATCAGAAAATAAAATAAAAAATAAATTTAAAGAAAGGAAAAAAATGAATTGACATAACCTCGAATTGATGAACTTGCACGAGAGGCAAGTCAAATCAAAAGCTACCTGGTGATCTTGCACGAGAGGCAAGACAAGCCAGTGTTCAATCGATAAGCGTGCACGAGAGGCAATATATAGATAATAAATATATAAATAAATGATAAAGAAAGCAAAACTTATCCTCCTTCCTTTCTTTTATTGTCAGTAGAAGACAACGACCGTGGCACTGCGTCACAGGGGGATTCTGAAAATGAGGAAGCACTCATTATACAGGAAAACGATGAAAATGGGGAAACTGCCATTTTACAAACAAACGAAGAAAACGTCGAATTACACGACGAAATCCTCGAAGCCTTGGGCGACGACCCCGAAAAATGCCTTAGGGCAAAGGTAGTCATCCACTCCAGCTTAATGATGATGTGGATGGCTATCAAAGAAAAAGGCCTCGACCAAGAGCTCGCAGAACAATTTTTGAGAAAGTACCCGGACTCCGGCATATTGGAAACACCAGCCTGCAATGCAGAAATTAAATTACCCTCTCTGAGTCGGGACAAAAGAGAGATGAATATTTCGTGGGATACCAGAAAAGACTAGCTTCCGCGGTAGTCGCCTTAGGTACCGCACTCTCCATTGTTCAATCACCCCAAGGGTGTTTTCGATGTGCGGGAAGTCATCGAGCAGTTTAGTGACGCCGGGAGATTAATGGTGGGACTACATCACCAACTTACGGAAGCCAGGATTGCGTTTATTCAACCAGGCCTTACCAAACCCGTCAAGAATGTCATCAAAGAGAATAAAACTGGGAAATTCCTATTGGGCGAGAAACTGTCCGAGCAGTTCGAAGAGGTGAGGTCGATAGAAATGATTGCCCAAACTCTGAGGAAGCCTCCATGAATAAGTTCAAGACATACAAGTGGCCTACGAGACAGATGAATTTAAACAGGCAAAGCCAGTGCCAAAAAGGCAACAACTGGCACTCACAATCGAGAGGACAAGCGAGACGACAATACTCGAACCGAGTTTACAATTATCACGGACTTCAACCCTACCAGAGCCAAACCAAGAGGGGAACTCCCAACAAGTACTAAATGTAGGTACAGTAGCGGGAAATTTGAAGCGTTTCGTAACACAGTTGCACGAAATTTCAACCGATCGCTTTGTATTGGAGGCCATATCAGGGTTTAAGATCAGTTTTCACCAAAAACCTTTTCAAACAGTTCCTCCTAAAGTTAAAGATCTTTCAACAAAAGGAAGGGCGTCGATAGAAAAAGAGATTGGAAAATTGTTAAAGAAAAAAGCTATTCGCAAATGTGATCCGGTTGAAGGTCAATTTCTTGCTCCGTTCTTCCTGGTAAGAAAGACGGTACAAATCGTTTTATCATTAATTTAAAGGAGTTAAATATGTTTATTACCGCGGAACACTTTAAGCTCGAGGATCTTAGAACAGCGGTAAAAATGTTGACACCCGAAACCTTTATGTGCACGATCGATTTAAAAGATGCGTATTTCTCGGTGCCAATTCACGAAAATTCCAGAAATTATTTGAGATTCAGTTTCGAAGGCCAACTTTTTGAATTCGTAAGTCTCGCCTTCGGACTATCCGTGTGCCTTAACATATTCACAAAAATCATGAAACCTGTTTTATCGAGACTCAGAAAAAAAGGATTTTGTTTCGGTTAATTACTTAGATGATTTCCTTTTGATAGGTAATTCTTACGAAGAATGCGAAAAGAATGTAAAATATACATTAGGAACACTAGAGTCCTTAGGTTTTGTCATGAATTACGAAAAATGCCAATTAGAGCCGCGAAAAGTTTGTAAATTTTTAGGGTTTTTACTGAATTTGAACAAATTAACTGTGGAACTCCGGAGAAAAAAAAGGAAAAAATTAAAAAGTCTTTGCTCAAAGTCAAAAAACAACGAAGCACAAAATTAGAGACTTCGCACAATTGATCGGGAATTTAGTTGCAGCATGCCCCGCTGTAGGATTCGGTTGGGCCCATATAAAAATTTTGGAGAGAGAGAAAATCTTAGCCTTAAATTTGACAAAAGGGGATTACGATTCTATCATGAAAATCCCTTACTCAACTCATGAAGACATAAACTGGTGGCTCAATAATGTAGATTCGACTTATAATCCAATTCTTACCGGGAGTTACGATATGAAAATTTTTACAGATGCATCTACATCCGGTTGGGGGGCCTGGTGTAAAGGGAAAGATGTATTCGGATTGTGGTCGGTCACTCAGAAAAGATGGCACATTGATATACACGAGTTACTTTCGGTGAAATTGGTTTTAGAAGCCTTGGCAAACGGAGAAAGAAGTGGCGAAATATTGTTAAGAATAGATAACACTACCGCAGTGTCTTATGTTAATCGGATGGGGGGCGTAAAGTACAACCATTTCAACATCCTGAGTAGCGAAATTTGGGAATGGGCAGAAAGGCGAAATAATTGGCTATTTGCATCTTATATCCCGACTGCTAAAAATGTAAGAGCTGACCAGTTATCGCGAATCAAAAATATAGATGCAGAATGGGAGATTTCAAACTTAGCCTTTAAGGAAATTGCCGCGAAATTTGGCAATCCAAAGGTCGACTTATTTGCATCGTATTGTAATAAAAAATGTAACAACTTCTTATCGTGGTACCCTGAGAAACAAACCTTGGCAGTCGATGCTTTTACTATTAACTGAACAAACCTTTTTTTCTACGCCTTTCCCCCATTTTCCTAGATTTCCAAACTCTTTAAAAAGTTATTCAGGATAGAGCTCAGGGAATTGTATTATTACCAAACTAGCCCACACAACCCTGGTATCCGATCTTTAAGTCACTGCTTACAAGTGAAATATTGTTCTTCGAGCCAAATAAAAATTTAGTTTCGTCTCCTTTCAGGACAGAACATCCCCTGAGCGCGCGTCTTTCTCTAATATCAGGGATTGTCTCAGGACGGCATTTAGACTGAAAGGTAACCCGGTGGAATAATTAGATTTGATGATTGCATCACTATCCAGCTCAACGTTGAAACAATATGAAGTAGGCTTAAAGCAATAGTGGTGCTTCTGTCAAAAGAAGGGAACCGACCTTTGCGACGCGTAAGTTACAAAAACCTTATGGATTTTCTTTCCGAAAAGTTCAGAGAAGGATCATCGTACAGCTCAGTAAACTGGTTTCGATCAGCCATCTCACTCATTTCGACAGATAAGGCCGGAGAAAACCCGAATGCAATTAGATTAATGAAAGGGATTTATAGAACAGTTCCTCCCAGACCACGATATGATACCGTTTGGGATACGAACGACGTTCCAGAAACTTTAGAGGGTTGGTCCCATCAAAGACACTTACCTTGATTAAGTTGTCACAAAAAACAATTATGTGGTTAGCCCTTTCCACGGCACACCGGATACAAACTTTTACCTTATTAAAAGTCACAAATGTTATTAAGACGCGTTCGGGAATTGCGATAAAAATACCGGAGTTAATCAAAACCTCAGGCTCTGGAAAACCACAGCCCTTACTAGAATTACCTTATATTAAGCAGAAACCAAATATTTATGTTGCATCAACGTTAGAGGTATATATCGCAGCGACCAAAGAATAGCATAATACAGATAGTTTATTCCTAAGTGTACGACGTCCTCATAACGCAGTTGGGGCGCAAACTTTAAGCAAATGGTTAAAATCAGTACTGGTTCAATGTAACATACAGTGTGTCCCATATTTATAGGGCCACCCCATTTTTTAAGGATAATTTTTTTTCTATTGGAACAAACTGCACCAAATTTTTTGAGTGAATAAATGAGTCGAGTTAACGATTTTTCCTAAAATGTAGAGCTCGCAATTCCATTCGTTTATTTATTTGGGCATTTTTTCGAAAAAATCGGTGTCCCAAATTATTAGGGCCACTAAAAAAAAGTTCAATTTTTCCGAAAGAATTCAATTTATTCAACAAAATACGTACATATAAA
>NC_046658.1:123771825-123801227 GCF_010883055.1 Belonocnema kinseyi
CTCATTTATCCACTCAAAATATTTGGTGCATTTTGTTTCAATAGAAAAAAAATTATCCTTAAAAAATGGGGTGGCCCTATAAATATGGGACACACTGTAGACAGCAATATTTTTTCTTCGTATTGGACGAAACACGCGGCAACGTCTGCAGCTTACAGAGCAGGTCTAGATATTTAAAACCGCCAACGCGGTTTTAAATAATTAAAATAAATAACTAAAATAAATCGTTCCTATTATGTAATAAGAAAGAAAAAGGATGTTGATTTTGAATAAAATAGTCTTTTTGTTTGCTGAAATCTCTGGTGACTCTAAATATCTACAAGTTATAATCTCGAGAACGAGGCAATGAAGTATAATTAAACGATTAAAGGAACTTACCTGTAAGTGAAGTTCAATCGTAATTATACGAAGAACCTCGTTCGAAGAGATTATAATCCCTCCAAACAATAACTCACTCACCCACCCAATCTTTTCGAACGATAGAAATTTCAGGAAAAAAAAGCTCTGAAAGAATGAGGATTCGTATGAGTCTTCGTATCATTACGATTGAACTTTACTTACAAGTAAGTTCGTCTAATCGTTTAAATATATTTAACACAGAATATATTGTATTCAAAGTAAACCTATTATATTTCTCCTATCATGACATAATATTTTCTCCTATAATATTTTAAATTTTATAATATTATAATATTAATTATAACATTATATTAAAATATTTCTCCTATAATATTTTCTACGAAAATATATCCTAAACAGAAATAAATAGCAATTATTTGATTCTGAAAATATTCTTATAACATTTTAGACAAAAATTTTACATGGGTCCAATAACATTCTTACATAAAATACATTTTACACTAGGGTGGTTCAAATTTTTTTTATCGAATTTTTATACATGTCACACATTTTCTGCACAATTTGTTATAGCATACGAATCAAAATTTACTTTTTAAATATCACATCATCTATCAGTTCGATAGGATCTCAACAAAAAATGAAAAACCCCTAAGTGATAAATTTGGCTTTGCGAGTATTTCGAGCTAATCATTACTTTTTTGCGGATTTTTAAATACAAATTATTTCTAATGCACAAATTCTACTTTTTACTGGTAATTAGAAGTTTAAATAAATTGTTAACCAATTTATTGTAGTTTGTAGAATCTTACTCTTAGAGTTGGAAAGTCGCGGTTTTTTCCGGATTCCACTTTGCAATAATAGTGAGGTAATAATTCATATAAATTAACAGAAATAATCGTTTAAATTATTTATTATTTTTTTAAATCTTCTCTTTGAATAATTTTAGAAAGTTGTGCCTTTTCTTAAAGTTTTAATTTTTTTCTACTTTTTACGTGGATTGTAACAATGATTAATTAAATTTAACAAAAATAATTTGTAAAGAATGTATTATTATTTATAATAATATTCTCCTAGACTAATGCTAAAAAGTTGCATTTTCTCCCTAACATTTTTCTCTTTTTATCCAGTTTTTAAATAGAGTGAGATACTAATTAATTCAACTGAATAAAAATAATTTTTTAAACAATGTATTATTAATTTTATAATATTCTCTTTGAATAATGTTAGAAAGTTGAGATTTTTTCTGAAATGTTTAAATTTTTGTCCACTTTTCACTTAGAGTGCAACAATGATTAATGAAATTGAAAAAAAAAGAATTTTTAAAAGCATTTATCATTGTTTATAATATTGTCCTAAAATGAGGCTAGAAAGTTGCATTTTTTCTAAAATTTTTTAACTTTTGTCCACTTTACAATTAGAGTGACATAATAATTATTTCAACTAATAACAAATAATTTTTTTAACAATTTATTATTATTTTAAATAATATTCTCTTTGAAGTTGGTAAAGGGGATGGACTAGTCCTGAAATTTTGGATTGATTAGCTAAACCTTTGAAAATTATTTGACTACTGATCCTGGATTTTGGGGCTACGAGAAACTTTGTAAATATTAATGTTAATTCAAACAAAAAGAAGTGTCTCGTCGTCCCAAAATTGGGGGGGGGGGGATTCAAATATTTTTTGTAAGCTTGGTCAATCCTCCTGAAAATTCGACACTATTAGTCCATCCCCTGTTTTAACTTCAAATCTTGTTTTATTACAAAAAACTATATTCATACTAGGTAAAGAGATTGTATAAAAAATTATTCTCGCGCATAGTTATAAACAAAAAGAAATTGTTTAAACAGTTATGTTTGTCAACTAGCAATCATTATTACCTCCCAACGTGAAAATTTGACAAAAAGTGGAAATTTTCAGAATAAAACTGAAGTATCTAGCATTGCTATAGGAGAAGATCGTGTCAGAAACATGTTCAGGACAGGCTCCTCCGAGGTTCCTGTACAGTAATTTTTAAACAAAATTTTATAATTATTCTCGATTATTTCCTAATCCAATAATCAGTTTGTTTATATTCTAGATTTCCCACCTGGCAGTAAAGCCAAGAATTCTGTATATAATGAGGAGGATGTGGATTTTATTATTCCCAAAGATCAAATTGCATTAAAGCGATCGATGTGGGTTCAATCTCTTTCTTCAACCACTACAAAACTCGATAATATTTGGGTTGCGACTCTAGCCAGTATGTTTTTTTATTACTTTTAGGATTATTGAACGTCCTCTTCAAGTAACAAGAGGGCATAAATTATACAAAATTTTTCAATTTTAATATTTTCCAATTATAATTTTTGTTGCAATAAATGAAATAAACCTTTTTTTAAATTTTAGGCGAATTGGCAGAGCTGGTCGTTTATCAAGGTCCAATTGTAGGTTCTGAAATGTCTATTGGAGCCACTGGATTTTGGAATAGCACAATGCGTCCGGCTATATTTTATGTTTCAAATAGACGTGGATTTTTCGATGCAACGAGAGCAGAAATAATTGGCAGCATTGATGGTAATTCGATTTTCAAATCCTTTAAATACTTGCCCCAAAAGGGGGACGTTCAAAAACGACGTGACGCTTTTTTAAATACTCTTGTAACCCTTTCTCGTTCTTCATCACAGATCATCACACAAATCAATTTTCAACTCAGAACTTGTATAGCAAAAAAATGAATTTTCTACCAAGAGGGACGCATTTTCAATCCAAAAACATAAATTTTCAATAAAACAGTTTATTTTTCGAAAAACGGAGAATTTCTGAACAAAATCGTTGAACTTCAAGCAAAAGGGATAACTTAAAAAAAAAGTTGAATTTTTAACCAATGCGCCGAATTTTTAAACAAAACAGATAAAACTTCAAGCAAAAGCATTTTGAAAAAAATAGTTGAATTTTGAAACCCAAAAGATTAATTTTTTAGAAGAGAGTTGCATTTTTTATCCAAAAAGACGCATATTCAACAGAAAGATAAATTTTCGAGCAAAATAGATGACTTTTAAACATAATAGTCGACCGGTTAAAAAAAATTAATTTAAAATAAAAAGCAGTCCAATTTATCCCAGAAGAAAGATTTTTTTATTCAAGAGAGAAAAGGATCTCAAACAATTTGCTGAATTTTCCAGCCAAAAAGGCGAAAGCTCTCTAAACAGTTGAAATATGATTGTTCACAAAAATGTCATTTTTCAAACATATAGTTGAATTTTTTACCCAAATTATAGAATTTTTAATTCATAAAAACGAATTTTCAACAAAAAAATGAATTGCCAAAAAGATTAATTTTCTCCAAAATAGTAGAAGTTTCTATACAAAATTTGAATTTTTAAATGGAATAGTTAAATCTTCAGATCAAAAATCGATTTAAAAAAAACACAAATTTTGCAAAAAAAAATAGTTGAATTTGAATAATGAATTTTGAACAAAGTCGTTAAATTTTCTATCAAGAAATTAAATCTTCTGCAAAGAACGGCAAGTTTACAACAAAATACATCAATTATTAACAAAAAAGTACAATGCACAATGAAAAGTTTAGTAGTTGAATTTCCATCTAATAATTATCAATTTTGAACAAATAATGAAAAAGTTAAATTTTCAGTAAAAAAATTAATTTTTTAATTAAAAAGACGAATTTTCTATAAACCAGTTGAATTTTTTATGAAAAAGTTGAATTTTTAGCACGAAAATATGAATTTGCATCCAAAAAATTAATTTTTAACCGAATAGTTCAATCCTCAACTAATAAAATGAAGGCTTAACGAAATGGTTAAATTTTTTTAACTTTAAACAAGCAGTTAAATTTTCAGTCGAAAAGAGTAATTTTCTATCATGAAGGAAGAATTTACAACAAAATACATAAATTTTTAAACAAAAGTGTATTTTTTATTTAAAACGATCAATTTTGAACCAAAAATAGAATAGTAAGTTTTCAAGTTAAAAAATTAATTTTCAAACAAAAGAAAATAAATTTTCAGCAAAATAATTAAATCTTTAACCAATAAAATTAATGTTCAACAAATTTGTCCGGTATTCAATCAAGTAGTTGAATTTTCAATCAATCTAATTTTCTACTGAGGAAGACCATTTTGCAACAAAATGCACACATTTTTAACTAAATACTTGAATTTTCATCTAAAAAAATCAATTTTCAACAAAAAATGGAATAGGTAAATTTTCATTTAAAAATGTTAATTCCAAACAAAAAATGCATTTTTATTCAAATTGAATGTTTAACAAAGTCGTTCAACTTTCAGTCAATTATGTAGTTGGATTCTCAATCTAAAAGCCTAATTTTCCATTAAAAAAGACGAATTTACAACAAAATACATCAATTTTTAAACAAAGGGTAGAATAGTATATAAAAAATATTCATTTTCAACTAAAAATGGATGACTTAAATTTTCCATTAAAAAAATTTAATTTCCATACAAAATAAAATAAATTTTCAACAAAATAGTTCAACCTCTAATCAATAAAATGAATGCTTATCAAGTAGTTCTACTTTCAACCTTGCAGTTGAATTTGTAATCAAAAAGAGTAATTTTCTACCAAGAAGGTCGAATTTACAACAAAATGCATAATTTTTCAAATAAAAAATAGAACTTTATTTAAGAACATAAATTCTCAACCAAAGATAGAAACATAAAATTATACTTTCAATTATGTTGAATTTTCAACCACAAAAAGGCTTGGTTATATTTTCAGTCTCGAAAATTGATTTTCCATCAAAAAATGAAATTTCACAAAAATAGTTAAATCTTCAAACAAAAGGAAGCAAATTTTAACAAAAATAAACTGATTCTGAATAAAAAATATAATACCCTTATTGATTACCAAGAATTAACTTCTAACGAAAAATAGTATTTGGATTTTTTGTATTGATTTCTGTTAACTCATTGAAAAAATGAGAAAAAGTGGAATTTTCTTGAAAACGGAGAAAAAAGGGGAATTATTTTTAAAAACAGAGAGATTCAGAGGGGAATAGGGAGATAAATGGAAAGTATCTATTTAGATTAATTAAAATTTTTTAAGCAATTTAAAAAATTGTCATTCACATTTATATTTTCTAGGTCACATTCTGAGTAAAACTTCTCCCCCACCTCGAAAATCTTTACAAAACCTGGCAGTGTAGCGTAGTTTTTGAACAACCCCAAATGATTTTTTTTTTAACAAACTATTTTTTTAATGCAGGTCTCGTAATCGCTAAAAATTTGCCAGAATGGTTTAAAAACTTCCAAAGTTTTCGTCTGAGCCAAGTTTTAGAAATGTATTATTCCGATCGAGGATTTGCCTTCGATAAAAATATAAAAGCTTGCCATCGAGGAAAGAATTTTGTTCATATTGCACCGGGGACGGATTTGGAGGAACAGGTCATCATACAAAAAAAATTTATTCGATCAAGCAATATAAAAACAGATTTAAAATTTTATATTCAAAATTTTGATTTTTTTTAATTGATTAATTTTTTTAAATATAGACTCTCGCTGTCTCTAAAATACTGGCTTTTCGAAACGGAAACGTGTACATGACAGATGAAGCTATTCAACGAATGGTCAATTATGCCACAAATACTTTCACACATTATGCGAATAATCACGTTTTTACGGAATTAAATTGTCGCAGAGACAATCCTCAGCCAAGAGTAGAAATGTTTGTCGCATTCGACGGAGCCTGGTCCGAAGATTACACAACTAATTTTTTATCGTGAGTAATTTTTAATCTAATTCAGGGTGGACCGTTTTAATCGAGGAAAAAATGTTGTTTATTTCCCGGAGATTTTCCCAGTTTGCAAAAATTTTTAACGGTCAATGAAATTAAACAATTTAAACTCTTAAAACTGAAAATTTGTTCATTTGTGGTAACCAAGAGACGACTGAAGAATCTCTAACTGGAAAATTCCCGGCAAACATTGTCGGATTATAAAATACCCGAAATGGGAAATTCCCGAATCTAAGTAATTAAAAAAATTATTCTTCAATAAATATTATTTATTTATTAACAATACAATAACACAAATTTTTATCAAATAAATTTTTTTAATGTTTACATTTTTTTTAAATTATTGTTTCCATTTAAAACAACAATAATTTTATGAAAATTGTATCATAACAATAAATTTAAAAACATGCGTGCTTCGAACGAAAAACGAAATGTCTCTCTAAATTTTTTCCAAGGCTCATAATATTTTCCAAACTAACTTTGCGGGATTTAATTCAGCATTGATTTATCTGTAAGTTTTTTAAATATTCTTTTTTCAACTAACAATCCGATTTTTGAGGATATTTTTTTGTATTAAAAAACGTTTTTCTTCAAAATTATTAAAAATAATTATTTGTCCTCTTTCATCTGAAATACCAGCAATCCTCTCAATTTACACTTTGAAAAAACGTTAAAAAGAACAAATTAGCTTCTACCAACTTCATAAAAATGTTAACAAGAAAAATTGATTTCTTCCAATTCAGAAAAAAATTAAAACCCAATATTCCCACCTATCAAACTCGACAAAAGTCTTAAAAATAAAAAAATATCCCTCTTCTAATTTATAAAAAATTAATCAAAATTTCATCCCTTCCGACCATATAAAAATTTTAAAAATAAAATATTTCCCTCTTCTAATACAGAAAAAATTGAAAAAAAAGTTCTCCCCGTCAACTCAGCAAAAATGATAAAAAGGAAATGACTTCTTCAATTCAGAAAAAATTTAAACCAAAATTTCCTCCCTTCCAACTTGATAAAAATCTTCCAAATAAAAAAATGGCCTTTTTGCAATTTAGAAAAAAAATTTTAATCATAGTCTCATCCCTTCCAACCGACCATGGGCGGACCCAGAAAAATATTTCGGAGGGGGGGGGGGGAATATATGTATATCCCATGCATAGCTTAGCGGCGTCTTACTTTAATATAAAATATCAAAAGTTTCGGGGGGGGGGGTTAAACCCCCTAAACACCTCCCCTGGATCTGCCACTGCTTCTGACTCAATAAAAATATTTAAATCAAAATATTTCCCTCTTCCAATTCAGAAAAGATTGAAAAAAAGTTCTCTCCGTCAACTCAGCAAAAATGATTAAAAGGAAATAACTTCTTTTAATTCAGAACAAATTTAAACCAGAACTTCCTGAACTCCAACTCAGTAAAAATCTTTAAAATAAAAAAATGACCCTCTTCCAATTTAGGAAGAAGTTAAAATCAAAAGCTCATCCCTTTCAACCTTAAAAATAAATAGAGCGTCCCTCTTCCAATTCAGAAAAAGTGGTTGAAAATCTAAATTTCTTCTTTTCCAAAACGATAACATTTTAAAAAAAGTTCCTCTTTCAATTCCGAACAAATGTAAACTACAGTTTTTTCTCTTCCAACTCAAAGATAATCTTTAAAATAAAAAATGTTCCTCTTCCAGTTCAGAAAGAAAAGTGAAAATAAATGTTTTCCGTCAACTCAATAAAAATGTTAGAAGAAAAAAATGTCTCTTTCAATTCAGAAAAAGATTTAAAATTAGGAGTTTTCCCCTTAGTTCAATAAAAAAAATTAAAGAAAAAAATGCCTTTTCCAATTCGGAAAAAAACTGAAAACAAAAATTTCCTTCTTTGCAACTCGATAAAAATCTTAAAAACAAAG
Source organism: Belonocnema kinseyi (assembly GCF_010883055.1). Classification (NCBI taxonomy): domain Eukaryota; kingdom Metazoa; phylum Arthropoda; class Insecta; order Hymenoptera; family Cynipidae; genus Belonocnema; species Belonocnema kinseyi. The sequence goes on from NC_046658.1 coordinate 123,779,832, forward strand.
AATCTCCATCTTCTGATTCGAAAAAAAATCTAAATCGAAATTTCCTCCTTTCCAACACTAAAAATACTAAAAAGAATAGATTGCCTCCTCCAATTTGAAAAATAAAGAAATAATAAAAAATTTGGACTCTTCCAACCATATAAAAATAAAAAAATAAAATAAATTTCCCTCTTCCAATTCAGAAAAAATTGATGCCCGATATTTCCTACCTTCAAAATCAATACAAATGTTAGGTAAAAAATATTCAGGTAAACACAATAAAAATGTTAAAAAGAAAAATATAGCCTCTAAGAATTCAGAAAAAAAAAATAAAATTTCATTCCTCCCAAATAAATGAGAATGTAAAAAATAAAAAAAATGTTCCTCTTCTAATTCGGAACAAAATTAAATAACAAAATTTCTTCCCTTTCTTTTAAAATTAGAATCGTGAAATTAAAACCTTTTTTATATGAATCATTTTAAGTTAAATTATTATAATTTTAAGTTATTTCGTATTAATAATTATTAAATTGTTATACATACATTACAGTTCAATATGCTGAGTTAAAGATTAAAAATTTGTTAAATGGAACAATTGAAATTGTAAAGTTCAAAGTTTAAATTAAGCAATCTGAAATTTTAATGATACAAGTCTTTCTATTTCGAACAATTATGTTTCAAATTGTTTAGTTTTGAATATTTATAAATTATAAATGCTCATTTCAAATGGACAATCTAATATTGCTAAATATTGATAAATTTTTTTTTTCTAATAAAAATTTTTTAAATTAAGACTGTGACGAGTGGGTCACGTGACTAGATTCCTACCATACCGACACTTTCTTTATTTCCCAATTTATTTTCACACGAAGCGCCGCATCAAGTTGAAAATTGGGGATGATAAATAAGAAGCACTAAGGAAGGTGGATCTGGTAATGGATTCTAATAATTATAAAAAAAGTATAAAAAAATTATTTATAAAAAAACTTTTAAAATAATTATACAAATTTAAGACCAAAACCACCTTTCTTAGTGATATTCATTTATTATCCCAAATTTTCAACTCGATCTGGCGCTTTTTGTGAAAATAAGTTGGGAAATACAAAAAGTATCGGTAAGGTAGGAATCTGGTAACGTGACCCACGCATAAAATGGCCTTAAAAGGGTTCAAAATTGAATATTTTATACCGAAGCAATATTTTGAATAAAACCATTTAAATATGCATCTCTATATTTGAAATTATATTTCAAAACGGTCTATATACTTTCAATTGGACGTTTAAATTTGCTTAACTCTTTCGATTTTCAGCGTTATAATCTTTAAATTGTTTGATTTTGAACAGATTCAAAATCATCTTGTAAAATCCATTTTTGTTCCATTTTTAACACTCAAATTACAATTCAGTTTTAAAAATCACTAATTAATTTATATTTACAATTGTTCAACTTGAAATATTTTAAATCCAAAACCTTAAAATTTAAACGCTTTTCATTGTTTAAGTCTTCAAGAATTAATTTTGGATTGATTTTGTTTTCCAAAAATTGTAAACTTCCTGAGGGATCCCTGTCTCTAAAATTCCCAGGCATTTCGCGGCTTTCTGGTCCAGTGGCCACCCCGTAATTAGTATTAATTATATATTTATTACATATTAAATATTCATAATATTATTTACATAATGTTAATTATTTTTGTACAGAGTTTTAATAGACGATGTCGACGTTTCAATGTTCGGTTCTAAAATGGGATTGATACACGGATCAACTGGCGAATGGTTACTTAATCTTACAAATAGTCCAGCTTCAATCCACGAGAATTTGAAAAACTTACAAAAAATTGAATGTAAGTGTTATTAATAATCCCTCATCTTGATTGACTTTTCTCATTTCTAACTTTATCTCAGGGCCAGTCAAATTTAATTACACGGCAGTGCTTCAATCTTTTTCTAAATATTTGGCAAACGCCTGGAAAGAAAATGAAGAAAAATGCAAAATCGGAAATATTGGCCAGGCTCTAGTTTTACTTATACCTCGAGCTCGACTAAGTGAAAAGGAAGAGGAATCAGCTTTAAATTTAATCAAAGAAATAAAATTAAAACACCCTGGTAAAAAAATTCTCAAAAACCAGATTAATAAAATTTTAATTAGATGAAAACTTTTAATTCTTCTATTTTTACAGAAATTTATTTCTTGTATTTTATCTCGGAAAGGAATACGGATCTATTTAAAAAGTTTTTAATTTCGGATGAAGATCGTTTAATTCGAAGTTCTTATATTGGGGATATTTCTAGAATTCTTCTGGAAGGTATTTATAAAAGTTATAAAATTTGTATGCTAATCAATTTGATTATGAAATTTAATTTTAATATTTTTTCTTCAAGTTCCTGTAAGTTTAAGACCAGTGTACTGCAAAATTAATACCGTAGGAGTAAAAACACAAATGGAAGATTATATTACTCCCCAAGAATCGATCACCTACAAATTACATTCACAATGGAGATCTAATACGAAGAAAATTACACTATCGGTATGTTGAATCAACTTTGATAATATTTTTTAATAAAAAAAAAAGGATATCTATCTTACCTGGAAACTCGGGAAAACCTGAAATTGTCAGGAAATTTTTATATACCTGGAGAATCCTGTAAATATCGGGGAATTTTTTTAAAAGCCATGGATTTTTTTTTGAGGGTGCGCTTAATTTTTTTTAAATTGCAAATATGAAATTGAATAGAAATAATTATTTGTTTGTAAAAATAGCTTTCTATTATTGTTTTCAACTATTTTCTTGAAACTTAGATTCTTTTCAAAATAATTTTTTTAACTGAAAATTGAACTATTCTATTTTTGATTTAAGCTGGTATTTTTCAGTTGAAAAGTCAACTACTTATTTGAAAACTGACATTTGTTTAGCTGAAATTTTAACTATTTGGGAGAAATTTCACCCTTTTGTTTGAAAATCCCAAATTTTTTTTGAAATTTTTTTCTCCCTTGACTGCAAAATTTTTTGGTTGAAATATTAGCTACTACATTTTTAGTTCAGACTTCATCGTTTTATAAATGAATATTTAATAACTTGGTTGAAAGTTAAACTCTTCTGTTAAAGGTTAAATTTTTTTAGTTGAAAATTCATCATTTTAATTGAAAATTCGTCGTTTTGTTAAAAAATGAGCTAATTTGTTGAAAATGACTTTTTTCTTTGGCTGAGAATTAGTTTTTTCTTACTAAAATTTTAAACTATTTTAGTTGAAACTTTAACTTTTTTGTAAAAATCAAATTCTATAAACTGAAAATTGTACTATTCCAATGGAAAATACCATCATTTTATCATTTTTATTTCAATCATAATGTTTTAACTAAACACCTAACTATTCAATTTTTTATAGAAATAATCTTCTTGGTTGAAAATTCAATTCTTTTAGTGGAAGATTAATCAGTTTAGTTCCAAAATTCATAAGTTTGCTTGAAAATTAGTTGTTTTTAAAAATAAAAATTTAAATATTTAATTTATGGTTAAAAATTGATCTTTTTTAGTTCAAAATTCAACTTTATGGTTTAAAAGTTGTACATTTAGTGGACAATTCTACTATTTCGTAAAAAAAAAATATGAAAAATAATCTTCTTTGAAAATTCGTCTTTTTTGGTAGAAATTAATCTTCTTGGTTGAAAATGAATCTTTCTGGTTGAAAATTCAATTATTTTTTAAAATAAAAATTCATCACTTTCTTTGAAAATGTATCTATTTCTTGAAGATTAGTTTTTTTTTACTCTGAAAATATAACTATTCGAATTGAATATTCCATCATTTTAGTTCAAAATTCGTCTTTTTGGTTGTAAAATTATTTTTTAAACTAAAAATTTAACTATTTCATTTTTGGTTGACAATTTACCTTTCTTAGTTCAAATTTCATGTATTTTCTTCAAAATTCGTCTTTGCGATAATTATTAATCTTCGTAATTGAAAATACATCTTTTTGGTTTGAAATTCAACCATAGCGTTGAAAAATGCTAGTTTTTGTTAGAAAATTAATATTTTTGTTTAAGAATTTATCTTCTGTTTTGAAAATTCATCTTTTACTTAAAAATTAAAGTATTCCAATTAAATATTTATAATTTTAGTTGAAAATTCATATTTTTGGTTGTAAATAAAAATGCGCTGTTCAAATTCATCACATTTGTTGAAAATTGATCTTCTAAACTGAAAATTGTACGATTTCATTTTAGGTTGAAAATTGGTTTTGCTTAGTTCAAGAATCAACTATTTCATTGGAAATTCATGCCTTTTGTTGAAAAATCCTCTTCTTTGGCAAAAAATGAATCTTTTTGGTTCAAATTCAAGTATTCCAGTTATTTGATTTATTTTACCCATAATTTTAGTTGAAAATTATATTTTTTTGTTAATAAAAATACTTGGTTGAAAGTTAAACTCTTTGTTAAAGATTCATCATTTTCGTTTAAAATTTGTCTTTTTTCTGGTTAAAAAGTTATTTTCTTAATTGAAAATTGAACTATTTCATTTTTGGATGATAATTTTTTTTGTGGATCCAAATTTAACTATTTCGTTGAAAATTCGGGTCTTTTGTTGAAAAATCATCTCTGTTGGTAGAAAATTCATCTTATTGTTCAAAAATTAATCTCCTTGATTAAAAATTCATCATTTTAGTCGAAAATTCAATTTAGTTGAAAAAAATCTTTTGTTAAAAATGCATCACTCTGGTTGCAAATTTGTTTGTTATTTTTCTTGAAAATTAAATTTTTTAACTGAAAATTGAACTATTTTATTTTTGATTGAAAATTGACCTTCTTTAGTTAAGAATTCAACTATTTTTTGGATTAAAAATTCATCAGTTTGGTTAATAATTTTTTTGGTTTGAAATTCAATATTTTTACATGAAAAAGTAGAGACAATTTCAATGAATCATTACTTATATTTTTAGTATTATTTAATTATTTCATTAATGTTTGATGTTAATATATTAAAGAATATTTTTAAATATAATTTGTCAAAGATTTCTAAATTAACCATATTAACTGAACACCTAGAAACTAAAGAAAACATTATTTGCAATAAACTCGCGAAACTATATACATATTGCGAGTGAATTATCTAAAAAAATCGGAAATATTTTAATGACTTTTTTGAAAAATTATACCTGAAAAAAAATTGAGATACCTGTAAAAAACCTGGAATTGTTAGAGATTTTTTCCCAGGATTTCACTATATACCTCGTAAAAAATATATTTTCTAAAATATGTTATAAACTAGAACTTTTAAAAATTTAGATCCATGGAGTAGGATACGGAACAATGGAAATTTGTACCTGGACAAAGTGGAAAATCAACGAAGCCCAGAAAGGTTTTTACTGTCAACCCATGACTGGCTTCGAAGATATTAAATTCCTAGACTTCTCAAAATGTTCAAAAAAGAAAAAATGCCCTGATCTTTATTATCAAGTACAAAAAGTGAAATCCTTAACGAAATGCGCTGGTAAGTTTAATTTTATGTCCAAAAAGGCAATTAATCTCATTAAACTATTTTCATTTTTGGATAAATTTCTGGTCCTTTCTTTCAGAAATGGACTGCAAATCGCCCGACCAAGTGCGATACATACTCCGAATTGAAAACTCGCATTATTCTCACTCTCAAAAAATCCAGCCTCAATTGAATCTATTAGTTTCTACTTTATTATTTTACTTAATTATAAGCTCTAATTTTTCTATGAATTAAATCAAAACAACTTGATGAAAAAATGACGATTTATTGAAAAACCTGATAAATTCCATAAAAAACCGTTTTTGTTTTAAATAATTAATTAATATTTAATAATTATGATAAGCGTATTCGTAAACTAACTTAATAAGATACTGGAAATTACTAGAAGCGGCGAGATCCCCCAGTTCTTGTTCTGCGAGAAGTAAGTCGACTGATGGGAGGAAGTCCTCGACTTTGTTTCCTTAAAAATAATTTTAAAAATTATATTAAATTTTTTTTTAATATAATTTTTTTACTGAACCCGAGGAATTAACCACTCTTGAAATCTTTTTAGAACTTTAAAATCTTTGTCAGGCCTTGGACTTACTTTATTAATCTAAAATAGTGTAAATAGTGTCAAATTAAAAAATATATTGTCAAGATAGTATCATAAAATTTTTCAAATCTAAAAAAAATCTTTGCTTGTTAAAATTTGATTCACGATTGAATTATTTTGTTGCTAACTGAACCATTTTTTTTAAAATACATACTTCTTTGGTTGAAAATTCGTATTTGTGGCGTTAATATTCAACAATTCGATTGAACTTGTTTTTCTTTCTAGGCTAAATAATTTTTTTTACTTAAAAATTCAACTTTTTTGTTAAACATTTATATTTTTGACTTAAAAATTCATCCCTTTATGTAGTAACTTCATCTTTCTTTTTTGTTAAAAATGTCTAGATATAAATTGATCTGTTTCATTTAAAAATTCAATTTTTTGTTGATAATTCACATTTTTAAGTTGATAATTTAACTGTTTTGTAGAACATTTGTAGTTTTTGCTCGAAAATTTAACAATTATTAAAAAATTAATCTTTTTGGTTAAGTATTACATTTAGTATTACTACTTTCTTCAAAGCTCATTTTTTGGTCGAAGATTCATAATTTTAGTCGAAAACTCTTTTTTTTTTAAATTCACATTTTTATGTTGAAGATGTAAACGTTTTGTAGAAAATTAGTAGTTTCGGTTCGAAAATTAAATAGTTGTTAAAAAATCGTATTTTTTAGTGCAAAATTAATCTTTTTCTTCAAAATTCAAGTTTTTCGTTAAAAATGATAAGCATTTTGTTGAAAATTGAACTGATTTATTGTAAATAAACTTTTTTTTTGTTAATTTATATTCTTAAGTTAAAAAGTCAACTTTTTTTCTGAACATTCATCTTTTTGGTTTAAAAATTCATCCCTTTCTGTAGGAACTTCACCTTTTGCATTAAAAATGCCTGTATATAAAATAATATATTCAAATCAAAAACTCAATTTTTTTGTTGAAAATTCGAATTTTTTGGTTGAAAATTTATTTGTACAAACTTCGCAATTTTGGCTCAAAATAAAATAATTGTTAAAAAATCGTCTTTTTTATTTTTTATTTTTAGTAGAAAACTAATATTTTGGGTTGAAAATTCAACTTTTTTGTTAAAAATGTATATATTTTGTTGAAAATTAGGATTTTTTGTAAGAAATTTATTTTTGTTGTTAAAAATTAAGAATTTTGTTGAAAATACGTCTTCGTGGGTTAAATCTATATGGTTTTTAATTTCAATCATTTTTTGTTCAAATAACAAAGTATTACATTTTTCGTTGATAATACATTTTTTTGAAAATAAAAATATTTTGTTGAAAATTAAACCAATTGAATGTAAATAAACTTTTTTTTAAAATTTATATTCTTAAGTTGAAAAATCAACTGTTTTATAGAAAATTCCTATTTTTGGCTAGATAACAAGTTAAAAAATGTAAGAAACTCAAGTATTTCGCTAAAAATCCATTTTTGTTGGTTAAATACAACTGTTTTTTATTTTTACATACAATTTTTTTAAATAACCACTATTACATTTTTTGTTAAAAAATTCAGCTTTTTAGGTTGAAAATTCAATCTACTAATTTCTTAGGACTTCCTTTTTTTGTTCGAAGAATCATAATTTTAGTTGAAAATTCGATTTTTTCTGTTGTCAAAAAGTAAACTTTCATCTAAAAATTTAACTGATTGGTTGTAAATTAACTTTTTTTTGTTGAAATTCTATATTGTCGGTTTGAAAATTCAACTGTTGTATGCAAAATTCGTATTTTTGACTTAAAAATTCAATAATATGTTAGAAAATTCACTTATTTGGTACAAAATTAAACTGATTGGTAGAAATATCTTGTTTTTTTTTTAATTAAAAAATAATTGTCCTAAAAGAAAATTGAAATATTCCATTTTCGGTTTAAAAATCCGACTATTTCTAAAATACTAGAAGTAAGAAAAATAAACTAATAACTTATAGAATAAAATATGGACGGTCATATCCATTGTCATATTCATTAAGTATTTTTTTGAAAATACATCTTTATTGGTTAAATTCAAATAATTTTTATTTAAAATATTTTTTTTTTGTTTAAGTATTACATTTATATTCTTAAGTAGAAAATTCAACTTTTTTGTTGAAAACTTATCTTTTTGGTTTCAAAATTCATCCCTTTCTGTAGGAACTTCAACTTTTTTGTTAAAAATGCCTGGATATAAATTAATCTGTTCAAATCAAAAACTCAATTATTTTGTTGGAAATTCGCTTTATTTTATTGGAAATTTAACTATTTTGTAGATAATTCGTAGTTTCGGCTCGAAAATTTAATAATGATTAGAAAATCGTATTTTTTAGTAGATAATTAATCTTTTTGATTAAAAATTCAACTTTTTTGTCAAAAATATATGTTTTTTTGTTAAAAATTGTTATTTTTCATGAGAAAATTATTATTTTTTTTGTTTGCTAAAAATTGAGTAATTTTTTAAAATACATCTTTGTTGGTGAATTCCACATGATTTTTAATTAAAACAATTTCTTGTTCAAATAACAAAATATTACATTTTTGGTTGAAAATTCCTATTTTTAGGTTGAAAATTAAACTCCTCAGTAGACAGGCAAACTACTTTCTTAAAAGTTCATTTTTTTGGTTCAAGATTCATAATTTTAGTCGAAAACTCGTTTTTCCTTGGTTACAAAGTAATTTTGTCATTCGAAAATTAAACTATTTTGTTGAAAATTAATGTTTTGTTGTTTAAAAATTAAGAATTTTTTTGAAAATACTTCTTTATTGGATAAATCCAAATGATATTTAATTAAAATCCTATTACATTTATATTCTCAAATAGAAAATTCAACTGTTTTATAGAAAATTCGTTTTATTTTTTAATTGAAAATTAATTCTCCTGAGTGAAAATTTGTCTACTCCATTTTTGGTTGAAAATTGATATTTTTTGGTTTAAAGTCAACTATTTGGATGAAAACTGTTAGAAACCAAAAAAAATAAAATCTAAAAATTAATCAAAGAAAATTTTGGCTAGCGTGACATCCATTGCACAAACTATTTAGTTTAAAATTTATCTAATTTGTTCAAAATTCCTCTTTTTGGTAGAAAATTAAGCCTCTTGGTTGAAAATTCAACTATTTGTTTAAAACTTTATGCATTTTGTTAGAAATTCGTCTTTTTTGGTAGAAAATAATTTTTTTTATTAAAAATGAAGTATTTTGTTGATATTTAAAGTTTATTTAATCCAACTATTAATAATAATATCAACTATCAACTATCAATAATATCAACTATTACAGTTTTTATTTAAAAATTTCTTTTGAGCTTGAAAATTCAACTCCGTAGTTGAAAGGTAAAGTACTTTTTTAAAAGTTCATTTTTTTGGTTGAAGATGCATAATTTAATTATAATTTTTTTAGTCGAAAATTAGTTTTTTAAACTGAAAATCGAACTATATTGTTCAGAATTCAACTCTTTGATAGTAAATAAACTTTTTTGTTGTTAGTTTATATTCTTGGGTTGAAAATTCAACTGTTTTATAGAAAATGTATATTTTTGTCTTGAAAATTCAACAATTTAGTATGAAATTCATTAATTTGGTAAAAATTGAAACTATTTCATAGAAAATTCTTTTTTGTTTATTGAAAATTATTTCTCCTCAACAAAAATTTAGCTATTCCATATTCGGTTTATAAATTCAAATTTAGTAACAAAAATGTTAGAAGTAATAAAAGAAAGAACTAAAAATTTATAAAATAAAATATAGATTGTAATATCCATTGTTCGAACTTTTAAGTAAAAAATGTATGTAATTTCTTAAAAATTTATCCTTTTTGATAAAAAAAATCTTCTTGTATCAGAATCCAACTATTTAGTTTCAAACTCATGTATTTTGTTTAGAATGCATATTTTTGGTAGAAAATTAATCTTCTCTGTTGCTACTTTATTTTTTTTGTTGTTGAAAATTTAAGTTTTTTTTTTTGAAAGCTTGTCGTTTTAGCTTGAAAATTCGTATTTTTATTTGAAACAGTGTCTTTTTTTCGAAACGGTAGACAAATAATGTCAATAGTGTGGTGAGTTCGGGGCCTGCATTGTAATCTTTTTGAAATCTTTTGTACACTCAAAGGTCGAGTGGTCAATCCCTCGACTGATTAAATAATTAAAAAATAAGTTTGGATCTTCTTACCCATAAAGTGGTTGAGGTCCATAAGCTTGAAGAAGGTCGTTTCCTGAACCTGCTGCTCTGGATTTTTAGTTACAGTATTCCACTTATCTCTTCGAGCAACTCGTGCCCAAATTCTCAATTTCAAAGATGATCTTTCGTCTTCTTGTTCCACAAAATCCAACAAATCAAGAGCCTTTTTGAAGTCGTATTCGTTGGCAATTGTATTCTCTTCACACGTGTACAACTAAATCAATTTTTCAAGCTTTTAAATTGAAGTTCTTATCGGGGTGGCTGTTTTAATCACATAAAAAAAATTCCCGGTCATTTCTCGGTTCGAAAACATTTTTCACGGTCATCGAAATTAATAATTAAAACTTTAAAGCTGAAAAAATGAAAATTTAAAGTAATAAAAACAGAGCTGAAAATAATTTTAAGCAATTTTAAGTCGGAAATATTAAAAATTGAAACATTACATTTTTGAACATTTCTAAAATTAAATTAAAAATTATTTTCATTCAAAATAGTATAAAAATCTTTAAAAAGCTTCGAAATTTTATTTCGAACATTGAAACATCTACTATTAAACATCTATTATTATGTTGTTTTATATTTATTCAAATTTTTTATTATTTTTGAAAATTTCTTAAAACTTCTAAACATATTTTAAAATAATTCAAAGTCTTCCTAAAAATTTTATTTAAATCCTGCAAAATAAAGAATATTTTCTTGAAATCTTTCAGATTCATTTTTCACAATTTTGAAACAAAATTTATATCTTTTTAAATAAAAAAAATTTATATCTTTTTTTTTACTTTAATTGTTTAAAATGAAAAAAAAAACATTTTCAGTTTTCCTAGGAATCTTAAGAAAATATTTTTTATTCTTTTAAAGCCTTTTATATTTCTTAAAAAGCTTATAAATTTTAAAGCTCCGAAATTTGCAAAAATTTATATTTTGTTTTAAATTAGGCCGTGGACTACTTGCACCGAAATTTTTGTACGAATAGCCAAATTTTGTCGGAACATACACTTTCTTAAAATTATTCGAAATCATCTCAAATTTTTAATCATTTTAAATCTTTTCAGACCTTCTAAATATCTCTTTAACTTACTAGACTTTTTCTAGAAATTATAGGTGCTCAATATTTGAAAAACATCAAAATTCAACAATTATACTTGTTAATTAAAATTTTTAAAATAGATCAATTAAAATTGTAACGTGCACAGTTTAGTCTTTTCCTAAGTTTTGTCTATTTAATTTATAATCTACTGCTTTTACATGAAGAATCAAATACTTCTTATTATTGGGCAATGGTTATTTTTCTTAATTACAACATTTTCAAATTTTAGACTAAAACAATATTTTCAATTTATAAAAGCCTTCAATTATGTATATATTATTTTGAAGTTATTTTAAAATTGATAATAGTTTATAACATTTTAATCAGGTGTTTATATTTGTTTAACTACTAAGACTTTTTATATTGAAACAGTTTAATTTTTAACGTTAAAATCTGGAAATTTTTAAATTTTGAACTGATTCCAAATAGTCTTTTAAAATCAATTATCATTCACTTGTTAATCCTTAAGTTATAATTTAAATTAAAAATTAATTATAATTTATATTTACTTGTGATCAACGAAAAAGGTTTTTTATCCAAAATTGGAGACTTTAAACGCTAAATATATAAGTCTTTAAAACTGCATTTTCTGGTTGGAAATTATATTTTTGGTTAAAAATTATATTTTTTGTTGAAAATTATATAGTTTATTGAAAATTGACATTTTTAGTTTAATAATTCAACTGTCTTCTAAAACATTCGTCTTTTAGTTTGAAAATTCAACTATCTGGTAAAAAAATATAATTGTTTTTGGTTGCGTTTTAGTTATTTTTGTTTGAAAATTCGAACAATGGGTTTGGAATTTTTAAGTTAGTCATTTTTGGTTGAAAATTAACTTTTTCAGGTTGATAATTCAGCGATCTTCTAAAAAATTCGTCTTTCTGTTTTGGAAATTGAACTAATTGATTAAAAATGAAATTTGTTATGGTTAAATTTTAATATGTTTTGTTTGAAAATTCAACTATTTCCACGAAAGATGAATTTTCAATCAAGATTATTTGAAATCCAAAAGGACTTTCGAAATTAAAGCTTCACAAAATGTTTATTTTTTTTTTTATAAAAATAGGTTTGAATAACTACAGACTTCACAGCTTAAAATGATCTTAAAACAGGGGAAATAGGATATCTATTTTACGAAAATAGGAGAATAAATTCATTAAAAAAAATTAATAAATAGGTACCATATTGAATTCAAAATTAAATGCTTCAAATTCCTATGATTTCAAGTAAAAATATATTGTTTTTTTAAAGAAAATATTTGAATTTTCAAACAAAAGAGATCTATTTTCAACCCAAAGATGAATTTTTAACAAAAGAGTTGAAGGTTCAAGTCAAATTTGAATAGTTTAGAAAAATAGTTGACTTTTTAATAAAATAATTCAATTGCTGACAAAATTTTCAAGCCAAAAAGACAACTTTTTTAAAAAGAGTTGAATTATTATTATTAATATTATTAATATTAATATATTAAGTTAATTCAACTATTTGGTTAAAAAAATCATAGGAATTTAAAGCATTTCATTTTGAATTCAATTTGGTATCTATTTTTTAATTTTTTTAAATGAATTTATTCCCCTATTTTTGTAAAATAGATATCTTATTTCCCCTGTTTTAAGAGCATTTTAAGCTGTGAAGTCTGTAGTTATTCAAATCTATTTTTATAAAAATAAAAATTTTGTTGAGCTTTAATTTCAAAAGTAGTTTTGGATTTCAAACATTCTTGATTGAAAATTCATCTTTCGTGGATAAAAAATAACTTTTTTTTTTTAATTCAACCATAATCTAAAAAATTAATTTTTTCAATTGAAAATTTAACTATTTGGTTTAAATGAAAATATTTCGTATATAAAAGTAATTTTTATATTGAAAATACAAATTTTCAGGTTGACAATTCAACTGTCTTCTAAAAAATTTGCCTTTTAGCTTGATATTTCAACTATTTTGTAAAAAATGCAACTGTTTTTATTGAAGTTTAATATTTTTTATTTAAAAATTCGACCATTTTATTAAATAATTATCTTTGTATGTTGAAAACTGGTTGAAATTTTTTTTTTTTAAATTCAACTATTTGATTCAAAACTTATCTTCATTGGCTAAAAAAATCTTTTTTATTGAAAATTACCCTTTTTCGCTGTAAAAGACAACTGTTGAACATTCACAATTTTAGTCGAAAACACGTTTTTTCTCGGTTAAAAAGTAATTTTTCCATTTGAAAATTAAATTATTTTGTTGAAAATTAAACTGATTGATTGTTAACAAACTTTTTTTCTTAATTTATATTTTTCAGTTGAAAATTGAACTGTTTTATAGAAAATTCGTATTGTTGGCTCGATAATTCAACAATATGCTATAAAATTCAATTATTTTGTATAAACAATTTAGTTTAAAAAATGTAAGTAAAGTCACATCTATTGTTAAAATTACTTCGCTAAAAATTTTATAAATTTGTTAAACATTCGTGTTTTGGTAGAAAATAAATGTTTTTGTTAAAACTCAATTATTTCGTTGAAAATCCTTTTTTGTGTGTGAAAACCAACTGTTTTTCGTTATTATTTAATATCTTCTTTTTTGTTGTTGAAATATCAACTATCCTACTTTTTCTTGAAATTTCAGCTCTTTAGGTATAAAATTCAACCTACTACTTTCTTAAAACTTCATTTTTTCGGTTCAAGATTCATAATTTTAATTGAAAATTCGATTTTTTGTTGTTTTAAAAAACTAATTTTTTATCTTCGAATTTAACTGATTTGTTGTAAATGAACTTTTAATATTTTTTATTTAAAAATTCGACCATTTAATTGACAATTCATCTTCCTTGGCTGAAAATAATATTTTTGATTGAAAATTACCCTCTTTCAATGTAAAAGACAATTGTTTTCTAAACAATTAGACTTTTCAACTTGAAAATTAAACTTTTTTGTTAAAAATTCTTCTTTGGGTTGAAAATTCATCTCTTTTGTTTGAAAATTCAACTGTTTTGCTCAAAATGGAATACATTTCGACTTGAAATCTTAGAGATTAAAAGCATTTCGCCTAGTAGTTACTAAAAACTATTTTTATACTAATCATCTTTTTGAATTGAACTTTTTCGGACTTTTAATTTGAAAAGTTAAAAATTCAAGAGATTTTCAATTGGGATGCTTGAATTTTCAGTTTAGTTTTGGCTGCCTTAAATGAAAAAAATTATCAGTTTTAATTTTTTAATTGTAACGACCGGGAAAAATGTTCACAAACCAGTAAAAAACCGGGCACTTTTTTCCAAATATTAAAGGGCCCAACCTGTTTATTTATTAAATATCATGATTTTTTAATGTTTAAATTTAAATTAAAAGAAAGAGATTACTTACGATAATAAGTTCAGTTGGTGTTAGTACCCTCAGTTTTTCTATGTCGTATCCGTAAGTGGCAAGCACCTGGGCTGGAACATCTTCTTGGTGAGCGATCAGAGCCAATTCATTGTCTATTCGTTTGATACAGTCTCTTACTTCTTCCTCTGGTTCGTCTGACGCCAAAAGAGCAAGTTTTGCCAGTGATAACATCGTCTGGAATAACAATTTAAATTTACAAAATTTAAATCAATTCAAAAAACCATGTCAAAGGAAACCTACACCCTTCGAATTTTATTTATTTTTAGAATTCAGGGAATTCTAGAAAGTCAGAAAATGTCAGAGAAAACGTGACAGAGTACGGGAATTTTTAATATGCTGAAGTTGAACTTAATTATTTTTCTGAAAAGTCAAAAATTTTGTTAAAAAGTCATGATTTGCTTGAAAATGCGTCTCTTTGTGTTAAAAATTCATCTATTTTGGTAGAAATTGCGTCTTTTTAGGATAAAATGCAGTACTATAGGAAAAATACATAAAAATTACAAAATAAATATGAAAAAACCTTCAAAATCATTTTTTCTTCATAGTGTAGTCAGATAGTAAACAATACTTATGTACTTACTTTTTTTTTAATATAAGGGAAAGCGGCATAATTTACATAATTCAAACAACAAAATTGCATGAATTTTCAGAACTTATAAAAAATAATTTAAAAATTAATAACGATAATAACTACAAGATCTTTAATTGGCAAAAAAATAAAATCTCCAATTCCCCAAATTTAGAAATGCTGAACATAGTTAATTGATTATTAATTTGTGAGCTATTTAAGACATTATAAATAAGACAAAACATTTAATCAATCATTAATTAATAATTTATTCATTATTTTCGGCAAATTTAACTTCTAGGAATAGAAATATTTATGGGAATTTAACAATTCATTTATTTTATAATTTGGCAAATTTATAATTCGTTAATTTCTATTTTCGACCATTTTTATTGCTAATTTGTGGTTACTTCATAATAAATATAATTATTATATCTATATATTATAAACAAGGAATATGATAAATCATAAAATATTGTTTCCTATTACAATTAAATAACGAACTCTTAAATGTTATATTTTTTAATCAAATAGACTTTGTAACGAAGCTAAAATATTTTAAAATTTGTATAGTAACTTTTAAAGAAAGACCATTAACGAATATTTTTTATCTTTGGCAACACTCAAATTAATCGAAAATTATTTTTCGAAGTGTTATAATAAATCCAGGTTAAAATTAAATTCGCAGAATGGAGAACAAGAAAATAAGTATTAACATTTTGTTTTTAAATTAATATAAATATAATTTCCGATATATTCTTGAGAAAATTAGAAAAAAAAAGATTTTAGAATATTTCTGACATGTCAGAAAATATTCTAGAAAATTTTAAATAAATTTTCATATTTTATAGTATTTTACAAAATATTATAAAAAATCCCAGTTTTTTCAAAAGATGTTTAGGATATTTAGAAGTTGGGAAGGAATCAAGAAATATTTGATAAATTTTCGAAAATGTTTCCCAGTTTTCAAATATTTCTAATCTATTTAAAACGTCTCAAATTCCTGAAAATATTTTTAACTGACTGGAATTTTTTTCAAAAATTTCAAATATCATTCAACATTTTTATCAATTACTTTATAATCTTCCAAATTTGCCCAGAAATTTAAAGAAACTTTTTTATTCTCTTGAAAACTTTCGAAATTATTTTAAAGCTCCTAAAGTTTAGTTTTGAAATCTTAAAAAATCTACATCTCTAAAAATCTGTTTAAGTTTAAAATTAATTTTAAATTTCTTTAATTCTGCTAAATATTTCTTGAATTTAATCAATTTTTTATTCGTTTTTATTTTGTAATCTTAACAAATTGAAACGCTTTGATTTAAAATCCTCTTAGCTCATTTTCGAAATTTTAGGAAATCGTCTGATATGTTTAAAAACCTTTTTTAATTTTTGTAAGTTCATTTTTCAAAATAAAAAATAATTAAAAATGTTCACACGATTATAAGGAAAAATATATTTTTTTAAATCTTGTAAGACCTTGTATGCCTTCAAATCTCTAAATATTATTAACATATTTCCTGCATTTTTTAATAATTCTGCAAAATAAAAAAATTGCCTCAATTGCCTTAAATTTCCTTACGACGAAATCGCGAAATTTGTCTTTAAAATCTTTTAGAAACTTTTACAACTTAAAATTTTTGAAATAATTCAAAACGTTTTTTGACCTTTTTTCAACTTTCTCTTAAAATTCCGTACAAGACAATCATTTAACAATTTCTCATGAATCTTAAGAACTATTTTGTATTTTAATCTGACAAAATTTAGTTTGCCTAAATAATTTGTAAATCCTGAAAAATTAAAAAAATTGCCTCAAAGTCTTCCATATTCTTTTGCCCTACATTTTGAAATATTTCAAACTTAAAATTATTCTTTTAAAATAAAAGCTAAACCATTTCCCCTCAAACCTTTCATAATTATTAAAAAACTTCTAAGTTTTTTATTAATGGAATTCGAAAAAAAAAACAGAAAAACAATATGAGAAAAATCCACCGTGTCATTTTGACAATAATTACATAAATAAACCATTTTCTTGAAAAACATTCAACTATTTTTCAGAAATTTCGTATTTTTTGTGTGTTAAATTCAAACGTTTTTGGTATACAATTAAAATCTTTTTTGATTTAAGTATTAAACTAAATATAACTTTTGTTACAAATTAATTTTTCTTATGATCGATCTAACTGGTTTTGATTTAAAATTATATATTTTTTGGTAAAATGTCTACTATTGCATTTTGTTAAATTTATCCTGTTTGATTGAAAACTCAAAAAATTACTTGATAAATGAACTCCTTGAAAAATTTACTATTAAATTTTTGGTTCGGAAATCATCTTTTTTTTAGTAAAAAATCAATCCCTTGGTTGAAAATTGAACTATTTTTTTAAAATTCGTTTAATTTTCGATTGAAAATTAATTTTTTTAATTGGAAATGAAACTAATAGGTTCAAAAATGCTTTTCTATTGTTGAAAATTTGTGTTTCTGTGAGAAAATTAACCCTCTTGGTTAAAAACTCACCTTTTTGGTTGAAAATTCAACCGTTTGGTTCAATCTGGAATACTTTTGTTACAATTTTTGTTTGAGATTCATAATTTTATTTGAAAATTCATTTCCTCAGTTGAAACATTTTGAATAAAAAATTGATCTTTTCTAGTTGAAAATTAAACTATTTGGTTGGAAATTCATGTATTGCGTTGAAAATTAGTCTTTTGGGTACAAAATTAATTTTCCTGTTTGACAGATAATCCTTTTTTGTTCGAAATTCAACGTTTCGATTCGAAAATAATCCGTTTTGGTTAATGATTCAACTATTTTGTTGAAAATTCCTTTTTTTTTTTATCAATTCGACAGTTGTTTGTGTAAAATACAAATATTTTATTGGTTAAAATATCAAATTTTCCATGTTTTGTGCATAATTTATATTTTATGGTTGAATTACAATTTGTTTAAATAGAAAATTAATTTATTTTTGTGGTAAAATATTAATCTCCTTACTCACTTTTTTTTTAAATTCATTTCTTTGGTTGAAAATTTAACTATCAGAATAAAAATTACTTTGAAAATTAAAATATTTGGTTGAAAATCTATGTAGTTTTTTCAGAATTACTCTTTTTCATAGAAATTTAATCTTCTTGATTAAAAATTCATCTGCTTGTTTGAAAATTTAACTTTCCTATTTTTTGGTAAAAAATTTATCTCTTCTAGTTGAAAATCATGTATTTTTTGTGAAATCTATGTTTTTTGGTACAAAATCAAACTATTTAGTTCAGAAATAAATTTTTTTTCACAGATTCATTATTTCGGTTAAAAATTCATTTTTTCTTCTGTTGAAAAAAGTTTTTTTTTTGTTAAAAATTCAACTATTTTTGTAGAAAGTGCATCTTTTTCGGATAAAAATCAAAAGTTTTTAGTTGATAATTAATTTGTTTTGTTTAGGATTCAATTAATTTGTTGAAAATTTGTCTTCTCTGTTTAAATTCCACTGTTTTTGGTTTAAAATTGAAATATTTTTCGGTTAAAATATCAAGTGTTACATCTTCTTGTTTAAAAATTTATCTTCTTGGTTAAAAATTAATTTCTCTGGTAGAAAATTAGTTTTTTTTCTTTTATTAAAAATTAATTTTTTACTGAACATTTAACTATTCTATTTTTTGTTGAAAATTCGTGGTTTTGGTAGAAAAGTAATCTCTTTAGTTGAACCTTCATTTTTTGTATTAAAAATGAATTCTGTTGGTTGCAAATTTAAATATTTTGTTAATTTATTTTTATTCGAAAATTCTTATTTCTTAACTTAATTTAATTCCTTTTGATTGAAAATTAAAATATTTTTTGGTGAAAATATCAACTATTACACTTTTTGTTGACAATTCATTTTTTTGGATCGAAGATTCAACACTTAAGTAAAAAATTTAACTGTTTTGTTAGAAATTCTTTGTTTCTTGGTTGAAAATTAATTCTTTTAATTTTAGTTCGGAATTTGTTTTTTTTTATCTGAAAATTCAACTCCATTTTTTTATTGTAATTGATTATGAAATTGATTTAAATTAAACTAAAATATTAATTTTTACCCATTTTTATTCATGTGAAAAAAATTTATTCAATGTTTAATACTTCCGAAGAGAATATTTTTTGCAATTTTTTATTCAAAAATACCATTTAGTACTGTAATTTCAAAATATGAATGTTATAATAATAACAGAAAATCTATTTGATCTATATTCTTTTTTTATATAATCTTATTTTACTAATTCTTTATATTTAAAAATTTATTTCATTCTTCTTATGCTATTTTTAAATATTTATTTTCCATTTCATGCGAAAATAATAATTAAGAAAATAAAAATGTTCAACTGAATGAAGAAAAGCGAGTATTTTCTATATAAGAAAAAAACATTTCTTGAAGTAAAAGTGGTAAAGGTTAAAAAAAATTTTTCCCATATGGAAAGAAAGATTAAAAACGAATATTTTGGCTTAAATTAAATAAATTGCATTAAAAAAAAAAACAAGTTGATTGAAAAAAATGTTGACAACAAATTTAGGCAGCAGGAATCGAGCCCCGAATTTTCGATCAAAAACTCGAAGCGTTATCATCTGATCTAACCGGGACCTGAAAAATTTACACCGCGATCCACGTAACTTGCGTGCATTTTTAAAAAGTAATTTTGTGGAAATATTATTTTGAAATCACTTTGTACCTTTTTTCTCGTCACAAGATCATTTTCTTGAACCGCTAACGAATGCAGAGTATTGGCAGCGAGACGTAATTCGTCCGTCAAGGCAGTTTGAACCCAAGAAATTGCCGGATGTTCCGATAATCTTTCCGTTAACTCTGAAGCTCCACCACGTCTGCACCGTTCTATCAATTGTCCTTGACGTCCGTCTTTCACGTACCTGAAAAAAAATTCCATAGGATATTTTGATTTTCAATTAATCATATTTTTTATTCTCCATTGAGTAATAAAAAGAATTAATCATGTGATAATAAAATTCAACCCACCAAGAAAAGAGGAAGCCTACAAAATCTTGAGAGGCGAATCTCTCCATGTAACTATCGAGGCGATTTTTGTTATTTGTGAGTTCGCAAATTTGAACTAGGGATGCAAAGTCGCAGTATTTTTCTGCAAGCATCGCTGCGTTTTCGTACTGTTCTTCCTTGACTATTAAAAATAATAATTACGGAATTATTTAAAATTAAACAAAATCATTTCAATGAAGTCTTTAGTTTTTCATGTTCAATTACCAAGTGGCTGAATCAGATTCGTCCGTTCTGATTCGTACTGTTTCAGGAGAATTTCAAACTTCTCTGTTCCCCGAATACTTTCCAAATGGCACTTTCTTCCATCGAGTATTAAATCTATCAGGCTAACTAATTGCTCGTAAAGCTCGTTTCGCACAGATGTGTCGTTTGTTCCAACAACTCCGTGTTTTAGAGTTAAAGATTGCTAAAATTCAAAATAGAAAGACAAAATAAAAAATTAAAGATAAAACAGTTAAACGGGTGGCCATTAAACCGGAAAAAGATATGGAAAAATCGTAAAATAACAGTGATTTTAATTTATTAGGATACCTATTCAAATTCTGGATACAAATTTCCTGATAATTCCAGATTTTTTCCAGGTATCTCAAGATTTTTCCAGATTTCGCACTTTTCAAAACTTTAAATGGGAATATGTATAAAGAATCGCGAGTTTATTATAAATAATGGTTTTTTTCTTTCATTTTCTATGGATTCAATTAAAATGTTGAATTGAGAAAGTTTTGACAAATTATATTATAAGATATCCTAGCACCACCGATTTATGGAATAATTAAATAATACTGAAATCATAATTGATGATTTATTTGAATTTGTCTCCAAAGTCCATGAATTTGAATAAAAAGTCAAACACATTTTTATAGGAATAGTTCAATTTGAAACCAAAAATATGAATTTTCAAATAAACAGATGAATCCTTAAATGGAATATTTAAATTTTCAACGAAAAAGATTAATTTTTTCAAAAAGATGTTTTTTTTTTTAAAACAAAATACTTGAATTATCAACCAAAAGTTAAATTTTAAGTTAAGGGCATGTGACACAGCTAAATACCTATATTACCAACCTCACTTTTTCCGTTCACTGAATGTTTTTTTGAACCTAAGAACTTTTTTTGTAAATAAAAT
>NC_046658.1:123801327-123828840 GCF_010883055.1 Belonocnema kinseyi
TAAGTACAAAGCTTAATAATAAAAGATGTAAAAAAATATATTTCAACAATCAATTCCAACGGCATTAGCCGGTAACGTTGTACACGAAAAAACGAAACCTGGTGGCCACTAGACGAGGCTCTAGAGAGTTCGTATTTTTGTGTACAACGTTAGCGGCTGATGCCGTTGGAATTGATTGTTGAAATATATTTTTTTACATCTTTTATTATTAAGCTTTGTACTTAAACGTAGTTTTCTTTCGGCTCTTGCATTTCTCAAAGTTTGAGACCGATATTTTATGTATAAAAAAAGTTCGAACGTTCGAAAAATGTTGAGGTTCAGAAAAAAGATGAAATAATTTTCAGTGAAGTTCCTACCAAAATGCAGTACCTAAACGTACTTTATTGTGCTCTAATACATTTCCCAAACCAAACCAATGAATTTTGAAATACAATGACGTATCTTTAACTGGGATATTTAAACTTCTACCAAAAAAGACGAATTTTCAAAAAGATATATAAATTTTCAACTAAAAAAAAATTGTCAACTGAAAATTTAATTATTGAATTTAAATTTAAAAATTAATTTTCAACCAAAAAGGTGAATTTTTACCTAAAATTATGGAATACTCTATTAGAATAGTTACATTTTCTGTAAAAAAAAATTAACAAAAAAAAAACCTAATTTTTAAAAAAATATTTACATTTTTGATCGAAGTGATGAAGTTTCAACTAAAAAATGAATTTATAACTGGAATAGACGAACTTTAGAATAACAGTTAAAGTTGAAAATAAAATGATGATTCCTTAACTAGAATAATTGAACTTTTAAGCAAAAATATGATTCTAAGAATCTAACAAAAATATGAATTTCAAACTAAAAATATAATTATCGACCAAAAAGTGAAAAGTTGAATTTTTAGTTAAGCAAATTAATGTTGCTATTTTTTCTTTCAAACATTTTGATTGCGTTAAAGGGAGGAACTTTTTATGATCAATCTTTTTTATTAATTGGAAGAGGATAATTTTGTATTTTTAATATTTTTATTAAGTTGGGAGGAAGAAAACTTCGATTTGCAATTTTTCTGTATTGGATTAGGGACATTTTTTTATTTTAAAGATTTTTATCGAATTGGAAGGAAAGAAATTAGTGTTTTTAGGTTTTTTTAAGTTGGATGAGGCACTTACTTTGTTCTGAACATTCTTTTTGAGTTAGAAGGAAGGAAATTTCGATTCTAATTATTTTTCTAAATTAGAAGCGGGACATTTTTTAAATTTTTTCCATTTTTATTGATTTTTATTGAGTTGTAGGGGGAAATTTGTATTATCAATCTTTTTTTCTGAATTGGAAAAGGAAAATTTGTTACTTTTAACATTTTTATTGAGTTGGAAGGGATGAAATTTTGATTATTAATTGTTATTTTCTGAAATGGTGGAGGCCCTTTTTTTCTTCCAAACATTTTAATTAAGTTTACGTGAATAATTTCTTGTTAGATTTTTTTTCTGAATCGAAAGGGGGACCTTTTTTTATTTAAAATTTTTTCATTGAGTTCACCGAATAATTTTCCCTGAATTAGAAGATGATTTTTTTTTATTTTTGAGATTTTTATCGAGTTGGAAGGAATGAAATTTTGAGTTTCAAGATTTTTGAAATTGGAAAAGGTACTTCTTTTGTTCTGAACATTTTTAATGAGTCAGAAGGATGAAAATTTTGGTTATTAAATGTTTCTCCGATTTAAAAAAAAAGACTAATTTTTTTGTTTCCACATTTTTGTTGCGTTTACGCGAGTACATTTTTTCGGAATGAAAAGAGGAAAAATTTTATTTTGAACATTTTTATTGATTTGGAAAGGATAAAGTTTAGGAAGGAACGAAATATTGGTAGTAATTTTTTTTTTTTTAATTAGAAGAGTACCTTGTTTTTGTTCTTAAGATTTTTATAGACTTTTTAAGGGAGGTAATTTTGGCTATTAATTGTTTTTGTATTCCTAACATACAGATGAAAGTTTGGAAATTTTTATTTTCAATTTTAGTTGAAAGGGAGACTTAGTTTTAATTTTATACATTGAAAAGGATCGCATGGATTTATATTTTTTTAACCAGAAATCTTTAAATTGTACAATTTAGAAGAAATCGAAAATTAAAATTATTCAGCTTAAAGAGATTCAATTTAAAATTGTGTAATTGGAAATTATTAAAAGCTTTCTATTTTATAAGTGTAAATTATTCAGCGCTTGAATAAAAAAATTCCGAATTAAAAATCGGTAAAGTTTCTATTTTAAAAGTCCTTTAATTTGCAGTTCAGTTTTGATTACTTCAAATGATAAAATAAGTATAGGGTCAAGTTTTTCAATGTTCCCCGTCAACTAAAAATAACATTTATATTTGTCACAAAATGCCATTCCAAACATCATTTAATGTGACAGAACAAAAAATTGCGAAAAAATGAATTTTCAAATAAAATTATGAATCTTCAACTGGAACAGTGGAATTTTAAACTAAAAAAATGAGTTTTCAACTAAAAAAGATCATTTTTCAACAAAAAATTGAATAATTAAATTTACAGTAAAAAAACGAATTTTGAACCAAAAAAATGTAAATTTTTAACTGAAAATATGGAACATTCAACTGGAACGGTATTTCCAGTTTAAAATAAAAATTATTAAAACAAAAATAAACAAATTTTCAATAAAATAGTTAAATTTTTGGTAAAACAATTCCTTTTTATCAAAAGAGAAAACAAGTTTTTTATCAAATAGCTCACTTTTCATTAAAGTAAATGAATTTTCAATACAAAAAATTAATTTTCAACAAAAGAGTTTATTTTTTAACCAAGTAAATTTTATTCTAACTAAAATGATGAATATTTAACTGGAATACTTGCATTTTCCACCCAAAATATGAATTTTCAAAAATAAAATTGTTTAATTTTTAAATTAAAAATATTAATTATATTAATTAATTAATAATATTGATTAATTTTTAACAAAAGAGTTTAGCTTTTAACCGCAAGTAGTTGAATTTTCAAGAAAAAATGAAGATTTTAAACAAAATTATATTATAATTCAGAAATGAAGTATTTTATTTTTCTAAAATTTTGAAGAATGAACTTTCAAATTGTGACGAATTTTAACTTGAAAGAGGGATTTTTTAAACTCCTTTCTTCTAAATCCCAGTTTTAATTCTTTAAAAAAAATTCCCTGTTCCAAGTGAAATTATATTTCTTTATCAAAAATCCCTGTCCTAAAATAAAAAATACGATAACTGTTTTTACAAATATGCCCTGCAACTGTAGATAAAGTAGAAATCACTTTTATAAATTGACCAAAATTATTTAGATAATGAAAACTTAAATTTTATTGCGATCAGTAGTAAATACCCGGTTTTTTAATTCAATTCCCGGTCATTTCTCGTTTTTTTCCCGGGCATTTCCCGATTTTTTCCGATTAAGTCGCCACCCTGATATATTTGTAAGAGTTCGAATTTTTTAATCTCAATATCAATTTATTATTTTCTTACCATTGTGTTAAGACAAGTTCTTAAACCGTGTTTTCCAGTAGCTGCCGTCCAAGGAAGATATTCCGCAATTCCACTCGAACATCTTGAAGGCGCGAATCTCTCTGCGTTATATTGTCTAAATTTCACAACTTCGTGTAAAATACTCTAGAATTTAAATATTAGAATTATCCAAATTCTCAATTATTCAAACAAATCATTTTTAGGATAGTATTTAAATCCTTACCAAGAGAATTGTATTAACTTGCATCAGAAACTGAGCAATTTGTTGGGCAGGTCTTTCTGACTGAGTCACTTCGACTGCATTATTGACCAAATTCGGCAAAAATCTGTGAACTGTGCTCACTTCTCGATAGAAAATATCGTGTGGGCTAAGTTCCTCAGAAACGTAGGCCTCAGGTTTCAAACTTTTTTCTATTATCGAGTCTACAAGATCCACATACCTAAATAAAAATTCTTCATTAAATATCTACAGGGCGTGGGCTTACTTCAGAGATAAAAAATAGTGTTTATAGTGGTATAATTCTCGAAAAATAGTATCAAAATATGGGCATGCAATTTTTTAAATCGTAAAATTTATTAAAGGAATTTGTGAACACAGAAAATTAGTAGAAAAACACATAAAATATGTGTTAACTTGAATTTTCTTATTCCTAGCATAAAATCATGTCGATTTGCAAACTATATTTTCACGAATATAATTTCAAGGTGTCTACTCAAATTCTGGAAATAAATTCTCTGACATTTCAAGATTTTTCTTCAGGTATCTCAAGCTTTTTACAGGTTAAATTTTTCATAATATGGAGCCATTCAAATATTTCGCATTTTTTAAAACAATCGACTTAGAATATGTACATGAATATGCTCACGATTTCGCGAATTAATTATAAATTTTTTTTTTCATTCTCTCTAAATATCTAAATGTGTAAAAATAGTAATATTCTTAAAAATAGACTTTTTAAGAAAATAGGAAATTATATAACTTTACGTGAAATTAATTTACCAATAGTTAAATTTTCAACCAAAAAGATGAATTTTCTATTTTTAAAAATACGACTTTTGAACAAAATAGTCGAATTTTCCACTAAAAAAGATCAATTTTAGACCAAATAATGGAATTTTTAACTAAAACGAATAAATTCTTAACATCAACAAAATTTTCAATATCTTTAGTTCGAATAGTTGAACTTTTAATAAAAAACATGAGTTTTCAACCAGCAATATTTACTTTACACAAAAAAAAGATAATGTTTAAAAAAAGACATAAATTTTCAACGACAAAAGATAAATTTTGAACTAAACATTGAATACTTAAAATTTTAATTAAAAACGTAATTATCAACCAAAGGGATGAACTTTAACTAAAAAGATGGAATATTCAATTAGCTAGTTGAATTTTCAGCAAAAAAATTTTTTAACAAGAGTTTAACTTTCAAACGACTAGTTAAATTGTATTCCAAACAGATAAATTTTCAACTAAATAGATGAACCATTAACTGGAATAGTTGAATTCTCAACCGAAAAATTAATGTTTTTGACAAAAAAGATGAATTTTTAACAAAATACACAAATTTTCCAATAGAAAATAGAAATTTTTAACCAAAAAAAAAAAATGGTTTTCAACCAAAAAGGTAAATTTTAAACTAAAATGATGGAATATTCTACTATTATAGTTAAATTTTCTGTTAAAAAAATTAATGGTTAACAAAATAAACTGTTGAATTTTCAAGCAAAAAAATTTTATTTTAACCACAAGAACCGATTTTCAACAAAATGCATGTATTTTAACTCAAATAGTCGAATTTTCTACTAAAAAACTTCAATTTTAAACTAAAAAAGATGAATTCTCAACAAAATAGGTGAATTTTCCAATAGAAAATAGAAATTTTCAACCAAAAAAATTCGTGTTCATCCAAAAAGTTAAAGTTTCAACTAAAATGATGGAATATTCCACTATTATAGTTAAATTTTCTGTTAAGTAAATTAATTTTTAACAAAATAAACTGTTAAATTTTCAAGCAAAAAAATTAATTTTCAAACAATAAGAACCGATTTTCAACAAAATACATGAATTTTCAATTGAATATCAAAATTTTAACTAAACCGAATAAATTTTCAAACAAAAACGAATTTTCAATATCTTTGACTGGAATAGTTGAACTTTCAACTCAAAAACATGACTTTTCAACCAACAATATTAATTTTTGACTAAATAAGACGAACTTTCAACAAAATACATACATTTTCATCGAGGAAAAATCAATTTTCAAACAAATAGTAAATACTTAAAATTTTGCTTCAAAACTTCATTTTCAAACCAAAGAGATGAACTTTTAACTAAAACGAAAAAAAATTCAACTGGCTTCGTTAAATTTAAAGTTAAAAAAAAATCAACCAAAAAGCTGAATTTTTAACAAGAGTTTAAATTTTAACCAAGTAGTTAAATTGTAAAGCAAGGAGATTAATTTTCCCTCAAAAAAGAAGACTTTTAAACTAACAAAAACAATATATTTTCCACAAAATAGTTCAATTTTCAACCATATTGATGAATTTTCGATTAAAATTGTGAATCTTCAAATGGAATAGATGACGTTTTAACCAAGAGGATGCATTTGCAACTAAAATGTTGAATCTGTTGCTGAAATAGTTGAATTCTCAATAAAAAAGAGTAATTTTTTGACAAAAAAGACGAATTTTCAACAAAATACATGCATTTTCAAATAGAAAATATACATTTTTAACAAAAAATTGAAGCTAAATTTTCAACCAAGAAGTTGAATTTTAAACTAAAATAATGGAATTTTCAACTATAATAGTTCAATTTTCAGTTAAGAAAATTCATTGCCAGCAAAAAAACAAGTTCAATTTTCAAACAAAAAATGAATTTTTAATGAAAAATATAATACTTACATTTTCAGTTAAAAAAATTAATTTTTAATAGAAGAAAATACAATTTTTCAAAAAGCAGTTCAATCCGTGGCTACATTTACGAATGAAATACATTTTTATTTAATTTTATATTACAATTTATTTATATTAAAATTTAAATTTAAAATAATCGTAACGTCTGAGAATATTTTTTTCCAGATCTATGGAAATTATAACTTGCTTGTCCTTTGAAACTGAAGTCATATGTCATACATAAACAAAAAAAATTGTAATAAAAGTTAACTGGATCTTAAAAATGTAATTTTCCCTTATATAAAAAATTCTAAATTAAACAATGGTTACAAATTTTGTTAGTAGCATTTAATACAATAACCGATTTCAGAGAATTTTATTAGTAATAAAACGTATCAATTAACTAATGTGCTGGAAAATTCAGTATTTTCGGCCCAACCGCATTTTTGTAAATATTAAAAAAGTGGTTGTAAATATAAAAAAAATACCTGTCCAACTTTTTGTAAAAACATTCAAGGAGAAAAAATTTCCTTTTAAAATTTTCCCGCTTATTTATCTTATATTTTTCGCAAAACACCAATAACTTTATTTTCAGATAAAAAATCGCTATTCATTAGTGAAATTTTAAACCCTGTAAAACTTCTTTTCGGAATTTAGAAGTTAAAAAGAACCTCTCATAAGAATCAAAAAGGAAAAGTTAACTGTCTTCAATATTGAGAAAAATGCCAGTTTAACATAAAAATTAATAGTTTTTTTTTTGAAAAAAAATTGATACATGTCTTGGCTAGCGATTCTATGCCTTTTTTAAATCCCAAAAAACACACCATAATCATACAAAGTTTGAAGCCTCCATAGTAACTTCATACTAAAAATAAAAAATAAGTAAACATTTTTTTGGAAATTAAAAAAAAATAAATAAAAGATGAAAAAAAAAAGAAAGCAACTTCCAAATCCACTTTTACCTTTTTTCTTACGACTTTTTTTTAATCACAATTCACAAAATGTCTATATTTTATTTTTTTTTTTTTTGTAAATTAAAAAAAAAAGATTTTTTAATTCTGATTTTAAAAAAGTAAATAAAAGAAGGAGAAGGATGTGAGGTGACTTTTTTCTTTTAAAATCAAAATACAAAATTATTTACAAGAAATCTAGATTTTACGTAATTTTTTTGTGGATGAATTTTTTTTTATTGTGAATTAACAAAAATAAATAAAAAAATAAGGCAGGGGAAGTATGTGAAGGTTAGTTTTTTTTCCTTCCTCTTGTTTTCATTTATTGTAAACCACAATACAAAAATATTTACAAGAAATCTAAATTTTATGTAATTTTTTTGTAGACGATTTTTTTTATTGTGCGTTAAAAAAAATTTTAATAAAAAAGGCAGGTGCAGTATAATTTTTTTTCCTTCCTCTTGTTTTCATTTTTTTAAATCATAATCCAAAAATAATTACAAAAATTTAGATTTTATAGTATTTTTTTATTGTGAGCTTGAAAAAATAAAAAAAGAAGGAAAGGGATGTGAAGGTCGCTTTTTATTCTTTCCTATTTCTTTTAATCATATACAAAAATATTTACAAAAATCTAGATTTTATGTAATTTTTAATGTAGTACTTTTTTTTATTGTGAGTTTGAAAAAAAAGAAAGGGATTTTGCTTTTTATTACTTCCTATTTTTTACAACACAATACAAAAAAAATTACAAGAAATCTAGATTTTATGTACTCGTACATTTTTTTTAGTAGTTTACAATTTTTTTATTGTGTGTTTGAAAAAATAAAAAAAGAAGGAAGGAGATGTGTAGGGTGCTTTATATTCCTTTCTAATTTTTAAAAACCACAATTCAAAATTATTTACAAAAATCTAGATTTTGTGTAATTTTTTTTCATGGTAAATTAAAAAAAAATGTTGTCTATCTAAAAGTTCTTAAACTCAACTTTTCTTTGTAGAACACTTTTTTATGATGGTTTTGAAGTATTTTGTACAGAAAATTAAATAAGTTATCGAGCCCTTTTTAAAGTAGGTCAAAGTAAAATTGAAGACTAATTTTTTTTACATATTTTAAATTAATTGCTTAATTGAAACCTAAATTTTGTGTCAATTTTCGTGTAGCATAAAACGGGTTCTTGTCGTTGAAGTTTACTAAAGCGTTTTTGCATCCGACTTTTCTTTAATTTAAATATTTAAAGAAAAAAAAGATTGAATCCTTTTTAAGATAAGTAAAATTCAATTCCTTGTTTGATGTATTTTAAATTATTGTTTAGGAAATGTTATTATTTTTCATGAAAAACTTAACATTTTGTATAGCAGAAAATGTTTTTTTTTTCACAAAATTTTGCAAAATTTTGATTTAATTTCCTATTGTAGGTGATACTAAAAAAACTAAAATACGCATTAATCATGAAAAAGATGTTTTTTTATAGAGAAACATAGAGTTCAATAACTTTTAGATTGAAGATGGTTGGCGCTAAAAAGGAATTTAAATCAAGATTTATTCTAAATTGAATTCCTTAAATTTTTAATAAAAATAGATCAATTTAAAGTATTTAAAATTAAGTTTGTGTACATATTAGCCTTTTTTTTAATAAGAAAAACTGAAATAAATTATTTTTTATTAATCAAGTTGTACCCACCTCTGTTGAAGATTGTAAATTGACAAAGAAGCTACGATTTTTTCCGCATACTCAGCCAAAACGTACGAAGTCGACATAATTATTCCTCTATAAGAAACAGCGCAAAACTGAAACAATTAGAAAATAGAATCCACTCCTTCTCAAAAACCAGAATAAGAATAAGAAGATAATTTTTACTTACTCTATCCCACAAGCCATATTCCTTCAAAAAAGATATGAAGAGGTCTAGGGCCTTCTGCTTCGCTTCCAACTGATGCGGAATGTGCATGGAAGTAACTGAGTTTAACGTTATGGCTGAAAAATTAAACAATTGAAAAGACAAAAAAATAAAAAAAAGATGAAAAAAGTGTAGAAAAGGTCTTTAAAATCCCAAAATATTAACAGGGTGGCAATTCGGCGGACGATCTCAAATTCCCGGTCATTTTCCGGTTTTTCTTAGTCTAGTTTTTCAATTTTTCTGGTCAACTCAAAAGTAACATATTCATGTTTTCCGCAAAACGCAAACATTTATTTTCATGACAGAGCAAAACATTGCAAAAGAAATTAATTTTGACACAAATACTTTGATTTTCCACTGAAAAATATCAATTTTTTAACCAAAAACGGATAGTTAAACTTTCAGTTTAAAATATTAATTAAAAGAAAGAAAAAAAACGAACGGACTTTAAAGAAAACGTTCAATTTTTAGCCAAGGTGAGGAACTTTGGAATAAAATTATGTATCTTCAACTGGAATAGTTAAATTTTGAACATAAGAGATGAATTTTTAAATAAAAAGATAATTTTTATACCAAAAATATCAACTTTTCAACAAAATACATGAATTTTTGACGAAATAGTTGAATTTTTAATTAAAGAAGACAAATTTTCAACCAAATAGTTGAATTTTTAACTGAAAGAATCTTCAACCGAAAATGAAATAGTGACATTTTTAATTTAAAAAAATTAATTTTACACCACACATAAGAGTTTTCAACTAAAACAATTAAATCTTCAACTGAAATAATTGAATTTTCAAATAAAAAAATAGATTTTTACTAAAAAAGAGAAATTGTAAACTAAAACTTAAGTAATTAAATTTTAAGTTAAAAAAATTAATGTTTAATCAAACAGATACATTTTTAACTTCAACTATGCAATTTTAAATTGGAGTAAATTACATTTTAAGTTACATTTTCAAACAAAGTGATGAGTTTTCGAACAGAATTGTAAATATTTAATTGGAATAGTTGCATATTTAACCACAAGGATTCTATAAAAAAAAGAATTTGTACTAAAAAAATAATTTTTCAAATAAAAATTGAATAATGAAATTTTCAGTCTACATTCTCAATAAAAAAAAGTCAACCAAAAAAAATCCAAAGAAAGAACAAGCTTTTAATCAAAAAGCTCATTTTTTAAACAAATAAATGAATTTTTAACAAGAGTTTAATTTTAACCAATTAATGTTATTTTCAACCCAAAAAATCAATTTTCAACTAAAATTAAAAATATTTACCTATAAGACTTGAATTTTTAATGGAAAAGAACACGTTTTAAAAATATTAACTTTCAAAGAAAAGGATAATTTTCTACTGAAAAATTCAAATTTTTAACAAATAACGTGAATTTTAAATGAAATAGTTGAATTTTCAATTAAAAAAAGACAAATTTTTATCCAAATTGTTAAAATTTGAACTAGAAAAGATAAAATTTCAACAAAAGATGGAATTAGTTAAATTTTCAGTTTAAGAAACTAATTTTCAACCAAACTAATGAATTTTCAACTAAAATTATAAATCTTCAACTGAAACGTTTGAATTGTATGCCAAAAAGATAAATTTTCAGTAAAAAAAAATAAATTTTAAGCAAAAATTTTATTAAAAAATATTATTTTTTTAACGAAATAGTTAAACTTTCAAAAAAGGAGATAAATTTTCAACTAAAATTATAAATCTTCAAAAAAAAAAAATGATTTCTTAAGAAAGTGGTTCAAAAAGTCTTTTAAGCCAAATAGTTGAATACTCAAAAGCAAAGAAGAATATTTTTCAACCAAAAAGTTGCATTTTCATTAAAAAAAAAGAAATTTCGACTAAAACAGGTGAATTTTTTAATCAAAAAGGTAAAGTTTCAAACAAATAGTTGAGGTTTTTGTTAAAAAGATTCCAGTTGACTTTTCAAGATCAAAGTATATTTTTTTTTAACAAAAAATAAGTTTCTAACCAAAAAAATTTATTTTCAATCAAAAAAGATGAATTTTTAACCAAAAAGGGGTGACTTTTTAACAAAATTGATGAATTCTCTACAAAATAGTTGCATTTTTATCCCAAAAAGATAAAATTTCTCCTAAAACATATGAGTTTTTAATAATAATAAAAAAGAATTATTCCAAAAAATAGTTGAATTTTCATACAGAAACAATTTCAGTTCTCTTTTTAATACCAAAATATTAAATAGAAATAAAAAGTAAATTTTCTACGAAATAATTAATGTTTCATCAAAACAGGAGGAGCATTTTCAATCAAAAAGTATTCATCCGAAGAAGACTCCAGTACACTTTCCAACAACAAAATGAGAATTATAAACAAAATAGTTAATTTTCTGCTTGATAGTCGAATTTTTTACCAAAAAGTATGAATATTTAACAAGAAAAATGCAATATTTCTACTAAAAAAGGTGAACTTTTAAATCCAAAATATGAATAAAAAAACAAAAGGTTAATGTTCTAATAAAAGAGCTGCATTTTAAAACAAAAAATAAATTTTTACCTAAACAGTTTAATTTGCAACCAAAAAGTAACAAAATGTCTCAACTCCCCCCCACTCATCCTTTCAAGAAAACTGTAGATAAAGTAGAAATCACTTTTCTAAGTTCATCATAATTATTAAAATAATGAAAACTTAAATTTTGATGCAATCAGAAGTAAACTCCCGATTTTTAAATTAAACTCCCGGTAATTGCCCGATTTTTCCCGGTTTCCCGGTTAAGTCGCCACTCCGATTAAAATAAAAACATACACAAATCTTTATGATTGGTCCACCGGGGATCATTAGCCGGATAATCGTCGATTAAATCCTTCGCGACTTTTAAAATTAGTGTATCAAGATTCGCATCAATGTCCATAACGGGTTCTTCTTGCATCGGGAAAAGTTGGGAGAGAATTTCTTCGCACTGCGCCTGAAAAATTAAAAATTTCATCAACTTAGTAAACAGTGTGGCCATTTAAAAAAATTGTTGTTCCCGGTTTTATCCCGGTGAAGATTCATGATTTCTCCCGGTTAATAAAAAAATTAACTTTCTTTGCAAAACCCACGGTTTTTTCACATATATTATAAATTGCGGAAATCGATAAATGTCAGCAAACCTTTTAGCAAAAAATTAATTGATTTTTAAATCGTATAATAAGAAGGATAATGAAATTGTTCCGTCTAATAAAGAAAAGTAGAGACAAGCGTTTTATTGCACACTAGCAGCAAATGTACAGGCGCAAATCGCGCGTTCCTGTCTCTGAATTTCTATTTAGTAACATGAAAATATGCAAATTTAAAACTTCATTATTAAACCAATTTTTTAATATAAGGTTTTAAATATTTTAAAAATAATAGTTAATATTTAATAATTTCAAATTGCAAGCTCTTGAAATTTAAAAAAATATACCAACGATTTTGGACAATTTAAATAGAAAAAGGAGTTGAATTGTATAATTTCTAAGTCGAAGCATTAAAAATTAAATAATTGTTATTTGATTTGGAGAATCATGAAATTAGAATGATCCTAGATTAAAAACTTAAAGATATGACAATTTAAAAACGTTAAAAATTGTATATTTAAGATTCAAATTTTGGAAATTGAGTAGTTTAAAATTAAGAGCAATTGAAATTGTATTCTTTATAATTAAAAGCGTTCAACATAAACATTTAAAGATTGAAGACTTTTAAATTTGAATAATTTGAATTCAAAGCAACTAAAAATTGACAATTTAATAATGAAAACTAAATTGAATCTTTCAAATGCCAAGCTTCTGATATTCTAGAATTTTAAATTGTCATGACATAATAAAATTACAAGTTAACATTAAAACTAACTAGAAGACGTTTTCTAAAATGAAAAATGAATTAAATTATTTAAAATAAAAACCTTTTTAAATATATAGTAATTTTAAATGGGAAACGTTTAAAATAAAAAAATTTATACTCCCAAACGTTGAAACTGAAATGAATGAGAACTTCATTTAAAACTGAAAAAAATTTTAGTCGCAAAAATTGTGTTATTAAAACTTTTATACTCAAACACTTTAAAATTTCAATGATTGCAAGTAAATTAAAATCGCTTAAGAATTAATAATTTTCAAATTGCTGATAATACTTTCCAAAATTTAACCAATTCAATTTTTATTTAAAATTAAAACCTTAAAAAGGAAAAAATGTAAAATGTAGGGCTGTTAATCAAAATTCAGAAATCTAAAATTGTAATTACTTACAATTACCGAAAGTGTCCTTTTACTGATGCATCAAATTCACATAGATTAATTTTCATCGTTTTTTATTTTAAACTCCATTTTGAATTTTTTTATTTCAAATCTTCCTTTAGAATTATAATCAATTCTAGAAATTTTCAAATATAAAATATTTTTCAATTTGAAATGACTTATTTGTTTACATTTTCTACTACGAATCGGAGAATTTTAAGATCTTTAATATAAATTAAAAATTAAGATAAAGAATAGCAAACAATATTGCTAGGTTATGACTTCATGTTTTGAAAATGTACAGTTTCATGCTTTTAAATGAAAAATTGCTTTATATTTACATCAAAAATTATTAAATTCAAAACTGACTATCAAGGACTTTAAGATAAAATTTCGAAATATTTAATAGCGAAATGGTCCTAAAATTTTGAATATTTGAATTTGAAACAACAATATATTGAAATTAAAAATTCCAAACCTCCGCAAATCAATCTAAAAATATATTATTAATAATTTTCATATGTAGTAACAAGTGACATTTAAAAGGACTGGATAGATTTTTTTTTACTAAAAAATGTAATTTTTTCAAATCGAAAGTCATTGTCACTTTCACTATTACGAATTGCAGAATTTTAAATAATGCAAGAAATATTGTAAGCCTTTAAATTTTAATTATTCTAAGTACTTTAAAAATTATATAATTTCTATTTGGAAACTTTCAAGAATTACAAAATGCGCAAATTATGAAATATGGGAAATCTCCAGGTGTGATATTTCTCCCGGGTTGGTGGCCACCCTGGAAATTTAAAATTCCCTTCAGTTAGAAGAAAAATTTCAAAATATTTACCTTATTTTGACGCAAACGAAGAAGAAAAGCGGCTCGGAGTTGAGCAGCCGGATCCGATCTACAAAACATTTCCTGCAATTCCTCGTTGCTTGTAGCGGTATAAAAATTCTCACCAGCAAGACTCGTGTTACAACTATAATCCACACTCGCGCTAACATCGGAATAACTTCTACATTACGAAAAAAAGCGAATTTAGTTACTCAGATTTAATTAATTAGTTATATAGAATAAATATAATAAAATAATTAATTGTTAAATAAGAGACCGTCCATAAATGTTGAAAATTCAACAAAATAGTTGATTGTTTAAACTAAAAATATGAATTTTTAACCAAGAAGGTTAATTTTCTACCAAAAGGCGAATTTTCAACCAAGTAGTTAAATTTTTGGTTTCAAAAATTACTTTTCAACCAAAAAAAGCGAATTCTTAACTAGTAAAATAAAACAAAAAATAAGAATTAAAAGAAATTGAATCCTCAACCATGAAGATAAACATTCAAACAACATTAATTTTTTTACAAAAAAAAGCGAATAATCAACAAAACACAAGAATTTTCTACCAAATGTTGAATTTTCATATAAAAAATTGATTTTGAACCAAGTAGTTAAATTGTAAACAAAAAAGATCAATTCTCCACCATGAAGATTATTGTTTAAAAAAAAGACGAACTAAAGAAAAATAGTTGAATTTTTCAACAAAAAAGATTTTTCACCAAAAGAGATGAATTTTCAACCCAAACAGACGAATTTTCCGCAACAAAATTAATTTGTACACAAACAGTTGCATTAACAAACAAATATTTAATCTATTAAGCAAAAGGAACGAATTTTTCTACTTGAAAGTTAATTTTCAACCAAGAAAGATGACTTTTCTACGATGAACAATATAGTAGAATATTAAACACGGTAATTGAATGCTTTAACTAAAAAATGAATTTATAACCAAGATTTAAACGAAAAAAATCCAAATAGTAGAATTTTTAACCAAAAAATAATAATTTTCCACCAAGTAGGTGAATTTTTAACAGGAGTTTAATTTTAATCAAATTATTTTATTTTCAACCTAAAAAATCAATTTTCAACTAAAATGAAAAATATTTACCTATGATACTTGAATTTTGAACCGAAAAGAAGACGTTTTAAAAAGATTAAATTTCAAAGAATAAGATAATTTTCTACTAAAAAAATCAAATTTTTAACAAATAGCGTGAATTTTAAACGAAATAGTTGAATTTTCAATTAAAAAAAGGTGTTAAGAAAAGGGTAAGAAAAGGCGAATCTTCAACAAAATACATGACTTTTCAACAAAATTGTTGAATTCTTGAACCAAAAGGATCAATTACATACAAAGCAGTTAATTTTCAACAAAAAACATAGATTATCAACGAAACATGCAATACCTGATATTTCAAACAAGAAAGATTTTACTTCGAAATAAAAAACTCAGTTGAATTTAATCGAATACGAATGATCGAAAATACGCATTATCTAAAAAATAGTTAAATTCTCAAACAAAACGGATTATTTTTCAATCCAAAAGTTGAATAAGGAACTGAAAAGTATTAATTTTTAACCGAAAAAATTAAGTTTGTGCAAAAAAAAGGACGAATTTTGAACGCAATATATGAATTTTTCACCAAATAGTTAGTATTTTCAACGAAAAAAGATCAACTTTCAATTAAAAATATCAGTGTTCAACCATAAATAAAGAATGAATTCTCAACGAAAAAAAAAATTTTTCAACAAAATATTTAAATTTACAAGTTTCGCATTCAATTAAATTGTTGAATTTTCAATCAAAATGCGATTTTTTTCACCAAAAACATTAATTTTTCACCAAAAAAAATGAATTTTCCACCCGACATTATGAATTTTCCTGAAAAATGTTTGTTTCCACAAAATCGGTAATTTTTCATATCAATAATTAAATTTCTAACTAAATAATATAATTTTCCACAAAAATGCATTTTTACCAAAAATGGAATACTTATATATTTTATAAAAAAAATTATTTTTAACATAAAAAATGAACTTTCTTCTAGTTAAACTGAACCAAAAAATACGAGCTTTTAATAAAATAGCCAAAAATATGAATTTTCAACGAAACAAGATAAATTTAAAACAAATATTTGAATTTTTAACTAAAAAAGATCAATTTTCAACCACAAGTGTAATAGTTAAATTTTCATATTAAAAAAGTTTATTTTCAGCCAAAAAATAAATTAATTTTCATCAAAATAGTTAAATTTTCCACCAAAGAGATGAGTTTTTCATGAAATAGTTTCATTTTCAACGAAATAATGAAATTTACAACTAAAGGGATGAATTTTCGAATAAAATGATGAATCTTAAAAAAATGCAACAAAAGAGTTTCGCATTCAATTAAATTTTTGAATTTTCAATCAAAACTGTGATTTTTTAACCAAAAACATTAATTTTCCACAAAAAACTTGAATTTTGCACCCTACACTATGAATTTTCTAAGAAAAATGTTTACTTTCTACAAAATAGGTAATTTGTCAAATAAATACTTAAATTTCTAACCGAATGGTATAATTTGCTAAAAAAATCGAATTTTTAACCAAAAATGGAATACTCACATTCTTGATCAAAAATTATTTTTAACAAAAAAATGAACTTTCTTTCAGTTAAACTGAACCAGAAAAATACGAGCTTTAAATAAAATAGCCAAAAAGATGAATTTTCAACTAAAAAAGATCAATTTTAAACAAAAATTTGAATTTTTTATTTAAAAAAGATACATTTTCGACCACAAGTGTAATAGTTAAATTTTCATTTGAAAAAGTCAATTTTCAACCAAAAAAAATTTTCCACCAAACAAGATGAGTTTTTTTATAAAATAGTTGCATTTTCAACGCAATAATTAAATTGACAACTAAAGGGATGAATTTTCAAATAAAATGATGAAACTTAAAAAAATGCAACAAAAGAGTTTCGCATTCAATTAATTTTTTAAATTTTCAATAAAAAATGTGACTTTTTTTACCAAACACATTAACTTTTCACAAAAAAATGAATTTTCACCCGACACTATGAATTTCCAAGAAAAATGTTTACTTTCTACAAAATAGGTAATTTGTCAAATAAATACTTAAATTTCTAACCAAATAGTATAATTTGCTGTAAAAAAAAGGATTTTTAACCAAAAATTGCATACTTATATTTTTTATCAAAAAAAAAAAAAAAAAGAATTTTCTTCCAGTTAAATTGAACCAAAAAATACGAGCTTTTAATAAAAGATCTAATAGGATGAATTTTCAAAGAAGACGAAAAGATTAAATTTTAACGAATACGATTGGTTTTCTATTAAAAAACATGAATTTTCAATTAAAAAAGATAAATTTTCGACCACAAGTGTAAGAGTTAAATTTTCATTTGAAAAAGTTAATTTTCAACAAAAAAAAAATAAATTTTCATTAAAATAGTTAAATTGTCCACCAAAGAGATAAGTTTTTCATAAATTAGTTGCAATTTCAAAAAAATAATTAAATTTTTCGTCAGATAGTAGAATTTCCAACCAAAATTGATGACGCAGTTTATGGACAGCCCGTAAGAAACGACTGAAATGATAAAATTATAAATCAAAATCAACTAACGCATTAAAGTCCTGAGTCGTAAAATCATTCGGAATGATCGAAACAAGTCCGAGATTTCTGGTGAATAAGACTGGAGTTCCTGAACATAAAGCACCCCCTAGAATACTGTCTTCTCCTCCTCTCACAATATCGACTTTGTCCTGTTCATGTTCAACAAGTGCTGGAAAAAATCACATTATTAATAAAGGAGGCATTTTTCGAAATTCTCTCAATTTTCCGAAAATAATTTTTGCTTTAGTGAACTTACTGTTAATTATGAGAACATTGTGATGATTATAAATGATTGCTTCCCATCCGGAGAGAATGAATCGATAGGATAAAACCACAGCTTCTGTATCTTCGTGGTACATCAAATGGCCAAGTTTAATTGGCATAAACCATTTGAAGGCGTTTCCTATTTTAGTTCCACTAAGTGGTATGAATCCTGTAAAAATATATTAATATAACATTAACGCTCAGTAATCATTTTTGAACTGAGGAGATTAATTTTTTATCAATTTTACCAATCGCAAAATGTATCGTCGGAGAAACCTCGGGACTGTGGGCCGCCATCAACAAAACAATTCCCTCTTCATAAGGCTGCATATCAATTAACCATGTGTCTACATTCTGAGGATTGCACGCACTAGATTCCTAAATATCGAAAACAAATTGAATTAATCAATCAATAAATCTATCATTTTACTGAATCGATTTCACGTATTCCCAAAGTAAATACCCAAATTCTTCTCTGGAAAGCTTGCGAAACGATCTGACTAATGTCCTCCTCAACTTCCATTTTTTCCGATTCTCCTTGAGGAAATGACCAATACTGTAAAGATGATCCTGCGAGGATCAAAACTCTCGATCCTTTTTCGCTGAGACTGTTGCAAACTACTTTCACCAATTTCTGAATAGAAAGAGAAACTTAGAGAACAAATTTTCTTCAGGGATCATCTACAAATTACGGAAGACAATGGGGGGGGGGGGGTATCTTTTAATTTTAGATTTCTTAAAGTAAAAGTATTGCACTTTCAACCAAAAAGATGCATTTTCAACTAATTTCAGATACAAAATTAATTTTTACAAAAAAAATCGAATTTTCAACGAAATATTTAAATTTTCATTTAAAAAAATGCATTTTCAACTAAAATGATGAATTTTCAAAATGAATGAATTTTCAACCAGGAAGATTAATGTTGTACCAGAAAAGTCGAACTTTCAACCAAATGGATTCATTTTCAACTAAACACGATCAATCTTCAACCAACAATGGAATAATTAAATTTTCTAAACAAAATTCATTTTGAAACAAAAAATCGAATTTTCAACAAAATATTCAAATTTTCTAGCAAAGAAATGCATTTTTAACTAAAATGATGAATTTTCAACCAAGAACATTGATTGTCAACCAAAAACATTAATTTTCTACCAAAAAAGATGAATTTTCAAATAAAAACTAACAATTTTCAACAACAAAAAATGAAAAATTTAATTTTCAGATACAAAATCAATTTTTACACAAAAAACGAATTTTCAACGAAATATTTAAATTTTTATCTCAAAAAATGCATTTTCCACTAAAATGATGAATTTTCAAAATGAATGAATTTTCGCTGAAGAAAATTAATTTTGATCCACAAACATTAGTTTTCTACCAAAAAAGATGAATTTTTAAGGAGTTTTGAATGAATAAATTTGCAAAAAAATAGTTGAATTTTTAATCACAAAAATTAACTTTCACCCCTCCCACCCAATTTCAACAAATTAGTTAAGTTTTCAAATAAAGAAGTAAATTTTTAACAACACAATTTATTTTCAACCAAGAAGATTAATTTTGCATGAGGAAAGTAAAATTTTCAAAAAAGTTTTTTTAAAACTAAATTTATTTTCATTAATTAATTTAGACAAAATAGTGGAATTTTCATTTTTTTTTTAAATTACACCCGAAATCGAATAAATGAAAATTTAGTTAAAAAAAAAGGAATACAAAATGAATTTTCAACCAAATAGATTCAATTCCGGCTAAAAACGATCAATTTCCAACCAAAAATGGAAAAATTAAATTTTCTAAACAAAATTCATTTTGAAACAAAAAATCGAATTTTCAACAAAATATTTAAATTTTCAAGCAAAGAAATCCATTTCAACTAAAATTATGCATCTTCAATATGAATGAAATTTTGCCGAAGAAAATTAATTTTGATCCACAAATATTAGTTTTCTACCAAAAAAAATAATTTTTAGGGAGTTTTGAATAAATAAATTTGCAAAAAAATAGTTGAATTTTCAATCACAAAAATTAACTTTCAACCCCCGCCCCCCAAAATTTCAATAAAATAGATAAGTTTTCAAACAAAGAAGTAAATTTTTAACAACAATAAAATTTATTTTGAACCAAGAAGCTTAATTTTGTACAGAAAACTCAAGTTTTCAAACAATTTTTTTCAAAAGATGAATTCTTAACCAAGAACATTAATTTTATGAATTAAAAAAATGAATTCAATCAATTTTAATCTCAAAAAGATAATTTTTCAGATCCATTTTTGGTGAAAAAATATTAATTTTCAACTGAAAAAAAAACATGAATTTACAACTAAAGAAATGAACAATCAACCAAAAAGATTATTTTTCTGCCAAAAGGTGCAAATTTTCACTCAAATATATGAATTTGAACCCAAATAAGTAAACTTTTATTTTTAAAAATATTAATTTTTAACTAAAAATTAAACAGTTACATTTTCATCAAAAAAAAAAAAGATTTCTAAAAATAGAAATATTACATCAAAGAAAATTAATTTTTAACTCAGAAGAATAATTTTTTACTGAAAAAGTGGAATTTTTAACAAATATTTGAATCTGAAACTAAAAGAGGTATTTTTTTAACAAAAATATAGAATAGTTACATTTACAGTTAAAAAAGGAAATTTAAAAAAATTAATTTTCAACAAAATGCTTAAATCGCCAACTAAGAAAATGAATTTTTAAGAAGTTAGTTCAAATATCAATTAAATTACAAGTTCCAATAAAAGAGTTGATTTTTTAACGAAGAAAAAATGGACAAGAAAGAAATACAAATCCTTTAAAAAACGTTGAACTTTTAAGCCAGAAAGACAGGATTTCTAGAAAACAGTTCAAATTTTTAATGAAAAATAGGAATTTTCAATAAAAGAGTTGACTTTCAAACCAAAAAGACGATTTTTTAACCAAATAATTACAGTTTCAACAGAATAATGACATTTTTTATCACAACATATGAATTCTCATTGAATTTATTTATTTACGAACATAAGTCGTCTTTGTGAAATATTTGTGAATATTTTTAAATCTTTGTAAAGTCTTTGAAATCACTTACATTTTTTTAATCATCGTGAAATCTTTTGAAATCTTGAAATTTGAAACCTTTATGAAAACCTTGAAATATTTGTGAAATAATTTGTGTTCGTTTCAAATCATTCAAATCTTTTGAAATCTTCTGAAATTTATTGAAACCTTTTTAAACTGTTTAAAATCTTTGAAATCTGGTATCATGTACTCTTTTTAAATCTTTGAAATTTTAAAAATATTTTTGACACCTTTCTGAAATCTTGTGTATTCATTTAGAATGATTAAAATATTTAAAATCTGGCGTATATTCAAAAACAGAGTGGTCAACACCTCTAAAAGTTTGCTGTATAGTCATAGTTCATTCTAATTTTGAAACTGAATTAACATCGAAATTTTCAACTAATAATTTTTATTATAATGTTTGTAAGTTGAATATTACAAAAACTGTATACTTTAAGAGTTTATATTAGCGAACAATATTAAAGTCTGTCCATTACAACCTATAAAATAATTAGTACAGTCCACCAAAATTGCCCTGAAATTTCTTGATTTATTCTGTAATGAACAAAAGATAAATTATATCTTGATAAATAAAAAAACATTTTATTAGCAAAATTTCTTCTAAGCTAGATGTTTCTTTCACAATATAGTAAAAGATTTCAATCACTATTTATAGTTCAATAAAATAAATGCTTTAAACACAACGAAAATTCAAATTCATGGTTCAAGTGAAAAATTCAAGATTTCCAGATTGCGGGGCTGCCACAGACTAATGTGGCAATTAGTCTATCAAATATATTTTATGGGATTGTTTTGACAAGATTTGATGAAATTCTAGTGCTAAATTTGGGGATGAATATCAAGGTGACGATTTTCAGAATACATTTTACATCTCACACAAACTGTAATTCATTTTATTGCAAGCTGAGCAAACCTTTCATACAATTAACGTATTTATATTCAAAAATACCTTATGATTAGAATTAGAAACCCGGAAAACCACGAATTAAAATAATTCAAACTTCAATATTAAACAGAATTTTCATAATATATGTATATTATTTCATACATAATTATATATTACTTAAATTTTCTTTTCTTTTTTGAGATCAAATCTAAAATATCATTTTTTCTTTTCTCTACTGTTTCCATTCATTACTTCTTGTTTTTCTTCTAATTCGTTCCGAAATATTCTTACTGTTTTTTGGGTATTTTTTCCGTGAAAATAAGCAAGAAAAATGATATAGGGTATTCCCAGAAAAACACAACCTAAATTTTGTTTTTAAGGGATACATGATTTATTCAATACATTTTCTAAGCTTATATTTCAAACTAATAGTATTTTAAACAAATAAGAAGTATGGGAGCAGCTCAGAATGAAATGCAGATAAACTGCAAAATTTTTAACTTTTAAAAATTAATGAGTTCAAAGATTCAGACAAAAATTGTAAAAATGTAATCCACGTTATCATTTTCAATTCTGTAAATTAAAGAATTAATGAACTTTACATTTTTTATATTGTATTATTTTAAACAATTTTAAGCTAGAAACGTTAAAAGTTAAAAAATTAAATTTTTTAAAAAAGAATACTTCTTAAATTATAAGTTAAATTATTTTTATTTTACATCGAAAGATCCTTGAAAAGCTTCAACATTTTATTTTAAAATCCTGAGAAATCTAGAAGTTGTTTTAAATTTATTTAACTTTAAAATTATTTTTGAAATTTTTTGGAACTTCTACATGTCTTTTGAAATGAATCAAATTTTTCGTACAATTTTTAAGAAAATCATGTAAATTTAAAAACAATTTCTTCAAATCTTCTAGATTATTTTTTAACAATTTAAGAAATCTTATTATATCTTTTTGAATATTCTCTTTATAAAAATTTTCAATATGAAAAATTATTTTCAATTTTTCTGAGAATCTTCAGAAAATGTTTTTATTCTTTTAGCCTTTCACAATTTTTGA
Source organism: Belonocnema kinseyi (assembly GCF_010883055.1). Taxonomy (NCBI): domain Eukaryota; kingdom Metazoa; phylum Arthropoda; class Insecta; order Hymenoptera; family Cynipidae; genus Belonocnema; species Belonocnema kinseyi. The sequence goes on from NC_046658.1 coordinate 123,824,536, forward strand.
AAAGCGTCTAAAGTTTTTTTAATAATCGGCAAAAATCTATAATTTGTTTTAAATTAAATCATTTCAATTTCAAAATTAATTTTGAATCTTTTAAAAACTTCTAAATACCTCTTAAAATTTCTCAAATTTTCCCTATAAATAATAAGTGTTCAATTATTATTAATACGTCAAAATTTAACAATTTCACTGACAAATTAAACATTTTTAAATTGAACAATTAAAATTGTAACGTTAAAAGTTTAAAAGCTCTTTGAAATTCTAGAGATTTAAAGCTTTCTGTGTAAAACAATTCAGTTTAAAGTTTGTTACTTTTAATTTACTGGCCTTAAATAGACAGTAAAATATTTTTAACTATTCAATAGTAATTCTTTTTCTCAATTAAAAACATTTTTAATTGAATGGATTAAAATTGAATATTTTAGACCGAAACAATATTTTATAAAATATACATTATTATGAAGTTATTTTTAAACTGAAAATAATGTATAAATTTTAAATGAAGTACAATCTGGAAATTCTTAAATTTAGAAAGGATTTCGAATCGTTTTTCTTTAAAATAAATTATTGTTCCCTTTTAATTACTTCAAGCACAGATTTATTAAAAAAATGATTTAATAAAATATTTAAGTATTCAAGCCTGCATATTAAAATTCTTTGAATTAAAAATAAAAACTTAAAATAGAAGATTTTTAAAGTAGAAGATTTTCGGATTACGTATTGTAAACTGAATGATGTTCTAATTGAAATGAATAAAATTTCAACTGATTTTTTAAAAAACTGTTGAAATCAAATTTGGAAAGCACTTTTTTTTCCCCAAAATCCAGCGGCCACCCTGTATTAAATATTAATAAAATAAATCTAAAAGGTGTAAAAACTCTAAAATGACCTTTTCCTTGAAAAAAGTGACTTGAAGTGACTGTTTCTTTATAAAATTGACTAAAAAGTGCCTTGAAAAAAATAAAGTGTCTAAGAGTGACTTAAGTGACAGCCTTCAGGTTGTCAAGATTTTCAAGAAGGCTGGAGACCCTGAATACGCAATTTATATATTAAAAAAAAAACAAATAAAAAACAATAAACTCGTGAATGATCAAGAATCCTTACCGTTTCTGCAACTGGAGATTGTGGAATCGCCCCGAAAATCAGTGAAGACATTCTCCTACCAATTCCACCCAGCCATCCTTGACTTGTGCGAAGAACTCGACAAGAAATGGTGTTTCTTCCATTCGAGAATTGGGATTGCAGAAGAGCAACTGTACAAGTTGTAGTCGCAAGAATACAGCCATGACCAGGCACATAAGTCAGACAGTCGACTTCCTGTCCTGCGAGTTCAGCGCTCGTTTCCACGGAGGAGCCCTCATGGGCAACACTTGCCCAATATCGGACGACTCCTTCTGGAGAAACTGCCATGCAACTGGGCACCTGGTGCCCGATTGGGAGCCAAACAGCAATGCATTCTGCTTTGTGGGCCAGATCACTCTGAGGCAGAAGAAGCTCGCGACACTGGCTCTTGAATGTACGTCTTTGTTTGATGTCGTGGATGGTGGTTTTGCATTGCCAAACTAGTAAACGTCGGCCGCAAACTAGCCAGACCCATCCGTCTACGGAAACTCCAACACTGACTGCCGTACTTCGTTCAACAAATGTCAGTGCCTCGGTTACCAAGACCGGCAGGGATGAACCAAAATTTTCGACTATGTGACTTGCTGTGCGGCAAATTACTTGTGTCGATTGATTAGAACGTCCTGATACGCTCAATGTTCTGAAATTGAGAGACACTAGTTGTGTAAATACAGGATGGCCGTTTTGTTCACAGAAAAAAATCCCCGATTTTTTTTCCCGGTTCGCAAACATTTTTCACGGTTAATGAAATTTAAAAATTCGAACTCTAAAACTAAAAATTTCTTCATTTGAAGTATTAAAAGCTGAGTTGCGAATCATTTTAAGCAGTTTTAAGTCAGAAATATTAAAAATTTCACGATTCAATTTTTGTTATAAACTGACAAACGGACAATTCTAAGATATTAGATTAAAAATACAAAAATACGAAACAACCTTATTTTATATGATTCCAATGCTTGACAGTTCACAATTATAAGCCTTCCTATTCGAAATTTTGTATAAGTTAGTTTTAAATATTAAATGTTGCAAAACATTTTTAAATAAAAAAGAATTAAGACTTGAATTTGGGAAATTATTATCTTAATTTTTCATTGTTATTAATTTCTTTTATAGAGATATTTATTAAAAAACTGTTTGATTTGAACACTTCTTAAATTAAAAATTCAATCAATTTTATTTCAAATATGTAAAAAATCCTTAGAAAGCTCAACATTTTATTTTAAAATATTGAAACAACCACATGTTATTTTACATTTTTTCAAATTTCAAATTATTTTTGAAATTGATTCAGAACAAAGCACCTTTTAAAATGCTTTAAATTCTTCCTAAATTTGTTCAATTCCTATAAAATATAAGTATTTCCTTGCAATATTCCAAATTCATTTTTGACAAGTTTGGAAATCTTTTCCAATATTCTCTTAAAATTAATTTAAACAAATTCAAAACTGAATTGCAAATCATTTTGAGCAATTGTAAGCTAGAAATATTAAAAATTATACGATTAAATTTTTGTTATTAACTGAACACTTCTTAAATTAAAAGTTAAATTATTTTCATTATAAATAGTTTTAAAATCCTTAGAAAACTTCAAGATTTAATTTAAAAATCTTGAAAAATCTACATGCTGTTTTACATTTATTCAAATTTGCAATATATATATTTTTTTATTTTGGGAACTTCTAAATATTTTGTATAATGATTCGAACTAAAAACGATAAATTTTCAACCAAAAATGGAAAAATTTAATTTTCTGATAAAATATCAATTTAAAAAAATTTTTAAACTGAATTTTCAACAAGATTTTTAAGTTTGCAACCAAAGAAATGCATTTTCTACTAAAATGATGAATTTTCAAAATGAATGAATTTTCAACAAAAAAATGGAAAAAATTCAATTTAATCACATGAAAAAATTCCCGGTCATCTCAGTTTTTTCATGGTTCGCACATTTTTTTCACGGTCAATGAAATAAATAAATTCGAATTATAAAGCTAAGCAATTTTGAATTTAGATTAATCAAAACTGAGCTGCAAATCATTTTAAGCAATTGTAAGCTAGAAATATTAAAAATTGTACGATTAATTTTTAATAGTTTAAAAATCCTTAGAAAGATTAAACATTTTATATCAAAATCTCGAAACATCTACATGTTGTTTTACATTTATTCAAATTTTCAATTATTTTTGATATTTTTTCAGAACTTCCAAATATCTTTTATAAATTCGAATTCTTACTATTTGTTTTTAATCCTGCAAAATGGAAAATATTTTTGACAATTTTGGATATCTTTCTAAATCTTTTTAAGTATTTTCAACAAAAAAATATATAAATTAAAAATTTTAAAAAAGAAATGCATTTTCAACTAAAATGATGAATTTTCAACCAAGAACACTAATTTTGAGACTGAAACATTAATTTTCTACTAAAAAAGATGAATTTTCAACTAAAAACTATCGATTTTTAATAAAAAATAAAAAATTGAATTTTCAGATAAAAAATTAATTATTAAGCAAAAAAAATCAAATTTTTAATAAAATATTAAAATTTTCATCCAAAGAAAATATTTTCAACTAAAATGATGTATTTTCAAAATGAATGAATTTTCAAACAAGCACATTAATTTTGAACCACAAACATTAATTTTCTACCAAAAAAGATTAATTTTTAAGGAGTTTTGAATAAATAAATTTGCAAAAACATAGTTGAATTTTCAATTACAAAAACTAATTTTCACCCCGGGCTCCTCCCCCAGAAGAGGGGGGGGGGGCTCCCACGCAAACATTTTCAACAAAATAGTTATATTTTCAAACAAAAAAGGAAATTTGCAAAAAGAAAAAGAAATATTAACCAAGAAGATTAATTTTGTACCAGAAAAGTCGTATTCTCAACAAAACACATTCACTCAACTAAAAACGATCAATTTTCAACCAAACAGAAAAAAATGCAATTTTCTTCAAAAACTTTCTTCAAAACTTGTCCTTTAAACTGTTATTGAAAAATAATTGGTTTTGTTAAATAAAAAAGTCAGACATTTTTTTTGCAAGCAGTATCAAAATAATGTTAGACAATTTTCAAACGCTTCGTTTATCAGTGCTATTTGAATGATTCTATTTTGTTAACGAATCACTCAATTAAGGTAATACTTTTCAAAAAACTTCATTTTATCCTAATAAACATTTCTTTCGCT
>NC_046658.1:123828940-123838056 GCF_010883055.1 Belonocnema kinseyi
TCCTATGAAGTGATATCTTAAAAAGTTGAATTTTCGAAAACTGATTTTCAAGCCATCAGGGGCCAACTCGAGCGGCCTGAAGCGGCCAGGCAAATTTTATGTCTCAATTGTAACTTTCAATGTTTATTTTTTTGTTTTGTTTTGAATCTTTGATTAATAATTACCGATTTTAGATGAACAATCAAACATGTCTAAATAATCAGCAATTGTTAGTTTTCTTAATTACAAAATTTCAAATTTGAGGCTAAAACAATATTTTTAATTTGATAAAAGCCTTTAATTATGAATATATATTATTTTAAATTTATTTTGAAATTGGAAATAGTTTATGAACTTTCAATCAGGCGTTTATGTTTATTTAAATACACTAAAAATTTCAAAATTCCAATGAAAACAATTTCATTTTTAACGTTAAGGTAATTCTCGTGCTAAAAATCAGATATCGAAAAAATAGTTTTTCTACGATTTTAAGAAACAAAATATTATAACTAATGTCCTTTCAAATAAAAAACTATTTTTTATGAAGAGTGTTAAAATTCACATAAAAAATATTAATTTTAACCATGTTTTTTTAAATTGAATTTTTTCTGGCCATCGCTTCTTACCAATTTTTGAAAAATAATGGTATTTTAATCAATGGAAAAAATTTTAATTTAAGAAAACATTTTTGAAACAAATAATTGGATTTTACGATTGTTCAGTTATTTTTCAAAATGAAAACAGTAGAGTTGTAGAGAATTTTTTCCCGGAACAAATAAGCCATCATTTATTAAAATGAAATCATTTTTTAAAAATTGGTAAGAAGCGAAGGTGAGAAAAAATTCAATAGCAAAACATATGGTTAAATTAATGTTTTTTACTTGTGAATTTTAATTTTTTTCATAAAAAATATTATTTCTTATTTGAAATGACATCAGTTATAATATTTTGATTCCCAAAATCATGAAAAATGTTCTTTTTTCAGATATCTGATCCGTAATTTATAACTCAATTTCAAAAATAATTATAATTTATATTCACTTTTGATCGACTAAAAAGGGTTTTTTATCAAAAATGGTCGATTTCAAACGCTACTAATTTCTAATTTCGTAAGTCTTTAAAACTGTATTTTAAAATTCTTTAAATTAAAAAGGTACCCTTAAAAATTAACATCCAAAATGGAAAATTTGTAAGTGAAATATTTTCGAATTACGCACTGTAAACTGAACGATATCATAATTAAAAAGGATAAAAATTCTACTGATTATTTTAAAAACTGTTGAAATTATACTTGAGGAAAATTTTTTTTACAAATTTGTAAAATTCCCGGTAAAAAAAATAAATTCAAAATCATTTCCTGGTTTTCCCGGTCATTTCGCAGTCTAGCGGCCACACAGCAAAACACAATAATAATTGTGTAAATTCAGGGTGACAATTTTATTCACAGAGAAATATGCCCGGTTTTTTCCTGGTTCGTAAACATTTTTTACGGTCAATGAAATTGAAAAATCGAACTCTAAAGCTAAAAATGTCTCCATTTGTTAAGTTTAAAAAGTTTAGAGTTTAAATGTTGAACATAAAATTTTTCATATTTCAACACATTAAAAAAAGAGAATTAAATTTTCAATCCTTAGTTTTAAGATCTCATTCTTAAGCCTTGAATTTGGCAATTATTATCTAAATTTTTCATTGTTTTAAATTTTTTCTTAAAGGTATTTAATTCAAAATTGTTCAATTTGAACACTTCTTAAATTAGAAGTTTAATTATTTTTGTTTTAAACATGCCAAAAAACCTTAAAAATTCAAATTATTCGTAATTTTTTTTTTATCCAGTAAAATATAAATATTTCCTTGAAATATTTCAGATTCATTTTTGACCATTTTGGAAATGTTTTCAAATATTCTCTTAAAATTAATTTAAAAAAGTAAAAAGTCATTTTCAATTTTCCTAGGAATCTTCAGAAAATGTTTTTTATTCTTTTGAGGTATTTCGCAATTCTGAAAAAGCTTCTACATTTTTTATTCAAAATCTTCAAAAATCTATACATTGTTTTTAATTAGGCCATGGGCTATTTGCACAGAAATTTCGGCAAAGTTCGGATTTTCTCGGTATACGTAGACGCTTCGTTTAACTCATTTGAAATCATTTCAAATTTTTACTCGACTTACTAGAATTTTTTCTATGAATTATAGGTGTGCAATATTTATTAAACATTAAAATTCAACAATTTTACTTGTAAATGATTATTTGTCAAATAGAACAATATTTTGAATTTAATATATTTTTAAAATAGAACAACATTTTGAAGTTGTGTAAAAAATGAAAATAGTTTATAAAGTTTCAATTGGGGGTTTACATTTATTTAACTACCAAGACTTTTCAATTGAAAAATCTAATTTTTAACAGTTCAGTTTTAAAAAATCAGTATAATTCAGAATATTTATATTCTCAATTGATAAACTAAAAAGGTTTTTATCCAAAATTGTAGATTTCAAACGTTTCTAATTTTTCTGTCTTTAAAACTGAATTTAAAAACTCTTTAAATGAAAAATGTACGCTTAAAAATTAAAATCTAAAATGGAGAATTTTTAAGTGAAAGATTTTTTTATTTTGCTTTCTAAACTGAATATCATAATTCAAAAAGAAAACAATTCAACTAATTATTTTAAAAACTATATTTCTTTTTTTGCAGTTTTTTCGTCCTGAAGATTATTTTTTTATTTATAAATTTTATTATTATTTATTTGAAAATTCAACAATTTTGTTAAAAATTTATTCTTTTATGTTAAAAATTCGTCTTTTTCTTTGGGTCTTTCTGTTTGAAATTCATATTTCGGTGTTGATAAGTCGATTTAACTCTTTTTTATTTGAAAATCCAACTATTTTTTTTGAAAACATTTCTAGTAGAAGATGCATCTTTCTTCGATAAAAATGCCACTGTTCGTTTATTAAATTTAACAATCTTATTGAAGTAATCCTTGTTGATTAAAAATTTAACTATTTTGTTGAAAAATCAACTTTTTGGTCGAAAATTAAACTATTTTGTTGAAAAGTTACTTTTTTTAAATTCATATTTTGGTGTTCAAAAGTCAAACTAGAATCATCTGTTTGAGCAGAAACTTCATCGTTCTTGGATAAAAAATTGAAAATGCAACTGTTTGGTTGAATTTTAATCTTTTTTGTTTGGGATTTAACTATTTCGTTTGAAAATTAAAATTTATTTAAAAAAAGAAAGATTTTTAACAAAACACTTGCATTTATAACCAAAGAAATTAATGCACAACTGTAATAATGAACCTTCAATGAAAAAATTAAATTTTAAACAAAATACTTGAATTTTCGGCCAAAATGTTGAATTTTCAACTCAAAAGTTGATTTTTTTTACCAAAAAAGGCGAATTTTCATAAAAAATACATGCATTTTTAAATAAAAAATATTAAATTCAATACAAAAATTGAATAGCTATATTTTCAGTTTAAAAAATTAATTTTTAACTTAAAAAAAAAAACGATTTTATCCATATGGTTAATTGAACCAAATACGGAAATTTAATTATTTAGTATCAAAAAATAACTTGAAAAAAAGATTCTTTCAGAAAATATTTAAATTTTTCACAAAAGAAATGAATTTTAAACTATAATAGTGTATCTTGAATAAAAAAAATGAAATAAAAAAAAATAGTGGAGTTTTCGACAAAAATGATGAATTTTTTTAATAAAAAGGAAGCATTTTCAACAAAATACATACATTTTTAACTGAAAACGATAATCTAACTGTCAACCAATACAAAACAATTTTTAAACAAAATAGTTAAATTTTCAACAGCAAAAAAACTGTCACGCTGAGACTGCCCTCTGAAAATGTAAACAAAGTTTAGGCCCGCGTAATGAAAATCGCGAATTTTCCTTTTTGAGTATAAGAAATCAGGAAATAGCACAAAAAATCAGGGCAGCGAAAAAAACTGAGGTCATATCCTGATAAATCAGGACTTATGGTTGCACAAGTCACCCTAATTTCGCCCTATCGTTGGTTCGGTGCCATCTCATAACCTCAAATTTAATAACAACAAAAATACTGATTCTTAGTATAAAACACATATTCCAAATTAAAAACAAATTAAAAGCGGTAGCGTCAATTATTTAAAAATGCATAATTATCAATAAAAAGGACTTACGTGCTATTTCTCTTTAAAGATTGCACAATCGAAACTCGTTTTCGCGGCGAGTTACTGAAACTCTTTCCGATAAGACTCCCAATACTTTTTCGATCCATTTTCACTTCCACTTATTCACAAATTAGGTTATCCACTTTAACAACAAAATATTCTTCAAAATTTCATTTAAAAATCAAAATTCGGCAAAACAAACAAACCCTTGTGCAAGTTTTGGATTTTAGGTTAGGATTTTCAAGTTGACGTTGACGTCGCCGCCACCGGCAGATTGCGCGCATTGAAAATTCAAAAGGAACCAATCAGAGGCTAGGAGAGCAGCTGACCAACCTTGTAAAATGCGAATCTTATCAGCGTGACAGTTGGCACACAAATCTCCAAAATTCCAAAATAGGCTCCAATTTTTCGGGAAATGAGTGCAAATATCCTTCGTCCGTTAATTTAGTTCATTTTCAAGTAGTCAGTTGCTTATATCCTCGGTCTATTTTGTAGACAAATGTCTAATCATGCAGATATTTGTAGTTCTTCATATGCATTGCAAACTTCTCGGTTGTAAACAATAAGCAAGTGTGGCGAGCAAGTGTCACTTGATATTAAATTTTTCTAAATATAAGAGTCTTCTCGTATTATTTTTTATTGTTTAATTATTGTCCAGTGCAAAAATAAAAATATGACTGCTACAGAAACAGAGACTGTGAGTGATTTAGTGCAGAAAATGGTCATTTCTGTTTGCGGAGATCAAAAGCCAGGTGAGGTTATGTTTTTCAGTTTTTAAAAAATGTTGATTATTTTGGTTACTTAATGATTATTTCGGAACTGCAGGTATTATTTTTAATTAAAAAATCACACGAATTTTGTTTGATGGTGTTTATCCATGAAAAGGAATTTAATTTCTTTAGTATATTTTTTGGAAATTCAATGTTTTTAAAATAAAAATACGCACAAGTTGATTATATTAATCATACATCTGTTGTTCGATAAAATATTTCCGTATTGTTATCAGTTTATATTCAAATTAAAAGCGGTTTCACATATTTTATTATTTTTCTTCTGATTTAGAACAGGGAATTTATGACGAAACAAAAACAAAAATTTGTGAAAATTTATAATAAAAAAAATGTGTCACAAGGGATTTCAGTAAAGAATTTTAATTCCGACTTCGAGACAGGGAATTTTATCAAAAATTTATAATTCTGAGTTGCGATAGTGAATGTCAGTAAAGAAGTATAATTTTTACTTTACAACAGAGAATTTTTTAGAGAAATAATAATGTGGACTTTAGGATAAAGAATTTCCATAAAGAATTATAATTTCCTCTTTCGGACAGAAAATTTCCGTAAAAAATTACGATTTTAATTTAGGTTCACTTTAAAACAGTGATTTTCAATATAAATTATAATTTTTCCTTTCCGACATGGAGTATCCATAAAAAATAAATTAAAATTTTCGATAAGCGAGGTTATATATAAATTTCATTTGACATTGGGTGGACCGTATTGGTATTGGACCGTAAGACCGAAAAAGCCTCTTGATCGAAATTTTCTTTATAATATTGTTAAAAAAACGAGAAAAATAAATCTAAGCTCCAAATTTAGATTGGTTAATAAAAATATAATTCGATTCAGAATGAATGTTTGATGTGGAACGGGAGTTTTCAAACAGATTTTTTATTTTGATTTAGAAGAGGGGAATTTAAAAGAAAGTTCCTCTTCTAATTTGGGATTGGGAAAAGGAAGTTTATATATTTCTGAATTATAATGTAAAATTTTGTAAATAGATATAATACTGTCTTGGAATAGATAATTTTTCAAGTGGAGCCGAATTTTAGAAAAAAAAATTTTATTCTTAATTAAAAGAAGAGAATTAAAAAAAAAATAATAATAAATAAAAAAATCGAAATAAAAAAATTAAAATTTGTAAGTAATAATGATAATAATAATTAATTAAATAATAATATCAGTAACATTTAACATAAGAACCCAAAGGGCGAGGTGTAACTTAAATCTACTTTAAAACCTAAATATAAATAAATAATAATAAATAAAATAATAATAAATAGGGAATTTAAAACAAAGCCTCTTCTTGCAATCAGAATTCGGTTAAAACAAGCATGTTATTATTTTTATGAGTTATAATACAAAATTTTGTAAATAAATATAATTCTGTGTTGGAATAGAGAATTTTTTAAATGGAACGGACATTTTTGAAAATGTTTTGCTTCCTGATTCAGAAGGAGGATATTTAAAAAAAATCTTTGTTTAATTCAGAATTTGATTGGAAAAAGGAAGTGATTGTTTTTCTGAATTATAATTAAAATTTTGTCAATAAATATAATTCTGATTTGGAAATGGAAATTTTGGAAATGATTTTCAATTCCTAATTAGAAGAAGAAGATTGAAAAGAAAATCCTTGTTCCAAATCAGGATTCGTTTGGTAAAAGTAAATTGAAAATTTTATTTTTTTTTTATTTTGGAAAGTTCATTTTAAGTGAATATTGAAAAAGATTTAGAAAGATTTACAAAATTATCAAAAACGAATGTGGAAGATTTAAAGTACTTTTTTTAATTTGGCAGAATTTTTTTTAATTTTTAGGATATTAAAACTATTTAAAATAAAAATAATTTAACTTTTAATTTAAGAAGTCTACATTTTATTAAAAAAATGGAATCGTACAGTTTTCAATATTTCTAGCTTAAAATTGCCTTGAATGATATATTTTTGAAAACTTTTAAATTCATTGATTGATGCTTCAATTCAGAATATTGGAAATAATAATGTGGGTATATATTTTTGGAACTGAATCTGAATCTTTGAACTCTACAATTTATGAAATTTAAAAAATTTTCACTTGGCAGTTTAACTGCATTTAATTTTAAATTGTTCAGTTGAAAAGTGTTAGTAGCTTCTATTAATACGTGTTAATTATTGAGCTTTTTTAATACAAAATTATTGAATTAAAAAACTTTTAAACTTTAATTTTAAAATTTCAAAATTCAAGAGTTTCACTTTCAGTGCTTTAATTTGCAACTCTGTTTTTATTACTTCAAATGGAAATTTTTTTAGCTTCAGCTTTCAATATTTAAAATTGCATTGACCGTGAAAAATCTTTTTCGACCGCGAAATGACTGGGCATTTTTTTCTTTCATTAAAACGAGCACCTTGAGTACTGTCTTGGAACAGGGGATTTTTTTACACGTAACGGGAAGTTTAGAAAAGATTTTTAATTCCTAATTAGAAGAAGGGAATTTTTAAAAATCCCTCTTCTAAATCAGAATTCGTTTGGTTAAAGCAACTTACTATATTTCTGAAAAATAATATAAAATTTTGTGAATGAATTATAATTTTGACTTTGGAACAGACAATTTTGTAGAAAATTATCATTTTATTTTTGAACAGATAATTTTTGACATGGAACAGGAAATTTTAGAAAATAATTTTTATTTTTATTCATAAAAACGGAAATCACAAACAAAATTCCTGTTCGATGACAGAATTCTTCAGACGTTGAAAGATACCTTTTCCAAATCAGAAATTCTCTGAATTTAAAAATTCTGCTTTTTACTAATAAAAACTTTCTAGAATTTGAATCTTCTCCTTTCCAAATTTGAGAAGAAGGTAATTACTATATTTATGGATTATTAAATAAAATATTGTAAATAAATATAATTCTGACTTCAAACATGGAATTTTCTTATAAAAGTTTCATTTTGGAACAAGGGATGTTCATACAGAATTATAATTTATACTTAAGGACCGGGAATTTTCATACAAAATTTGTATGATTAAAAATTGTCTGATTTTTTAAACTTGGAATTATAATTTTTTCGTTAAATTGCCTGTTCCAAATCAGAAAAATTAACGAAATTTTAGAATTCTTTCAAAATCGTTTGAAATCATTCAAATCTTTCGAATTCGGAAATGATCGGGAGTTCAAAATCATCGTGAGGGTAGGCACCCTATCCACCAGTTAACAATATATTGAAAAATAAAATTAAAATTTGATTATAACGTCAAAGTTTTGACCTTAAGAATTCGTATTTTTATAAACATTTTCTGAAGTTTAGTGTGTGAATATCGAAAATTGAATTGTGTAGTTTGAAATTACGTAAGTATTTCATTATGTTCGCTGTAGACCTTGTAAGGAGACTCTTGAGATTTTCTTTGGGATTGCTTTCTTCTACTCAGGGAGTAGAAACTTTACGAGAAGACGAAACAACAGTCGCTTGTCAGATAAGGGGAAAATTATCGGCACGAGATGCTTCACAATTCGATAAACTGCACAACGATCTAAAAGATGGGGTAAAATTCAAAAGATATTTTTTAGTGTACAATTTTCCAACAATAATTACATAATATAATGGGTAATATGAATTTCCTAGCCTCTGAAGAATCGCCTAAGTGTTATGGTTTTCCTTCTTCATTTGAGTCGGACAGGAGACCAAGTGAAGGAAAAAACTTTTACTTTTCCAGAAATGAGATTGGGTTTAAATTTGCCAGTTGCATCCACAAGTGGTAAATATAATTTATTTATTACAGACCTACCGGAGCTATCCTAATACAACTTCCACGTTTTGTTCATTTGTTTTTATCATCCTCAGGGTGGCGATTTGTCCGGGAATTTAATTAAAAACTGGAGAATTTTCTTCTGATCGCAGAAAAATTCAAGTTTTTATTATTTTAATCATTTTTATTAACTTAGAAAAGTGATTTTCACAGCAGATTTTTCAGATTATCTCGGTTTACTGTAATTCAGTCCTAATTTGTTATTGACTTTTTATTATTTTTCATTATAAGAAAAACCTTTTGCAATTTTTTGCTCTGTGAGCATTTTTTTACTGACGTAAGTTTGATAATCAGGGAGTTTCCGTACAGAAATATAATTTCACTTCAAATAAGGAATTTTTAACATGGAACGGGAATTTCGTCTAAGAATTATAATCTGGATTTAGAAAAAATGAACTAAAAAAA
>NC_046658.1:123838156-123842504 GCF_010883055.1 Belonocnema kinseyi
TTGTTTAAAAGTTAAACTCTTTTGTTAAAAATTAATTTTTTGATTAACGATTCATCATTTTAATTGAAAATTCATCTTTGGTTGAAAATGTATCTTCTTTGGATAAAAATTCAACTGCTTGCTTGATAATTGATATTTTTTGTTTATTAATTAAACTATATTTGTTTGAAAATGCATGTACTTCGTGAAAAAAATCGCTTTCTTTTGTCGAAAATTAATCTTTATGGTTAAAAATTCGTCCTTTTGGTATAAAACTCACCTATTCCAGCTGAAGATTCATCATTTTAGTTGAAAATGCATCAGTGTTTTTGAAAATCAATTTTTTAAACTAAAAATTTAATTGCCCTTTTTCCTTAAAAATTGACATTTTCTAGTTCAAAATTCAACAATTAGGATGAAAATTTGTCTTTTTAATTGAAAATTAAACTATTTCGTTGAAAATCCATATATTTGGTTAAAAAATCATTTTTAAAAATTCATCTTTTAGATTGGAAATAAAATTACTTGTTTGAAAGTTTTTTTTGCTCAGGAATTAGATTTTGCACAAAAAATGTAACCATGCTATTTTTGGTCGAAAATGCATATTTTTTGGGTGAAAATTCAACTACTATTTGATTGAAAAATTATATTTTTTATTTATAAATTAAACTAATGATTTGAAAAATTATGAACTTTTTGAAGATTCATCAGTTTAGTTGAAAATTCATCATTTTGGTTCAAAATCCATTCCTTTAAATAAAAATTTAAAGATCCATTTTTTATTTGAAAATTGTTTCTTTTTTAAATTGAAAAATTAAACTATTTCGTTGAAAATCAACATATTCAGTTAAAAAATATATTGTTTTGGTAGACAATTATCTTTTTTTTGCAAGTTAATCTTCTGGTTTAAAAAGTCTTCTTTTCGGTTAAAAATGCAAGTATCTTTTAGGTTTGTAAATAAAATTATTTGTTTGAAAGTTCAACTCTTGTTAAAAATTACTTCTTTCTTGAAGATTTAAAAGTTTGTTTGAAAATTCATCTCTGGTTGAAAATAATAAAAATGTAACTAATTTGTTGAAAATTAATTTTTTAACTAAAAATTTAACTATTCTAGTAGAAAATTTGACTTTTTTTGCTGAAAATCAACTTTTTTTGTTAAGAATGAAATTTTTTTCAGAAAATTTATTTATTCTTTTTTTTGGTTAAAAATATTTTCTTTTAGATGAAAATTTAACTTTTTGCCTTAAAATTGATATTTATTATTTATAAGTTGAACTATTTGTTTAAAAATGTATTTACTTTGTAAAAAAATTTGCCTTCTTTTGTAGAAATTTAATCTTTAGGGTTGAAAATTAATATTTTTTGGTATAAAATTCAGCTATTCCACTTGATGATTCATCATTTTAGTTGAAAATTAAATTTTTAGGTTGGTAATAAAATTACTTGTTTGAAAATTAAACTATTTTGCTTAAAAGTCGTTTTTTTGTCAAGAATGTTATTTGTAACAGAAAATTCAACCATTCTATTGTTGAAAATGTATCTGTTTTTGATGAAAATTTAACGATTTGGTCGAAAAATTATATTTTTTATTCATAAATTAAACTAGTGATTGAAAAATTTATGAACTTTTTGACAAATTGTCCTTTTTTGTACGAAGCTAATCTCTATGGTTAAAAAATCATCTTTTTGGTATAAAATTCAACTATACCCGTTGAAGATTCATAATTTTAGTTGAAAATTTACTAGTGTGGTTGAAAATTAATTCCCTCAACTGGAAATTTTAATGTCTATTTTTGGTTTAAGATGATCTTTTCATCTTCAAAATTCAACTATTTGGATAAAAATTTGTCTTTTTTAATTAAAAATTCAACTATTTCGTTGAAAATCCAAATATTCTGTTAAAAATCGTTTTTTTTTTTTTTTGTTAGAAAATTATCTTTTTTTTTTGAAAGTTAATCTTCTTGTTTAAAAATTCTCCTTTCCAGTTAAAAATTGAAATATTCCATTAAAATTTTTTTGAAATTTCTATTTTCTTTGGGTGAAAAGAAATTTATTTTGCCGAATATTTAACTTTTTTACTAAAAATTTAATTATTATTTTTTTGGTTGAAAAAATATCTTTTTTAGTTGAAAATTAAACTTTTTCGTTGAAAATCCATATATTTGGTTAAAAAATACATTTTTTTGGTAGACAATTGTTTTTTTTCTTTGCAAATTAATCTTTTTGTTTAAAAATTCTTTTTTTTTCGGTTAAAAATTTAAGTAATCCAGTTAAATATTTATCGTTATAGTTGAAAACTCATCACTTTGTTTGAAAATGAGAATATTTTTTTTAAAGTTAGTTTTTTTTGTTGAAAGTAATTTTTTTTACTGAAAATTTAACTTATTCCAATCGAGTATTCCATAGTTTTAGTTGAAATTCATCTGTTTGACGAAATTTTTTTTTTAACTTCACATTCAATTATTTAGGTTTTGGTTTTCAATTTATCTATCTTATTAAAAATTAATTTGTTGTTGTTGGAAATTTATCAGTTATATTGTACATTAAACTATTTTGTTGAAAACTAATTTTTTAAACTAAAAGTTGAACTATTCCATTTTTGGTTAAAAATTGATACTTTTTAGTGCAAAATTTAACTACACGTTTCAAAATAAATAAATTTTGCTATTTTTAAAGGATGTTTGTTAAAGGATGTTAAAGGATGTTTGAAATGAACGTCATGAATTAAAATAATTTATTTCCGTTTTGCGGCAAGTATGAATATGTTACTTTTAGTTGACCTGGAAAATAGAAAACATTGACCGGGAAAAACTGGGAAATGACCGGGACTTTGTAATTGTCCGTTAAATCGCCACCCTGATTCTATTAAACAAAAAAATTAATGTTAAGTTACAATATTTCAGGCCATTCTGCTCAGTCCTCCTGCTCTCAAGGACAAATCTTGCCATTAGGAAACACAGAGTTACGCACTCTGTCTCTAAATCCAAGTAGGATTTTCAATGACGAATGCATTTCTGAGGATGTTTTAGTACAAGATTTAATTTATTCTTTCCAAGGAATCGAGGGAAAGGTTCTTAAACTCGATTCCAATTATGGTTTTCAAATCGACCCCCTCGCGAAAGTTAATAGGTCCCACAAACAGGCACTTTTGAGGCTGAGTGAGTTGGGATACTTGCACAATGTTGTGAGAAGAGGTTTGGAACGAATGGCTAAAAGTGGATCTGGGAGAGTCGTTGATAGTTTCGTCGCTACTCTTCACAAAGAATTGTCAGAATACTACCGATTTATCGCGATAATCCAGGAAGAAGTTAACAGGTAGTTAATTTATTAAATTAACAATGATTAAATAATATATATTTCCAGGGTGACCGCAGGTCAGGGAAAACCTGATAATCAGGGATTTTTTCAGTTCTGCATATCAAAATGAGTCTCCATGTATATTTCAGATTTTTAAAACTATATCTTCAGTTAGCAGAAACTTTTTAAAGTTTAGAAATTTAGAGCAGTGATTTTTTTCGATTTATTTCAATGTTGAGTCGACATTTATTCATTGAATCAGGTTTTACTGCACGAATTCATTTACTTTGATACTACAAAAGATTTTTAAAATAATTTTATTGTAAAAGAAAATTCTGGTGATGAATGTAGTTACGTAGAATATGTTTTTTATTTCAAAATCTACTATTAACGGAAATTTTCTTTCTAAACTTGTGTGTATTTTTAGATCCTAAAGACCCCTGAAAAAGATAATAATAAAAATTTCGGATTTTTTCACATTTTTCTTTATCTTCGAAACTAACAGTTTGAAATTAAAAATATATATTCTACGTCACTACATTCATCACCAGAATTTTCTTTCACGATAAAAATGTTTGAAAATCTCTTGTTACATCAAAATAAGTTAATTCGTGTAAAAACTAATTCGATGAATAAATGATGACTGATTATTGAAACATATTGAAAAATCACTGTTTTCAAAGTTTCAAACTTCAAAACGTTTCTGCTAATTGAAGATATCTTTTTTTTTAATGTGAAAAAAATCATCAAGACTTATTTTGATATGTAGATAAAGATTTTTGCCAGCCATAGTCAAAATTAGAAAAAAAAAAAATTTTTCGGCCTTGAATATAACAAAAATAATAGAAAAACATCGAAAAACTCGTAATATTCCTAAACAGGATAATAAATTTTTTTTTAATGATTTGTACCATTTTTTATTAACTTCAAAACTTCCATTTTGACATTAAAAGAAATATTTTACTTAACTACATTTAGTCCGGGAGCTGGGTATGTTCCCGTATGCATTCAAGAGGCAAAAGGTAAAAACTAGTTAATCTTATGTATTTTGACCCGCTGAATCCAATGGTAC
>NC_046658.1:123842604-123846710 GCF_010883055.1 Belonocnema kinseyi
ATATGCATTTAACAAAAAAGTTGCAAGAGAACTTTTATGCTTAGAATTGTCCATATTTACTAAAAAAAATTTGTCCCATAAAGAAAAACCATTTTTTCCTATGTGTTTAAACAATTGCATTTTAAACAAAACCTATCCACTTCTCGTAAAATTAACCGGTACCATTGGATTCAGCGGGTCAAAATACAGAAGATTAACTAGTTTTTACCTTTTGCCTCTTGAATGCATACGGGAACATACCCAGCTCCCGGACTAATTCATCACCAGAATTTTCTTTCACAATAAAAATATTTAAAAAATCTTTTATTACTCAAAAATCACCATCTTCAAAGTTTCTGCTAACTCGAGATATCGTTTTAAAAATCTGAAAAAAATCATGTCTCATTTTCATATGTAAAAAAAGATTTTAGCTAGCCATAATCCAAATTCAAAATTTTGGTTTTTTCGCCCTACCCGGAAAACCTGGAATTATCAGGGAATTTCCATACGCCTGGAAAAAATCTAGAAATATCAGGGATTTTTTGTTTAAGTCAGGCAATTTTTCGAAGGCCTGCTTAATTTTAAAAAATTGCAATCTAAATTTAAATAAGAATGGTTCTTCATTTGTAAAAGTAGCTTTATATCCCTGGATTTGACCACTTTTTTAAAAATGCTTTTGTTTTTGGAGTTTGCGATTAATTTTTTTAAATGAAAATTCAACTATTCTGTTTTTTTCTGTAAATTGATCGTTTTCGGTTGAAAATTCAAGTCTCTGGTTCAAAATTAATGTATTTTGTTGAACATTCTTTCTCTAATGGTATAAAATTAATCTTCTTTTATAAGCAAAGATCTTTTTGCTCTTTTTGATTGTTATATCAACGACTACTCTTACATTAAAAATTAATTTTTTGATCAAAGATTCATCATTAGAATTAAAATTTTATTTTTCTGGTTGAAAATTCGTTTTTTCTTCGGCTGGAAATTAATTTTTATTACTGAAAATTTAATTATTCCAGTTGAAACTATAACTATTATTTTGAAAACTTCTTTGAGTTTTTTTTGGTTGAAAATTTTTTTAAACTGAAAATGTAACTTGCAATTTAATATCCCAGAATTTTAGTTGAAAATTTATTTCTATGGTTGCATATCAAGTTTTTAACTAAAAATTTAACTATTTAATTTTTGGTTGAAAAATTATTTATTTTAGTTGATATTGCGTGTATTTTTTAATATAAATTAATCTTCTTGGTTGAAAATGTAATAACTCTAGATAAAGATTAATCGTTTCAGTTCTAATCTCATCTTTTTTATTTAAAATTGAACGATTCCAGTTGAAGATTAATCATTTCAGTTGAAAATTTATCGCTTTATCTGAAAATGTAACTATTTTTTTATATTTTTAATCTAAAAACTTAAAATTTAACTGTTACAATGAAATATTTTATCTAAAAATTCATGTTTTTGTTTTAAAATTCATATGTATTTTATTTAAAATTCACCTCATTGGTAGAAAATAATCTTCTAGGTTGGAAATTCATCTTTTTGATTTAATATTCAACTATTTAAAAATTCATCAGCTTTGGTAACAATTGATATTTTTAGTTGAAATTCAACTATTTGATTGAAAATTTGTCTTTTTTAGTTAAAAATTCAACTGTTTTGTTGAACATTCATATATTTTGTTGAAAAATCGTTTTTTTGTTGTTGAAAATTAATCTTACTGTTCGAGAATTGATTTATTTTATTGATAATTTAAGTATTCCAATTTCATATTCATCATTTCAGCTGAAAATTTTTTTTTCCAAGTTAAACTAAACGTAGCTGTGTGCAAATTTTTATTGCACAAAAAATAATGAAAAATTCCATTTTGTGGTCAAACTATGAAGGCTACGAAAAAAGATGAATTAACAAAAATTGTTATCCCAAAAAAGATTTATAATTTCTTTAAAAATCATTTCTTGATAGGACGCGTACTTTTTGTTTTATTCGTGAAAAATAAGATTGAAAATAAAAATTAAAAAATTGTGGAAAATTGACGAAAGTTACGAAAAAAAAATAGATTTAACAAAACCTGTTTAAAAATATCTGTCGAAAATCGAGCGCGTAGCGCGAGTGTCACGATAAGAATGTGTACCTCAAAGCCTATAGAGCTATGAGTAACTTAATTTTTGACTATACTTAATTAAGTAGAAAATTTAGAATATGAAGACGCATATAAATACTGACGTCTAAAAGAGATCTTTTTGATAAAGTTTTATTCAAGTATTCCAAATCCAAAGAATAAATATCCGAGCGCGAAGTGCGAGATTCAAATTTTGATTGAACCACTTTGTGAGGAAATCATTCCTTGGTTGAAAATTCATATTTTTAGTTAAAAATTCATCTCTTTGGTCAAAAGTTGAACTATTTTGTGGAAAACTGATTTTTAAAAATTAAAAATTCAACTGCGTGGGTTACCCTAAGTTGGCAAATAATTCAATATCACTTATTTTTAGAGGACACATATCGTTAGGACTAGAAGGCGTGACCCTTGCCCATCTTCACCTCTGGGCTTACGATCCCTTGCAAACCCTAAAACGACTCGCGAGTATCGTTAACGTCTGTCAGAGTCAAAAGGGAGGTGCTTTGACTTCCGCTGTTTACGAATTTAACCATCACGGCGACACTGGGGTGAGAAAACTCGTGAAGAGGATTTTGGAAAATGTTTGCCATCCTCTCTATAGTATGCTGATGCGGTGGATTACAGACGGAGAACTGGACGATCCTTATCAGGAATTTTTTATTGAAGCTCGCGCCGATGTTGCTGGTGACAGAATGTGGCATGAAAAGTATCAAGTCAGGAACGAGATGGTTCCTTCCTTTATCAGCAAATCACAGGCTAAGAAGATCCTGGGGACAGGAAAGAGTATCAACTTTTTGAGGGAAGTTTGCAAGGACTTTGCTCCACTTCAGGGAAGGTATATGGAAGTTTTCAATGAGGATCACGAAAAATATAATGGTGTGTTTTATTCTAAACTTTATCAAAATATAAAAATATTGAAAATATTATAAGATCTCACAAAATAACCCCCCCCCCCCCCCCCCCCCCCCCCCCCCCCTCCCCATATTACTGTACGTAAATTTTAGATTATGGAAGAAGATTCAAATACTATCATTTCAATCTTATAATATTTTTAACATAGAATCATTTTTAAATTGAATAAAACAGTATTTCAGATACAAATAAAAAATTCTTGTATTTATCAATTTATTTTAAACAAAAAAAATGTCTTTTCTACAGTTGAAGATGGTTTTCTAACAAAATACTTGAATTTTTAAGAAAGTAATTAAATTTTTAACATAATAGGAAGCCTCAAAACTCCTGTTGTACCGTATTTTTAATATTTGGTGGTACCCTACATGCAGCCCACAATGTCACTTTTCTTTCAATAAATTGACTCATGGGTTAACCTATTTCTGAATTGTCTTGAATTCTTTTGAAATATTTTAGCGCATTTTTAAAGATCTCGAGAAATTTTAATAGATTTTATTAGTTTGAAGGAATTTTGAATATTTTAGGGTATTTTGAAAGTTCTAAGGGATTTTAAATCTCTCAATGTAATTTTAATACATTTCCCAGGATTTCAGGAAATTTCATCATAGAATTTCACGGATTTTATCATATTTTAATGGATTTCAAAGAATTTATTTACGACATGTGGTGGTATTTCGTAGGTTTCCGAAAATTTGAAGAGATTTGATATACACTCTGTATTCTTATTAATTTATCCTGAGTTGCTTTAAATTTTTTCGAATTTGTGTAAATCGATTTTTGGATTTTTTTGAATTTTTAACGTTTTTTTTTTTAACATTGATCTTGTGGATCAATTGATAAAATGGACAAAGTATTTGAAACATTTAAACGAATTTTTTTAATTCCTTGGCATTTTCAAGAGCTTTAAAAAATGTTATGGGATTTCAAAAGATTTTAATGGATTTAAAATACGAGGGTAGTTCAATAAGTCCTTAGAATGAAGTATAAAAACAATTTTTTTTTATTTTTCAACATGATCTCCTTGGAGCTCTATACACTTGGTCAATCGCTTTTCAAGTTTTTTTAATCCTTCAGAAAAGTGCGTTTTCGGAAG
>NC_046658.1:123846810-123917817 GCF_010883055.1 Belonocnema kinseyi
GGGCAGATGTGCCATGAACTGAGTCCAATTCATTTTTTATCTCATATGGAGTTAAACCCTTTAAATGAAAATGTTTGATAACCGCTCTGAACTCGTTTTTTTTCATTTTTCTTAACGAACAATTTTTTTTTTCAATTGGTTATGAAAAGACGTAAACTCATAAGATGTGGACTGTGACTGCACCATATATCTAGTCGGGAGTGGTGCTGACTGAAAACAGATGATTTAGAGCGATTCGCGCGCCATCTGTTGGTCATTCTAAGGACTTATTGAACTACCCTCGTAGCTTAGGTGACTTTAGGATATTTTGAAAGATTTCAAGTAATTTTTAATTGATTTCAATAGTTTAATGGAATTTTAAAAGATTTAAAATGTTTTAGGGAGTTTTAAAAGATTCCATGAAATTATTCATTAATTTCATTAATTTGAATAGATTTTAAAGCGTTTAAAGTATTTTAGAATAATGCATTTTCGAGAATTTGGAAGATATGAAATGATTTTACTGTAGGTTTTAACATATTTAAAAATATTTCACTTTATTTTATAAGATTTCCGAGGATTTCAATGATTTTAAGGGATTTTAAAGGGCTTCAGCTATTTCAATACATTTTACAGAATTCTAGGAAATATCATCATAAAATTTTACAGAATTTTATCATATTTTAGTGTATTTCAAACGATTTTAAATTATTTAAGCAATCTAAAAATATTTTAAGGAGTTTTTAATTTATTTCAATAATTTGAAGGGATTTAAAAGGATTTAAAATATTTTAGGGCAAATTAAGGTTTTTTTAATGCTCTCAATGTATTTTAACCAATTTTCCAGGATTTTAGGAAATATCGATTAATCGCCAGATTTTGTAAAATTTCACGGGATTTAACAATATTTTATTGGATTTTAAAGAAGTTATTCAAGAGACGTAAGGTATTTCGTAGGCTTTGAAAGATTTTAAGAATTTTTTCATTAATTTTTGGAGTTCACTCGGAATTCTTATTAATTTATCTTGATTTTTCTTTTAATTCTTTGAAATTCTTTAGAATTTTTTAATTCGCTTGAATTCTTTTAATTTTACTTAATTTAATGGATTTTTTGACTTTCTCAATGTATTTATTTATTTGATCATGAGAATCAATTAATAAAATGAATAAATTATCAAAGGATTTGAAACATTCAAAGGTATTTTTTTAATTCCTTGTTATCTTCAAGAGCTTTAAAAAACTATAAGAGATTACAAAAGATTTTAAAGGATTAAAATGTTTCAGAAAATTTAAAAAAAATTCCAGAATTGTATTTATTTATTACAATAGCTCGAAGGGATTTTAAAGAATGAAATATTTTAGGGTATTTAAAAAAATTCCAAGGTATTTCTAAGAGATTTTAAAAAATTGAAGGGACTTCCAAGGGTCTCAATAATTTTAAGAAATTTTAATTTGTATTGGATTTCATTGAATTTATTCACAAGAAGTGAGGGACTTCGTAGGGTTTCGAAGATTTGAAGATATTTTTTTTATTTTTGCAATTCATTTGGAGTTCGCCTTGAATTCATATTAATTTATCCTGAATTCTTTTAAATTCTTTTGAATTATTCTAAATTCAATCAATTCCACTCAATTCAATTAATTTTTTCGTCTAATTGTTCTCATTTCCTTTAAATTTCTCTAAATTTACTAAAAATGTATTGTAACCAATCGAGTTTTTTCGATTATTAAAATTGTTCCAGTCCTTTTGAATTTAAAACTTGAGTTGTTTTGGAGGCATTAGTCATTTCTTGAGCTAGAAATTAGAAGGGGTTTAAATATTTTAAGAGATTTTCTTTTCTTTCGGAATTCACCTTCAATTCTTTTAAATTCTTTGGAATTCTTTTAATTTTTTTTTTAAATACTTGAATTCTTTAACCTCATCCTGAAATCATAGGCATTTCATCCAATTCTTCTTAATTCCTTCGAATTTTCTTAAGCTTATTTCAAAATTACGACATTCAATTAATTATTTGAAAAAATGACATAGTTTATATTTAAATAAAAAACGATGAAATATGTACAAAAGAAAAGAATTTTCAAACCAAAAAGACGAATTTAAAAAAAATAAAGATTTTTCGCTCAAGAAATAAAAGTTGATCTAAATTGTTTAGCCTTCAAGCCAAAAGACAAATTCTCTCTACAAAAATTTTATTTTCAATAAAAAAATATGACTTAAGCAAAAAATTAATCTTTCACTTAACTGATACATTGTTGCCAAAAAATATGAAATTTAAAACCAAGAATTTTTTCTTTTTTTCACCAAAAAAGGAGAATTTTCAACTAAAAAAACCCATTTAAAAAAAATTGGAAAAATGACATTTTCAGTTAGAAAATTAATTTTAAACCAAAAAAGGCTTCTCCACTAAACAGTTAAATATTCAAACAGGCATAAGCTTTCTGTAAAGTTTTTAAAAAATCTAGTTTAACTTTTACTTAAGTAGTTGAATTGTCGTTTAAAAAAAGATTAATTTTCAACAAAATAGTTAAACCTTCAACCAAAGAGATGAATTTTCAACTGAAAATATAAATCTTGAAAAAAATTAATTCTTCAAAAAGTGATTCAACAAAATCTTCTTAACAAAATAGTTGAATACTCAAGGAAAGAAGAAGGATTTCGAAGCAAAAAATTGCAGTTTCATAAAAAAAGAAGAAATTTCTACTATAGCAGATAAATTTTTTTATCAAGATGATAAATGAAAAAAAAAATAGTTGAGTTTTCTGTTAAAAAGGATTTCAGCTGACTTTTCACGATCAAATTATGAATTTTTAAACAAGAAATAAGTTGCGACGAGAAAATTGAATTTTCTAACCAAAAAGGATGACTTTTTAACCAACTGTTCTTAAAATTTCATTTTCTTTTGGTTGGAAATTAATTATTTTAACTGAAAACTTAACTATTCCATGGTTTGTTCGAAAATTCAGAACTGGTGGTACAAATTTCATCTTTTTTTGTTTAAAAGTACAACTTTTCGATTCATAGTGGATTTTTGTTTGTTTTAGGATTTAACTATTTTGTTAGAAATTCGTGTTTTTTGGTCGAATTCGACTGGTTTTGATTCAAAGTAAAATTTTTTTTGTTTTGAAATTCGACTAATTTAAATTAGTTAGTTAAAAAATAATTTTTTTTTAAGCTTCATCTTTTTGGATTTAAATTTTGTTTTGTAGATTAATTTCTTGAATTGCGAATTTAACTATTTTATTTTTGATTAATAATTGATAAGTTTTACTTAAAAATTCATCTGTTTTATTGAAACTTATGTTTTTTGAATAAAGGTTCATATTTTTGGATTGAAAATTCGTTTTTTTTGCCTTGATAATTCAATTGTTCTGTTGAAAATTCTGTTATTTTTATAAAAATTCCAACTATTTCGTTGAAAACTTACTTTTTGGTTGAAAATTAAAAAATTTGTTTGAAAATTCAACTTTTTGGTTAAAAATGAGTCTTTTTGGTTTGAAATATCAACTATTTACATTTTGTGTTGAAGATTCATCTTTTTGGTTGAAATTTTTTTTTTGTAGATTAATTTCTTGAATTGCGAATTTAACTATTTTATTTTTGGTTAATAATTGATCTGTTTAACTTGCAAATTATTCTGTTTTGTTAAAACTTATATTTTTTATTGAAAGTTCATATTTTTGGATTGATAATTCGTATTGTTATCTTGAAAATTCAATTTTTTTGTCAAAAAATTCTATTACTTTGGTAAAAAACTCAACTATTTCGTTGGAAACTAAATTTTTGGTTGAAAATTAAAAAATTTGGTTGACATTTTTTTCCTTATTTGACTAATAAATCTTTCTTGGTTGAAAATTTAACTTTTTGGTTAAAAATTTGCCTTTTTGGTTTGAAATATCAACTATTTACATTTTGCGTTGAAGATTCATATTTTTAGTTGAAATTTTGTTTTGTAGATTAATTTCTTGAATTGCGAATTTAACTATTTTATTTTTTGTTAATAATTGATCGGTTTAACTTGCAAATTAATCTGTTTTGTTAAAACTTATATTTTTTATTGAAAGTTCATATTTTTGGATTGATAATTTGTTTTTTGTCTTGAAAATTCAATTTTTTTGTTAAAAAATTCTATTACTTTGATAAAAAAAATTCAACTATTTCATTGAAAACTAACTTTTTGGTTGAAAATTTTTTCCTTATTTGACTGACAAATCTTTCTTGGTTGAAAGTTCAACTTTTTGGTTAAAAATGAGCCTTTTTGGTTTGAAATATCAACTATTTACATTTTGCGTTGAGAATTCATCTTTTTTGGTTGAATTAAAATGTTTTTAATTAAAAATTAAAATAATTTTTGTTTAAAATGACAACTATTAATTTTTTAAAATAGATCTTTTTTAATTGAAATATTAGCTTAATATGACATTTTTCGTTAAGAATTCATCTTTTTTGGCTGGAAATTCAACTTGGTTAAATTTGAACTATATTTTTAAAAATTCATTTTTTCGGTCGAAGAATTATCATTTTAGTCGATAAACAATTTTTGTGGCTGAAAATATATCTGCTTATTAGTAAACTCGTCTTCTTGGGTTTAAAGTTCTACGCTTTGTTAGACATTTTTTTTCTTGACTTTAAGTCAAGTTTTAATTTTTTTATTAAAAAATCAATCATTTGGTTAAAATTTCTTCTTTTTCGATGATTTGAAATGTATTTGATTGAAAATTCAAATATTTTTAAATTGAAATACCATCTGTTACATTTTTCCTTCAGTATTATTTTTTTTTTTTTTACTAGAAATTTAACTAGTTGTCTACAATTTGATCTATTTTATTAAAAAATCATTTTTTTTGTTAAAAATTCATCATTTTAGTTGAAAATTTATATCTGGATAAAAATTGATCTTTTCTGCTCTTTTTTTAACCATTTGGTTAAAAATTTATATGTGTAGGTTCAAAATTCAACTATTCTGTCAAAAACTCATCTTTTTTGCCGAAAATTCATCTTTTTTGTTGAGAATTCTTCCTTTTTTTAAATGGCAAATTCGTATTTTTGGGGATAATAAAGTTGTTGGTTGAACATTCATCTTTCTTGGTTGAAAGTTAATATGTCTTCTAAGAAGTTTGTCTTTTTGGCTTGAAGATTGAACTATTTGGTTAAAAATGCAAATTTTTTTGGTTGAAGTTGAATCTTTTTTGTCTAAAATTTCGACAATTTGGTTTAAAGTTTAGACTTTAAATCTTTAGCGCTTCATATTAAATTAAATATCGAACTTATAAATCAATTTTATTTAGAAGAATTTGTTCGTATATTTTTGTGAAAAATTAGAAAGAAAAAATTTTCTCCGTTAAAATTATTGATCTCCTAGATGTAAGGTTATTTGTATACCTGAAAGAAAAAATTATAATATCGAGGAAAAAATAAAAAATTGGACACGGAAAAGTCAAGAAATTTTGAAATTAGGATTTTGTATCATCCCTGTTTATATCCGGCATTCAGGAAATAGAACTGATGATTTCAAAGGTTAAATTCTACATTTTAGTGGAAGCCTTCTTCGATATGGATCCAGATGGACAACTGCAAACAATGATGGATGCGGCCTACAAAGAAACTTCTACGAGAGTCGTAGAAATTTTGACAAAACAATATCATCTCATGGATCATTTGCAGGGAATAAAGGGATATTTGCTACTCGGCCAAGGACATTTCGTTCAACATCTGATGCATTTAATAGAGTAAGGAAATTTTTCTGAAGAATTTAAATTATAAATTGACAATGTTACACTTTTTATAATTGATTCTTGAAATTTTTTAGACCTGAATTGGCGAAACCGGCAAATTCTCTCTATCCACACAATTTGTCATCAATTCTCGAAACAGCGCTTCGAGCAACAAGTACAAAATTGGAAGATGCTGACGTCCAAAGGCGACTTGATGTTCGATTGCTGACATCATCTGAAAATGAAACCGGCTGGGATGTTTTTGCTCTTGATTACAATGTCGACGAGCCAATTGGAACGGTAAGTTAAATTAAAAATCCTCAGGTTTGCCACACAGTCACTTTTAGTCATTTTTGAAATAAAAATACACTTTTTCAATGGGGAAAGGCTAATTTAGTCACTTCAATTCATCTCATTGTGGATGTTTTCTGAAAAAAGAAAAGAAAATCTATAGTAATCTGTGGTGCGAAATATATGCTCGGCCTTTATGTGCTTTGAGAATTTATAAGAATTTTAAATTAGGATTTTAAAATCGTATTTTCTATCTTTATTAATAATAATTACATTATTTAAATTTTACGGGAAAATGTATCGCTTTATACTCCTAGAAGATTGATAATGTTAATGCAAAAAAATTTAGTTTCAAAATACATTTGAAACACTTTTTAGTTGGGTGTTCAAAAAAAAAAAAAATTTGTTGAACCTAAAAAATTAATTGTTAACTAAAATGATGAATCTTGAACCAACAATTATGAATTTTCAACCTAATAGTTAGTTTAATTTTCAATCAAAAAGATTAATTTTCTACTTAAAGTTTTTTAGTTAAAACAATGAATTAAAAAAAATGAATTGTCAACAAAATAATTTAATTTTAAACCCAAAAGATGAATTTTCGAATAAAGATATAGTTTCAATAAAATATAAAAATTTTCAACTAAAAAAGATAAATTTACAAACCAAAACTAGAATAGTTCAATTTGCAGTGCGAAAAGTAAATTCTAAACAAAACAAAAAATTTTTCAGAAAAATTAATTAATTTTCAACTGAAAATATAAAATTTGAAGCAAAAATGGAATAGTTACATCTTTAGTTAAAGAAACTCATTTTTAATCACAGTGATGAAGTTTCTACCAAAAATATGAATTTGACCAAAATAGCAGAATTTTGCAACCCGAAAGGTGAATTTTCTATATAAAAAAGAAATTTTTAATAAATATTGGTCTTTCAACCAAAGAAATAAATTCTTAACAATAATAACAACAATAACAATAAAAAATGGAATATATAGAGGGAATTTTAAACTAAAATGATCAATCTTCAACTAAAAAAATTTAATTTTGAAAAAAATACATGAATTTTCAACGAAAAAGATCAAGTTTGTATCAAAAATAAAATATTAAAATTTTCAGTTAGTGAAATAAATGTTCAACAAAAAAAAAGAAACGAATTTTCAACAAAATAATTTAAAAAAAAAAATGATTTTTTTACAACAAATAAAAGAATTAAATTTATAGCTAAAATAATCATTTAAAAAAATTAATTTTGAAAAAAATAATTCAATTATAAACCCAAAAGATGAATTTTCGAATAAAAAAGATATAGTTTCGATAAAATATAAACGTTTTCAAATAAAAAAGATAATTTTACAAACCAAAACTAGAATAGTTCAATTTGCAGTTCGAGAAGTAAATTTTAAACAAAACAAAAAAGTTTTCAAAAAATTTTTAAATATTAATTTTCAGTCACAGTGATGAATTTTCAACCAAAAATATGAATTTTTGACCAAATAGCAAAATTTTGCAACCTAAAAGGTGAATTTTCTATATAAAAAAGATATTTTTCATAAATATTGGTCTTTCAACCAAAGAAATGAATTCTTAACAATAACAATAATAACAACAATAACAACAAAAAATAGAATATATAGAGTGAATTTTAAACTAAAATGATCAATCTTCAACTAAAAAAATTTAATTTTGAAAAAAATACATGAATTTTCAACGAAAAAGATCAAGTTTGTATCAAAAATAACATATTAAAATTTTCAGTTAGTGAAATAAATGTTAAAAAAAAAGAAACGAATTTTCAACAAAATAGTTTTTTAAAATAAAAAAATTATTTTTTTACAACAAATAAAAGAATTAAATTTATAACTAAAATAATAATTTTAAAAAATTAATTCTAAACAAAATAATTCAATTGTAAACCCAAAAGATGAATTTTCGAATAAAAAAGATATAGTTTCGATAAAATATAAACATTTTCAACTAAAAAAGATAATTTTACAAACCAAAACTAGAATAGTTCAATTTGCAGTTCGAGAAGTAAATTTTAAACAAAACAAAAAAGTTTTCAAAAAATTTTTAATATTAATTTTCAATCACATTGATGAATTTTCAACCAAAAATATGAATTGTTGACCAAATAGCAAAATTTTGCAACCCAAAAGATGAATTTTCTATAAAAAAAAGAAATTTTTAATAAATATTTTTCTTTCAACCAAAGAAATGAATTCTTATGAATAAATAGAATAGTTAAATTTTCTTCGAAGCAGAACATTTTTTAACGGAAAAGATTACATTTCTATGAAAAAAGGTAAATTTTTAAATAAAATGATAAATTTTCAACTAAAAAAAATTAATTTGCTACAAAATATATGAATTTTCAACTAAAAAGATCAAGTTTCTATTAAAAATAAAATATTAAAATGTTCCGTTATTGAAATAAATTTTCAACCCGAAAAGATACGAATTTTCATCAAAATAGTTTCATTTTGAACTAAAAATAGAATAATTAATTTTCAGTAAAGAACTTAATTTTCAATGAAATCAAAGTAAAATTTTCAACGAAATAGTATAATTTTCGACGAAAAAAAAAAAATTTGACAACAAAATGGAACAGTTACATACTTAGTTAAAGCACATGAATTAAAGTACATGAATTTTCCACGAAATATTTGGATTTTTAAAGGAATTTTTAACGAAAAAGAGGAATTGGTCACCAAGAAGTTTAAATAATCTCCCACAAATTCGAAATTTCACTGAAATACCAGAATTTTCAACCAAATATTTGAATTTTTAAAGGAATTTTCAACCAAAAAGAGGAAATAGTCATCAAGAATTAGCAACAAATTCATTAAATTAGCAACAAAATCATTAAATTTTGAATAAATAAAAAGTTTTTTAACTAAAATGATGAATCATCAAAAAAAGAAATCAGTTTTTACCAAAGTAGTTCCACTTCCAACGAAGTACTTGAATTTTCAACCAAATAAATGAATTCTAAACGAAAAATGTTGATATTTTATATCTCGACCAAAAAGAATTTTAATTTTATACCAAAAACAGTTGAATTAAACCAACAAAATATACATTTTCAACCAAATATTTTGACTCCTCAAAAGTGGGATTATTTGACTGAAACTTTAATTATTTTATTTAAAAATAATCTATTTTGTTGAAAAATCTTTCTTGGTTGAAAAGTCACTTTTTTTACTTAAAATTTATCTTTTCGTTTTTTTAAAAATAAAAATCTCACTGGTTAAAAATAAATTTGAAAATCTTTTTGGTTGAAAATAGAACTACTCTGTTGAAAATTTCGTTTTTTTTATGTCGTTGAAAATTACTTTTTTAAATTCAAAATTGAACTTTTCCATTTTTTATTAAAAATATATATATTTTTAACACAAACTTCAACTGTTTGGTTGAAAATAAATGTTTTTTTTTTAATTCGCCTTTTCAAGTAGAAAATTGATCTTTTTGGTTAAAACTTTTTGTTTTTGAATAAATATTCATCTATTTTATTGAAAATTCATCTCTTTTGGTAGAAACTTTATCATTCTTGATAAAAAATGCTACTGTTTGGTTACAGATTAATATTTTTTGTTTGAGAATTCAGCTATTTTTTTTTAATTAATTTTTTTGGTTGAAGATTTATAATTTTATTTGGAAATTCATCAACTGAAAATTTAACGATTCCATTTTGTATTGTAAACTTATCTTTTTTCTTGATAGAAACTTCAATTATTTGGTTGAAAATTCATGTATTTTGTTCAAAATTTATCTTCCGGTAAAAAGTTAATCTTCGTGGTTGAAAATAGATACTGTTTGTTCGAAAATTTGGCCATTTGATGGAAAATTGAACTCTTTGGATTGAAATGGAACTTTTTTGTCGAAATCTCAGGTAGTTGGTTGATAATTTTTTTTTCATGGTGGAAGATTAATTTGTTTATATAAAATTTATATTTTTAGAATTAAAAGTCCAATTTTTTAAAAACATTTCATTTTCAGTTTGAAAACTCAACTCTTTTAAATAAAGTGTGTAGTTTTGGTAGAATATTAATCTTCTTTGGTTAACAATTCAGGTTTCTTCGTCATAAATTAACTTTTTTGTTGATAATTGATCTCTTTTCTGGTAAAAATTTCGTCTTTTTTGGATAAAAATGCCACTGGTTACAAATTAATCTGTTTTAGTTAAAGAGCCAACTGTTTTGTTAAAAAATAACTGTTTTGGTTCACTATTCGTAATTTTGGTTGGAAATTCATCTTTTCTTGAAAATTAAACTATTTTGTCAAAACTGCATTTTTTTGTTTGAAAATTAAAATTTTTAAATCAAAATTTAATTATTCCATTTGTGATTGTAAATTTATCTTTTTTTAGTAGAATCTTCAAGTCTTTGTTTGAAAATTCATGTGTTGTGTAAAAAATTCGTATTTTTCAGTAAAGCATTAATTTTCTTCGTTAAAAATGAACGTTTCTCATTAAAAATTGATCTATTTGATTGAAAATTCTTTTCTTGGTAGAAATTTAATTTTTGTTTGTTAAAAATGCCACTGATTGGTTGAAAATTTTTTTTTCTGCTGAAGATTTAACTGTTCGCTTTTGTTAAAAATCCATTTTTTGTTTGTTTGAAAATAGAACTATTCGGGTGGAAATTGATATCTTTTGTTGAAAGTTCCTCATTTTTGTGTGAAAATTTATCTTCTTGGTTGAAAATAAAAGTTTTTGGTTATAAATTCAGCTATTTCATTAAAAATTCATCTCTTTTGGTAGAAATTTAACCTTTTTTTTTATAGAAATGCAAATGTTTGTTTTGAAATTAACCTGTATTAGTTGAAATTTAAACTATTTTGTTGAAATTAGTTTTTTTGTTTAAAATATAAACTATTACATTTTTCTTTCTCAATTCATATTTTTTCGTTGAAAATTCAACTGCTTGGTTGAAAGTTGCACTGATTTGTTAAAAACTAATTCTTTTGGTTAAATATATAAAATTATATTTGGAAATTCATCTGTTTCTTTAAAAATTTAACTATTTATTTTTAATTCTTCCTTTTTGTCGAAAAATAATGGTTTTAACGGAAAATTAAACCTTTCCATTTGTTGGTTGAAAATTCACGCAATTTGTCAAAAATTCGTATTTTTCAGTATAAAAAACATCTTCTTAGTTGAAAATTCATCTTTGCGTTTAAAAATGTATCTATTTTGTTAAAATTGCGATTTTTTCCTTGAAAGGTTTATAATTTAAAGCGCTTTATTTTGAATTCAATATAATACTTGAATTAATTTGATTTAAAATAACTTATTCCCCTATTTACATGAAAAATCACACTATTTTCACTGATTTGAGAGATTTTTAGACAATAGAATTTCATTAAATTTGGTAAATTCAAGACTATAAATGAGATTTCTAATGCCATTGCAATTTTTAATTAGATTTTTTTGTGGGTAAACGGTAGACACTTTTAGTCATTGTTTGTATTTAAGATTAATAATTTTTAACTTAAATTACTCACCTTTTCAACAGTAGGCTCTGGCAGCCCTGAAAATACTATAAATTTTGGAAATTTGAAGTTTTTTTAATGTCAGTAGGTTAAAAATATCTCAAGTGTGCCACTATTAAATCGATAGTTCTATTTTCAATCAATTTATACAGTTTTCGATTCGTTTTTATATTAAAAGAACTCCCCCTAAAATATTTTTGCAACAAATTTATTTCTTTTAAAGTTATTAACAATCTAAGTTCTTGATAATTTTTTTTCAAAAATGGATTACTCGCGAACAGTTCATCGAAATTCAATAATTGAGTTATAAAAATTTTTTGTACGAAGTATAATTTACGTTAAAAAATTGTTCGGTAGTAAAAACATTTTTTTATTGTTTAAATAATCGTTTTTTTTAAACAATTTAAAATTAATTAAATTTCTCCGCCAGGGAAAGAATTCGTTTACGTTCCAATAGATTCTACAATCTCTTCCGAAAATTTTGGTGGACAAAAAAGTTTGTATTTTGCAGTAGTTCAAAAGTTATTGATTTTTTTTGTGACCACACTCCGACCTCCAGTGCTGGTCGAGCACATTCGGACGCGTGCGGGTATCCTATTGAGAACAATATAACAAGAATTTTCAACTAAAATGATAAATGTTCATGAAAAAATGAATTTTTAATCAAATGGTTCAACTTTCTACAAGGTATAGTCAATTTTTTAATCAAAAAGATAAATTTTCAACCAAGAAGATTAATTTTCTACTAAAAAAGGTGAATTTTCAACAAAATAGATCCATTATCAACTAAAGAAAAGAATCGATTTTCAACCAAAAGTTGAATGGTTAAGTTTTCATTTAAAAAGATTATTTTAAGAAAATAATATTATCAAAATAGTTCACTTTTCCACAAAATAGATGCATTTTTAGCAAAAAGAATAATAATGTGGATCAACTTTCAACCAAGAAATAGGTGAATAATTGGAGAACAAATTATTTTTAATAAAATTATTGCGTGTATCATATTGAGTACAATATAAAACGAATTTTCAACTAAAATGATAAATGTTCATGAAAAAATGCATCTTTAATCAAGCGGTTCAACTTTCTACAAGATATAGTAAATTTTTTAACAAAAAAGATAAATTTTCAAACAAGAATATTAATTTTCTACTAAAAAGATGCATTTTTAACAAAATAGATCTATTATCAATTGTTGAAAGAATGATTGTTGATGAAAATAATCGATTTTCAACCAAAGTTTGAATGGTTAAGTTTTCAGTTAAAAAGATTAATGAAAAAAACGTATTATCAAAATAGTTCACTTTTCCACAAAATTGATGAATTTTCAATTAAAAGAACGAAGCATCCTTTAAAAAAAATCAATTTTTTAATAAAGTGGATCAACTTTAAGCCAATAAATATGGGAACAATTGGACAATATATTATTTTGAATTAAATTATTGTGGGTTTCATATTAAGTATAATATGAAACGAATTTTCAACTAAAATGATAAATTTTGATAAAAAAATGCATTTTTAATGAAGCTGTTCAACTTTGTACAAGGTATAGTCAATTTTTTAATAAAAAATATGAATTTCCAACCAAGAATATTAATTTTCTACTAAAACAGAATAAGATGGTTTAATTTTCAATTAAGCATAGATCAATGTTCAACCAAAGAAATGCATCTTCAACCAAAAATATTATTTTTCAAAAGAGTGGTGAAGTAATTCAATAAAGTAGTTGAATTTTCAATGAAAACATGTGAATTTTCAAAAAAATTGAATAGTCAAATTATCATTGGAAAGATTAGTTTTTAATAAAACAAAAAATAATTTTCAACCAAAAAAATATTTTTTAACAAATTGGTTCAAGCATTCAACCTAGTAATTTAATTTTAAACCTAAAAAGATAAATTTTCAATCAAAAAAAATTTTTGTTTGGTATTTAAAATAATGGAGATTTTTAATCTAAATACCAACTACTCAATTTTTTTATTGAAAATTCATCTTTTTTCGTCAAAAATTCCACTACTAGGTTGAATGTTTCAATTGTTTTGTGAAAAAAATACTTCTTTTAGAAAATTAATCTTCTTGGTTGCAAATTTCACTATACTTTTTTGAAGATTAAATGATCGCGTCTATATTATTTAAACAGTAAAAAAATGTTTTTTACTACTGAACAATTTTTTAGCGTAAATTATACTTCCTAACAAAAATTTTCAGAACTCAATTATTGAATTTCGATGAACCGTTCACGAGTAATTCATTTTTGTAAAAAAAAATTTATTAAGAACTTTGATTGTTAATAACTTAAAAAAAAATTTTGTTGCAAAAATATTTTAGGGAAATTATTTTGATATAAAAACAAATCGAAACGGTGTAAATTGATTAAAAATAGAACTATCGATTTAAGAGGGACACACTTGAGATATTTCGACCCAGCAATTAAATAAAAGATCAGTAACTTTTATGCATTCTTTTCCTATCATTCTAGATTTTAGAACCATGTAGGCAAACATACCAAACAGTTTTTTTCTTACTCTGGCGAGCTAAGCGAATGGAAACGATTTTATCTGCAATTTGGAAGGAACAAATAACGTCTGCGAAAATGTTTAGAAAAATGCCAGAGGTTTTGCCAATTCAAAATCATATTCATTTGATCACAAGCAGCATGGTGCACCTGGTGCATCAGATGCAATATTATTTTCTTTTCGAAGTCATCGAGTGCTCGTGGGACATTTTTGCCAAACAATTAAAACAAGCCTCGTCTCTCGATGATATCATCGTTGCTCACAATCATTTTGTCGATTCTGTGAGGAGAGGGACTCTTCTGGATGAAAACTCTCGTGTAAGTTTGGACAAAAAACAGGGTGTTTATTTAACATAGGGTGTCCAGGGACCTCGAAAACCTTGAATTATCCTTGATTTTTGTTAAAACCTTGAAAACCTGGAAATTTTCTTGGATTTTTCACGAGAATCTTAAATTTTAATTATTTTTTTCGCTCTTTACATAGTAATTTTATCAAAATGCGAATATTAATTAAAATCTTTTATTTTTTTTACTTATCAAGATATAATTTATCTTTTGTTTAATAATATTGTGAATAATTCTATAAGTTTTTAATTTCTTGTCCTCTAATATAGAATATTGAAGTATAAATCTTGTTGTGGTATTCAACTTGCAAATTATAGCAATTATTTGTTGAAAATTTCGATGTTAATTTCGTTTTTTTTTCAAAATTAGAATGAGTTCTGGCCATACCACGAATTTTTCGAAGGCTTTAATACTTAGTTTTTGAGAGTACACCAGATTTCAAAAGGTTACAAAATATGTCTGAAAATTTCAAAATATTTCAAACATTATAAAATATTCTAAATATTTTTAAAATTTTACAAAGATTTGACGGATTTCAACAATTCAAAAAAAGCGTATACACCAGATTTTAAAACAATTTCATAAACATTTTCAGAAGATTTCACAAAGATTTCAATTAATAAATAATATTTTACAAAGAAATATTTTATAAAAATATCCCAAAGATTTCAAATATTTCACAAATGTTTTAAAATTGAAATATTTCAAGGATTTTAAAAAGTGTATAGTCAACTATTTCTAAGATTTCAAAACATTTAAAATGTTTTAAACAATTTCCAATTTTTTTAGGAGATATCAAAAGATTTCACAATAATTTAAGATATTTCATGAAAAATCCATAAAGATTTCTTAAGAATACATTTTTTGTTGTTGAAGATTTCATAATATTTCCCAAAGATTTTTAATATTTCAATGATTTTAAACGAATACAAAAGATTTCAAAAGATTTTATAAAAAATTGTTAAGATTTTCAAAAATTTTAAGAATGTTAAATTAAAGATTTCAAAAAGGGATATATGCAAAAAATGTACACCAGTTTTAAAGATTTCACAACATTTCAAAGATTTTAAAAGATTAAAAATTTTTGTTGGAATAGTTGAAAAGATTACACAAACATTAGAAATATTTTAATGATTTTAAACGAATAAAAAAGATTTTACAAAGAAGAAAGATTTCAAAAATATTTCAAAGATTTCAAAATATTATAATTATTTTAAACAATTTCAAAGGATTTCAATAAAATGGAGATTACAAAAGATTTGAATAATTTCAAACGAATAAAAAATATTTCACAAACAAAAGCAATTTTTTTTGTTGAATGTATACAATTTTTCGAGGTGTGCTTAACTTTTGTTAAAATTTTGATAGACAATTAAGTAAAAATGTTTATTTATTTCTGAAAGTACCTTTGTATTACTGGATTTATCTATTCAAATGAAATTTTTTTTTCGCTTTAAGTTAATTATTTGGAGTGAAAAATTAATCTTCTTGATAGGAAATTCATCTTTTTTAGTAGAAAAATTATGTATTTTGTTTATGTGTTTTGAATGTTGATTAAACTGTTTTGTTGAAAATTCGTGTTTTTTTGTGTTGAATTCAAAGTTTTGGTTCAAAATTAAGCTTCCTTGTTAAAAATTTGTGTTTTTGTTGAAATTACCTATTTTTCATTTTAATTTAAATAATTTTTGTCTGATGTATTAAATATTACATTCTTCGTTGAGAATTCATATTTTTTGGTTGAATAAAACTTTTTTTATCTAAAATTTAAATAATTTGTCGTTGAAATATCAGAGATTACGTATTCCTTTGAGAATTAATTTTTTTACTGAAAATTCAACTACTTATTTGAAAATGAGCTTCTTTGTTAAAAATATATGTATCTTTGTTGACAATTTATATTTTTCGCTTGAAAATTTAACTATTCCAATTAAGCATTGAACATTTTAGTTGAAAATTAATCTTTTTGGTTTAAGTTTTAACTATTACAGTTTAAGATTCATCATTTTAGATGGCAATTTATTTCCTTGTTTGAAAATTGAACTATTTTCTTGACACTTTTTTCAAATTTTGTTGAAAAATCGTGTTTTTTGGTAGAAAGTTGATCTTTTTGGATGAAAATTAATTTTTTGGTTGAAATATCAACAGTTTGGTTGGAATTTTTTTCTTCAGTAAAAAATTTTTTTTATGTTTGTTGAAAATTAAACTCTTGTTAAAAACTCGTCTTTTTTAGTTGAATTCAAGTGCTTTTAATTCAAAATGAAAATATTTTTTTATTGAAATGTAAACTATGACATTTTTCGTTAATAATTCATATATTTTGGTTGAAAGTTAAACTTTTTTGTTAAAGATTCATGTTTGTTGTTTAAGATTCATCATTTTAATTGAAAATTCATATTTTTGGTTGAAAATGTAACTATTTTGTGGAAAATTCGTTAAATTTGGCAGAAAAATAATCTTTTTGGTTGGTAATTAATCTTATTGCTTAAAAATTTAAGAGTTAAGTGGTCATTTTTTTCATAATTGACTGATCAATCTTTCTTAGATGAAAATTAAACTCTTGTGGCAAATTCATCTGTTTTGTTTGAATTAAACTGATTTTGGTTTCAAATCAAATTTTTTTCTCGAAATATAAGCTATTGAATTTTTATTTATTTTATTTATTTTTTTAATTTATTATTTTTTTTTTACATTTTTCGTTGATATTTCGTCTTTTTGCAGAAAATTGAACTACTTGGTTAAAAGTTAAACTCTTGTTAGAATTTATTTTTATTTTTTATTGAAGATTGATAATTTTTAATTAAAATTCATATCTACGGTTAAAATATTGTTTTTGATTTCGAAAATGAATTTTTTAATCTGAAAATTTAAATAATCCAGCTAATTATTTCATCATTTTAGTGAAAATTTCCAAAAATTGGTTGAAAATGTATCTTTTTTAGTTGATAATTTATCTATTTTGTTAATTGTTTTTGGTTGAGGATTAAGCTATGTATTTTATTGAAATTTTGTTTAATTTAACTGTTTTTAATTTAAATTGAAGCCTTTTTCAATTGATATATTTACTAAATATCTCGTTGAGAATTGCTATTTTAGTTAGAAATTTATCTTTTTGTTTGAAAGCTTAACTGTTTGGTTAAAAATTAGTTGTTTTTTTGTTGTGAAAATAAATTTCTTTAAACTGAAAATTCAACAAATTCAAATCGATAGTTGAAAATTGAGCTTTTTCTAGTTGAAAAATAATGAATTTGATAGAAAACCCTAATTTTTATTCGAAAATTTATCTTCTTGGTTGCAAATTAATCTTTTTAGTTTAAAATTTAAATATTTTAGTTGAAGATTCATAATTTTAGTCGGCAATTGATCACATTGTTTCAAAATTGAACCATTTGATTGAAAAATCATTTTTATTTCCGATTGAATATTATTATTTTTAAATGAAAATTTAACTGTTCCAATTCTCGTTGAAATTTTATCCTTTTTGTTTGGAAATTCAACTATTTTGTTTATAATTTATCTTTTTTATTTCCAACTTCATGTATTTTATTGAAAATTCATCTATATTTCTTTCAGAATATGGATATGTTATATGTTCACTGAATTTGAAGTATAAGAAGATAAAATAAAAATATATTTTAATAATAACTCAAATTCATTGACTTCAGGAATAAATTCACTATTTTGCCACATTTAGATATTTGTAAGGATTAAAAAAGCTTTCTTTCTATTCTTCGCATTTTTCTTTTGTCTTTTTTATATTCTTTCAAAAAGAAAAAAAATTTTTTCTCTTTTTTAGGCAAAAATTGTTATCTTTTTTCAAATTACAATAGAGAAATTTTATAGTAGTTGTTCAAATTTGTTCGTTAGATTCTTGGTTTTATTTTCAGGAATTCTAAACATTAATTTCATTATTGGACGTTACATAGGATTTTAAATTTGATTTTAATATCATTTGAATTTCTTTAATGTTGATTGAAAAAACTTTATTTAAAATAAACTCGCGAAATTATCTACATATTGAGTAAACACCCTGAAAAAAATTATGGTAATACGACTTACTTTTTGAAGATATGATATTTTTTGCGTTAATTATCGGTAATAAATTTGATTTATTTTAGGAATTAAGAGACCATTTGCGATCAGTATACAGTCCAATTCTTGACCTCCAGAATCTGGAAGACACTTTCCTGACGAAAGCAACGCAGGAATACGAAGCAAGGTTGAAAGCCGAAAAAAAAATCTTGGATACAAATGAGCCGACAAGCAAATGGGGACGATCTCAAAGCACTGATGCAGAAAATATAGAACGACAGAATGCTTTCAATAAATTTCTCTCTACCCTCTCGAGACAATTGAAAATTCTCTCAGGGACCTATCAAGTAAATACTAAATTGATTTTACCAGCTATTTATTATTATATTTTCATTTGACAATTTTTTTTTAGTTTACTACACGTTCTTTAATTTACTATAAATTTTTTCGCTAATCTTACAAAGATTTTATGTTGTTATGTAAGCTGAGGGGTCGTGGTCGCTCCCCTTTCTTACCCAATTCTCTTTTTTCAACTTTTATTTGTTTAAATTCCCTGATAATCCTAAAATATAGAATTTTCAACAACATTATCCCCAGAATAAAGAAGTTTGTAACTAAAATGATCAATCTTCAACTAGAAAATGAATTTTTAACAAAGTTTTTTTTTATTCTGCTTTAAAATTCAACTACTTGGTTGAATATTTGGTTAAAAAGCGTTCTTTTTTGGTTGAATTCGACTGTTTTTCTTATTTAAAATTAAATTTTTTTGTGGAAATGTCACTTATTATGTATTTTTTAGAATACATCCTTTTTGGATTGAAAGTTAATCTTTTTAGGTAAACTTATCTTTTTTTTGTAGAAATTTCAATTATTTGGTTGAAAATTCATGTATTTTGTTCAAAATTTGTCTTTCAGTAAAAAGTTAATCTTTGTGGTTGAAAATATATATTTTTTGTTCGAAATTTCGACCATTTCATGGAAAATCGAACTATTTAGATTAAAATCCAACTTTTTTGTCGAAATTTCAGGTATTTGGTCGATAATTTTTCTTTCATGGTGGAAAATTCATTTGTTTATTTAAAATTTAGATTTTTAGAATTTAAAGTCAAATTTTTTTAAATCATTATATTTTTAGCTTGAAACCTCAACTTTTTTGTTAAAAGTTCAACTCTTTTAAATAAAGTATATAGTCTTGGTAGAATATTCATCTTCTTTGGATAAAAATTTAGCTTTCTTCGTCATAAATTGAATTTTTTGTTGATAATTGATACAAATGTTTTGTTAAAAATTAATTTTGTTGTTGAATATTCATAATTTTAGTTAAAAATTTATTTTTGTTTGAAAATTAAACTATTTTGTCGAAACTGCGTTTTTTCTTTTGGTTAAAAATTAATTTTTTTAACTCAAAATTTAATTATTTCACTTGTGATTGTAAATTTATCTTTTTTTAGTAGAATCTTCAGGTCTTTGTTTGAAAATTCATTTATTGTGTACAAAATTCGTATTTTTCAGTAAAATATATTTTCTTGGTTAAAAATGAACGTTTCTCATTAAAAGTTGATCTATTT
Source organism: Belonocnema kinseyi (assembly GCF_010883055.1). Classification (NCBI taxonomy): domain Eukaryota; kingdom Metazoa; phylum Arthropoda; class Insecta; order Hymenoptera; family Cynipidae; genus Belonocnema; species Belonocnema kinseyi. The sequence goes on from NC_046658.1 coordinate 123,866,742, forward strand.
TATTGAAAATTCGTCTATTGGTAGAAATTAAATTTTTTTTGTTAAAAATGCCACTGATTAGTTGAAAATTAATTTTTTCTGCTGAAGATTTAACTGTTTCATTTTTGTTAAAAATCCATTTTTTTTGTTAAAAATATAACTGTTTGGATGGAAATTCATATGTTTTGTTGAAAGTTCCTAATTTTTTTAGAAAATTCGTCTTCTTTATCTTCTTGGTTGAAACTGAATGTTTTTGGTCATAAATTGAGCTATTTCATTGAAAATTGATCTCTTTTGGTAGAAATCTAGAATCTATCTGGAATTTTCGAGAATTTTTAACAAAAGTTCCCCTTTCTCCCCGTATTTTACTACAAATTTTTGATTCCCTTTTAAAGAATTATAAACAGAATGTTTAAGTTTTCACTGAAAAGAACTAATTAACTTGAATCCTAAAACAGATTAATTTTCAAACGAACAGTTGCATTTTTAACCAAAAGATGAAATTTCTATCTAAAGAGATGAATTTTCAAACCAAAAATTGAGTGGTTAATTTTTCAGTTAAAATAAATCATGTGTAACAGAATAAAGAAGTTTGCAACTAAAATGATGAATCTTCAACCAAAAAATAAATTTTTAACAAAGTTTTTTTATTCTGGTTGAAAATTTTGTTGAAAAAGCGTTCTTTTATGATTTAATTCGACTGTTTTTTTATGTAAAATTAAACTATTTTTTTTAAATGTCACCTATTATTTTTTTGTTTACAATATATCCTTTTTAAATTAAAAATTAATCCTTTTAGGTAGAAAATTCTTCTTTCTTGGTTGTAAGCAAATTTTTCGTTGAAATTAAACTTGCTTTGTTGAAAATTCAACTGACTTCTAAATTGATATTTTGTGTAAATATTTGACCATTTGTTAAAAAATTAATCTTTGTAGATTGGAAGTTCAACTGTCTGCTAAAAAAATTCGCTTTTTTGGTTTGAAAATTTCACTGTTTGGTTTTTGGTAAAATTTGGTAGATGCCGAAAAGCTCTCAGAGCCATTTACGACAGAAATTTCTAAATTAAAAATTATTTAAAATCTAAAAAAATAATATTATTTGATTTGTTGTAATTCTGCTAAATAAAAGTTCAGGTTAATAATTTTATATTTATCTGAAAATTCTTTTTGGGTGATAATTTGACTATATTGTTGGTTCAAAATTCATCTAGTTTCGTTCAAGATTCAATTATCTGGTTGAAAATTAAACTATTTTGTTAAAAAATTATTTTGGTAGTCGAAACTCAACTGCTTGTGATAGAAAATTCGCTCTTTTGGATTAAAAAGAAATTTTTAGATGAAATTTTTTGGCTTAAAAACTTCACTGTTTAGATTTTGGTTAAAGTTTTTGTTTGTTTGAAAAATCGACAATTTGGTTAAAAATTCATGTTTGAAAGTTAAAAATAAAATTATTTTGTTAGAAATTCAACTATTTTCTTAAAATTTGCATTCTTTGATTCAAATAACCGTTTTGAATTAAAATTAAAGTATTTTTGTCAAAATGTAAATTATAATATTTTTTTGATCATTTTTTCTGTTTGCAATAAAGATTCATCTCTTTTTCTTTTAAATCTAATTATTTTGTTAAAATATCGTTTTTTTAAATAACAAATATGTTGGTATAAATTTCATCTTTTTTCGGTTAGAATAAAAAATTTTGGTTGAAAATTAACCTCTTTTGGTTGAATCAAACTGTTTTTAATTCAAAATTAACATCTTTGAGTTGTACCCTTTTGCTCGAAATTCATTCTTTTTTTATTTTGAGGCAAATTAATTTATGTAACTGAAAATAAAACTATTTCAATTTGGTTAAAAATGTATCTTTCTTAGTTGAAAATTAAGCAATTTGGTTGGAAATTAATTTTTTTTCAATATATATTTCTTCATAGAAAACTAATCTTATTAGTTGAAAATCAAACCTTTGTAAAAGATTAATAATTTTAGTTTAAAATTCATCTCTTGGGTTAAAAAATGAACTACTTTGTTGAAATTTTTGTTGGTTTGTCCAAAATGAAGATTATTGACTGAAAAATTAACTATTTTTTGAAAATTCAACGGTTTGCTTGAAAGTTCAACAGTGTTTTAAAATCAAAATTTCGCCTTTTTGGATTGCAGCATCAACATTTTGGATCAATTTTTTTTTTTCTTTATTGACTAAAAAATCTTTCTTGGTTGAAAATTCATTCTATTGTTGGAATTTTTCTTATCTGAAATTTCAGCTATTTTGGTAAAAACTTAATCTTTTTTGTTAAAAATTGCAACTATTCGGTTGAAAATTAACCTATTTTTGTTAAATGCAACTGTCTTTTAATTGAAAACTAAAATATTGATGTTTAGCTATTTTATTCCAAATTTGTTTATTTTTTTTGTTGCTGTTTCAAATTAATTTTTGTAACTGAAAATTTATTTATTCTATTTTGGTTAAAAATGTATCTTTTTAATTGAAAATGAAGCTATTTGGTTGTAAATTCATGTATTTGGTTAAAAATACATATTTCGTCGTAGAAAACTAATCTTATTGGTTGAAAATTTTACTATTTGGTCGAAAATTTTTGTTTTTTGTTTAAAAACTGAAGATTATTAACTGAAAAGTGACGTATTTAGTTGAAAATTGAATGTTTCGGTTAAAAATTTAACAGTTTTGTATAGAAATCTCGTCTTTTTGGATGAAACTTTCAACATTTTGAACGAAATTTTTTTCTTTATAATTGAAAATTCAACTATTGTTGGACTTTTTTTATTGAAAAATTCAGCTATTTTGGTAGAACTTTAATCTTTTTTTGTTAAAATTGCAACTTTTTGGTTAAAAATTAACCTGCTTTAGTTAAATTCAACTGTTTTTAATTCAAAATTAAAATCTTTGAGTTTAACTATTTTGTTCAAAATTTGTTTTTTTTTTGTTTGAAATTATTTTTGAACTGGAAATTTAACTATTTCATCTTGGTTAAAAAATGATCTTTTTTAGTTAAAAATTAAGCTATGCTATTGAAAATTAATGTATTTTGTTAAAAATACATATTTCATCGTAGATGTTTTGTTGAATATTCATCTTTTTAGGTTAACAATTTATTTCCGTGGTTAAAATTTGAACGATTTTTTTTTAAAGTTAACTTTTTTTGTGCAAGATGAATCATTTTAGTTGAAAATTCCTCCCTTGAATTAAAAATCAAATTACTTTATTGAAAATTCGTTCTTTTTTTGTTAAAAAATAATATTTTTACATGAAAAATTAACTGTTTAGTTGAAAATTCAAAGTACTGGTTAAAAATTCAATAGTTTTGTGTAGAAATCTCGTCTTTTTGGATTGAAACTTCAGCAGTTTGGATATTTTTTTCTGTATTAACTAAAAAATCTTTCTGAGTTGAAAATTCACTTATTGTTAGACTTTTTTAATTCGGCTATTTTGGTAGAAAGTTCATCTATTTGGTTCAAAACTCGGTCTTTTTTGTGAAAATATATATTTTTTAAATACATACATTTTCGTAGAAAACTAATCCTATTTGTTGAAAATTGGATTATTTAGTTGAAAAAAATATATTGATATATTTCGTTGGAATTTAACTACATATTTGGTTCAGAATTAATTATTTATAGCTGAGGATTCAAGTTTCAAGATTAATAAGTTTAGTTGAAAATTGAATTACTTTGTTGAAAATTTGTATTTTTGACTGAAAATCAAGATTTTTAACTGAAAAATTAAATATTTCGTTAATATTTTACGGTTTAGTTGAAAGGCCAAGAGTTTTGTATAAAAATCTCATCTTTCTGGATTTGAACTTCAACATTTTGGATGAATTTGTTTTCTTTATTGACTGAAAAATCGTTCTTGATTGAAAACTCACATATTGTTGGATTTTTTGTTGGATTTTTTGTTGAATTTAGCTACTTTAGTAGAAATTTCATCTTTTCTTGTTCAATTCAACTGTATTTTATGTGAAATAAAATTTTTTCTTTGTTAAAATATAAAATATTACATTTTTTGTCGAGAAATCGTCTTTTATAGTTGAAACTACAACTACTTGGTTAAAAGTTGATACGTTTTTTTAATAATTTGAATTTTTTGGTTAAATTAAACTGTTAAAAAGAAAAAATATTTTTTAGGTTGAAACATCAACTATATTTTTCGTTTAGAATTGATCTTTTTTAGTTGAAATTAAGCTATTTGATTAGAAATTAATGTATTTTGTTAAAAATACATATTTAATAGTAGAAAACTATATATTTGGTTCAGAATTAATCTGTTTTAGCTGAGGATTTAAATGATTGATTGAAAATTCATCTTTTTAGGTTAACAATTTAATTTCTTGGTTGAAAGATTATTTTTTTAATTAGCTTTTTTGATTTAAGATTAAGAAGTTTTGTTGAAAATTACTTTTTTTTTAGTTTGTCGAAAATTAATCTTTTTAACTAAAAATTAAATATTTAGTTGAAAATTTAACGTTCTGGTTAAACATTCAACAGTTTTGTGTAGAAATCTCGTCTTTTTGGACTGAAACTTTAGCATTTTGGGCGAAATTTTTCTTTATTGACTGAAAAATTTTTTCGGCTGAAAATTCAATTCTTGTTGGAATTTTTTTTAATTCGTCTATTTTGGTAGAAATTTCGCCTATTTCGTTCAAAAATCGTTCTTTTTAGGTAAAATTTGTTGTTAAAAATACATATTTTTCCGTCGAAAACTAATCCTATTTGTTAAAAATTGCACTGTTTAGTTGAAAAAAAGATGTGTATATATTTTATTGGAATTTAACTACATATTTGGTTCAAAATGAATGAGTTTTAGCTGAGGATTAAAGTGGTTTGTTGAAAATTTATCTATTTAGGTTAACAATTTAATTTCTTGGTTTAAATTTGAACGAGTTTATTAAAAATTATTTTTTGTTTTGTTTTAAGATTAATAATATTGGTTAAAAATTTAACTGCTTTGTAGAAAATAGTTTTTTTGCCGAAAATTAAGATTTTTGTATAGAAATCTCGTCTTTTTGGATTGAAACTTCAATATTTTGTTATTTGAGTAGAAATTTAATATTTTCTGGTTAAAATGCAATGGCTTGATTGAAATGGAATCTGTTTTGCTTAAGGATTTAACTATTTTGTTGTAAAATTGTCATTTAATGTTAATTAAAAATTAAAATCTTTACGTTTAGCTATTTTATTCGAAATTTGTTCTTTTTTAAAATTAATTTTTGTAACTGAAAATTTAGTAATTCTATTTTGGTTAAAATGTATCTTTTTACCTGAAAATTAAGCTGGAAATTAAGAAAATTAAGCGGTTGGAAATTCATGTATTTGGTTAAAAATACATATTTCTTTGTAGAAAACTAATCCCATTGGTTCAAAATTCTTCCTTTGTTATGGTCAAAACTGAAGATTATTAATTGAAAAATGAACTATTTAGTTGAAAATTGAATGTTTCGGTTAAAAACTCAACAATTTTGTATAAAAATCTCGTCTTTTTGGATTGAACTTTCAACATTTTGGACGAAATTGTTTTTCTTTATAATTGAAAATTTAACTATTGTTGTAATTTTTTTATTGTAAATTTCAGCTATTTTGGTAGAACTTTAATATTTTTGTTGTTGTTAAAATTGCAACTTTTTAGTTGCAAATTAACCTGTTTTGGTTAAATTCAACTGTTTTTAATTAAAAATTGAAGTTTTATATAATTTAGCTGTTTTGTTTAAAATTTTCTTTTTTTTTTTGGTAGGAAATTATTTTTGAACTGAAAATTTAAATTAAGCAATTTTATTGAAAATTAATGTGTTTTGTTAAAAATATATATTTCATCGTAGAAAATTATTCCTATTCATTGAAAATTGAACTAATTGTTTGCAAAAAATACATAGGTATATAGTTTGGTAAAATGTAAGTACATATTTTGTTCATAAATAATCTATTTTAGCTGAGGATTCAAATGTTAAAATTTGAACGATTTTTTGTTAAAATGTTATTTTTTGGTGCAAGATTAATCATTTTATTTGAAAATTCTTCCCTTGGATTAAAAATTTAACTACTTTATTGAAAATTCGTTTTTTTTGTTGTTGTGAAAAAATAGTATAACTGAAAAATTAACATTTTATTGAAAATTCAACGTTCTAGTTAAAAATTCAACTGTTTTGTATAGAAATTCTTTTTGAATTTAAACTTCAGCATTTTGGACACATTTGTTTTCTTTATTGAAAATTGAATTGGTTTGTTAAAAATTCGTATTTTTGACTGAAAATCAAGATTTTTAACTGAAAAATTAAATATTTCGTTAATATTTTACGGTTCGGTTTAAAGGCCAATAGTTTTTTGTATAAATCTCGAGTTTTTAGATTAAAACTTCAACATTTTGGATGAATTTGTTTTTTTTTTATTGACTGAAAAATCTTTCTTAATTGAAAACTCACATATTGTTGGATTTTTTTTTAAATTTCGCTGCTTTAGTAGAAATGTCATTTTTTCTGGTTAAAATGCAACGGCTTGATTGAAAATGAATCTGTTTTAGTTAAGGATTTAACTATTTTGTTGAAAAATCGTCTTTTAATGTTCAATGTAACTTTTTTAAAAGTAAAATAAAAATCTTTTCTTTGTTAAAATATTAACTATTATATTTTTTGTCGAGAATTCATCTTTTATAGTTGAAACTTCAACTACTTGGTTGAAAGTTGATATATTTTTTTAATAATTAGAATTTTTTGTTAATTTCAACTTAAAAAAAAATCAAAATATTTTTTGGCTGAAATATCAACTATATTTTTCGTTCAGAATTCATCTTTTCTGGTTGAAAATTCAACTATTTTGTTGCAAATGTATTATATTTCGTTTCGTATTGAATTCAATATTTTACCTACATTAATTTAATTTAAGTCACTTTATTCCTCTATTTTTCTGAAAAATCATCATAATTCCCCTGTTTTAATATAATTCTGGGCCGTAAAATCTGTATCAATTTTGTCCAATTTGCTTTTAGGATAGAGTGAAAAAATTCCTTCTGATGTTGGCATCGGCAGAAAACGTTTCTCTGCAACTTCTCAGCGTTCGATTGGATTTCAACGAATACTACAAAAGCAAGGACAGTCGTTTAGTCGCTCCTCTCACGTATCAGCATCGAAGACAGAGCGATCAATCCTTCCTCTCCTGCAAGTGACAGTCGTCGCCCGAAATCGGAAAAACTTTCGTAACCTATCTCTATAAGGAAAATTTTCTTTCGCGCACTCGAGAAGAGAGTTTAAATTTTTTTATGGAAAGTTTGTCTTCCATTCTCTCGAGACAGAAACTGCAGACCGATGATGATCTCAATTCTAAAAATTCGCAAAATGTTGACAATTTATTTTCCCTTTTTAAAAAGGATTTTCCCGTTTTTGAGAAGAAATTTCCCGGTTTTCCAAAGGAACCTCCAGTTGTTGAAAACGATAGTTCCTGGCTTGAAATTTCCCGATTGCATTTTTTACCTTTGAGTGAAATTAAGGTATCAAAAAACTTGTCCAGTGATTGCGGGGAAAATGAAACGGGAAATTTGTCGAATGAATTAGGTAAAAACAATCAGAAGGAAGTTCTCGATTCAAATTTCCCAGTTTTTGAAGGGAAGAAATTGTTGTCTCGCTCGTCGTTTACGAGCGATAATTCAGAAAAATATTTGTGCGAGGACGCACAAAGTATGATAAATAATCAGAAAGAGAGAAAAAAGCGCAGAATTGTTTTTTGTTGTGTGGGATGATTCTTGAAATTATTTTATCGAAATCTCTCTTTCGACCTGTTCACAAGCACAATTTTCACTATAAAATTTAATTCTAAGTTTCCTAGTTATTTACAATTTACGTATTACAGTTTTAGTTAAATTTAAAGTGCATAAACCGCCGGTAGTACCATCCGCATTCCGTAATTTCATTTTCGAATTAGTCTTAATTTCATATTATTCATTATATCGATCATGAAAAATTCAGTATTTTGAGTAAGATATTTTCTACGTAAAAGCTGCCTGCTTCGCAGTTTTGCAAACTTTACTGTAAATAATGCACATAAGGACACACATTTTGAGAGTATCGCCGAAAAAAATTAATTGTGAATAATCTCCTGCCATCGTGTTCTTTTTTGTCAGTGGTAAAAATTGTTTCTGATTTGCCATGTCTCTTACCTTACCTTGCCATATCTCGCGAATTAATGTGCAGAATATTTTTACTTGTTGCTTTCGTGCCATACGAATAAAAATAAAGCAACGATCTAAAATCTCTGTTTTCAATTATTTCAATGAAAAAAAATCCAGGCTTTTTCCTGGATTTCCCGGCTGAATTTACAGCGTTTATAATGATTTAATCTTAATTTTTCTCTTATACAAATTTTGAAAATAATAAAACATTTTGAAACTAAAAGGTTAAATTGTAATGTAAATGATTGTAAAAGTGATTAACTTCGCAGCCCAAAATGCTCTTAAAACAGGGAAAATGGGGCGATTAAAAAAGGGATTAATAGGGGAATATATTTTTAATGAAACGGTGTAATTTTCGTCCAAAGAAGATAAACTTTCAACAAAGTTCTTGTGTTTTTTAGCTAAAAAGTCGAATTTTTTAGAAAATATTTTACTTTTATACCTAAAAAAATTCATTCTCAACAAAAAAGTTAATTTTAAATCAAGAAAGATGAATTTTCAACCAATTAGTTGAATTTTAAAGCAAAAGAGGCCATTTTTAAACAACCAAGTCACACTTTTTAACCAAATAGTTTAATTTTCAAACCAAAAAGGCGAAAACTTTGATGGATGATTTAATTTTCCACAAATAAAGATTATTTTAAACCAAGAAAAATTAATTTTCTATAAAAAAAGATTGAAGTCCAAGAGACTATATTTTCTTTTTAAAATAGCTGAATTTTCGACAAAAAAATTAATTTTTAACAAAATAGTTGAATTTGCAATCAAAACAATTAATTTTCAAGTAAAGAATTATATTTACAACCAAATGGTTGATCTTTTAATTAAGAATAGACGAATTTTCTACAAAACAGTTAGATTTTTAACCAAAAGGACGAAATTTAAGAAAAACGGTTGTATTTTTTATTTAGAAAATTAATTTTTATCCGAGATAGATGAATTTTTAACCAAAAAATATTTAAATAAACAAGGACGAATTCCCTTTTTAAAAAGATGAATGTTTTACTAAACATTTGCATTTTTGTCACAAAAAATGATTAAGAAACAAAAATTTAATAGTAGACTTTTCAATAAAAAAGAATTAACTTTCAACCAAAAAAGAAGATTTTTCAAGGAAAAATTGAATTTACAACCTAAAAGGATAAATTTCCTATACAGAATTTTGTTTTGACAAAACAGTTGAGTACTTGGAAAAAAAAGATTTAAAAAAAATAGTTAATATATTAACGAATTAATTAAAATGTCAGCTAAATTGTAAAATTTTAAATCAAAACAAATTAATTCGGGACCAAAAATATAATAGTACACTTTTCAATTAAAAAGAATGAACTTTTTACGAAGAAATATAATTTTCATCCAGAAAATGAATTTTCAGTCCAAAAAGACGAATGTATAGCAATAGAGTTAAATTTTCGACCAAAAAAGATGATTTTTTAATAAAATAGTAAAACTATCAACAAGATAATTAAATTTCTAACTAAATATCAAAATGTTTACCAAAAGAAGTCGATTCTAATCCAAAGATTATAATATTAGACTATTCCATTAAAAAGAATTAACTTTCAACCAAAAAAAGATGACTTATTCACCAATAGTTGAAATGTCAATCCAACAGGAGGAATTTTCCGTCGAAAAAGACGAATGTTCAAGAAAACAGTAGAATTTTTGACCAAAAAATCACTATTTAAGAAAAAAGGTAAATTTCAAAAACATAATTAGCTCCTTATCAAATAATATAATTACTATCCTAAAATGATCCACTCTAAATAAAAACATAATAGTAGATTTTTCAATTAAAAAGAATTAAAACTAGCCCAAAAAATTATTCTTCAACCAGGAATCCTAAAAATACGGATTTTCAACAAAATAGTTACAATTTCATCCAGAGACGAATTTTAAACTAAAATACAAAATCTTCAAATTTACAAGAAAATTCTCAACCAAATAGTTAAGCTTCTAACCAAGTATTAGTATTTTTAACTAAAATAAATTATACAGTCAAGAAAAAAAAATTGTAGACAAAATATAATTTGAAGGAAAAACTAATTTTTTTTACGAAATAAAAATCCCGAAAAACTCTTTATTTTTAAAGTTTCTTTGTTTATTTACTTTAGGATTATATAAATATAATTTTTATTGGTTTCACGAGAAAATTCAACCTGTTTTTTGAAGATTTTGGATATATCGAAACAGTATCTAGGAAACTGGTAAGAATTTTGGTTACTTCACATTATTTTACAAAATTCTACGAAAAAATTGAGTCGTTTAAGAGACATTTAGGACTTTTTGACATTTGCTGAAAATTAAAAAATATTTGATAAATTTTGGGAAATCTTCCAAAGTTTCAAAATATTTTTCATTTCTTAATTACTTCTAAAATTTCCAAATATCTTTTTTAACTAACCTGATTTATTTCTAAAATTAGCTTAAATCTGAGAAAATTAATTGTTTAAAATAAGTAATCATTTTAAATATTCCCAGGTATCTTACCATTTTTTTTCTTAAAACTTTTCGAAATCTTTGGAAAAACTTCAAAAATGTTCATTTTGTTTCAAGCTTTTTAAAATCTTTTCTAATTTTTCATTATTTTTGAAAAAAAAAATTCTAAAGATTTTTTAAAATTATTTGAAGTTTTTCTGGACTTTTGCGAAAATACTGCACAATTTAAAAAATTGCCCTTTAAAATTCTTAAAAGGTTCATAAATTCGTTGTTTAAAATCCTCATAAATATACATTTCGTTTTAAATTAGTTGAAATCTTTTTAAGTTTAGAATTATATTTATATATTTAAAAAACTTTAAAGTAAATCTTAAAATGATTAGAATTTCTTCTCAAATTTTCTAATTTGCAAAACTGAAAAATTATGCGTTAAACTCTTCTGCATTTTTTCTGAAATTTTAGGAAATTATTTGAAATCTTTTAACATATTTTAAAATATTTACTTAAAATTATTTTTTAAAAAATTTGTCCTTGAATCTTGAAAAAATTATTTTCTCAAAGCCTTTAAAAAGATTTAAAAGCCTCAAAATTGAATTTCAAAATTTTGAAGAATCTACCGCTTTTTACTCATTGGGGTGATAATTAATCTAGCTCAAGTTAAAAAAAAAAATACAAATAAAAAAATCATTTTAATGTTTAAATTTTGAATAAATTTTGTTTAATAATTTAATTATATAACTATTTAATTATTTTTATTTAAGTTAACAAAGGTAACTGTTTAAACATTTCTTCATTATTCTCTTGTAATAATGCTAGAATTTTGTAATTTTTTCAGAAATTTTGATCTTTTTGTCCACTTTTCAGTTAAAGAGAGCTTTTAATTAATGCAATTAAACCAAAATAATTGTTTTATCAATTTACTATTGATTATGCCTATTTTTTTCTTATTTTTTATATTTATAAACAAATAATGAATAATTATAAGAGAATCATTTTGTAAAAAATTTCTTTTTTTGTGGGTATATTTTTCTGAAATTGAACATGATATTTGAAATTTTCTTCGAATTTTCTATATGGATTATATTGAATGTAAATTTTTCTGCAAGCAGTTACTGAAAACCTTTTTGTTTAAATTAATATTGTTAAAACATTAGCAAAGGAGTACAAAAATGTAGTTGAATTTTGAACCAAGAAGAGTACTTGTGTACCAAAAAGACGAATTTTCAAAAAATTGCGTAAATTTTCAACCAAATAGTTTGAACAAGGGATGTAATGCTACCTTCTGAATAATTTAAACTAAATATTAACATTATTAAACTAAACTAGATCAATCATTAACCAAAAATAGTGTCTTTAATTTTTCATTTAAGAGGATTAATTTTCAATAAAATTTTTTTTGCCTCAAAATAGTTAAATTTTGTAACAAATAGTTTGACTTTTCTAACAACGTGTTGAATTTTCAAGCCAAAAAGTCGAATTAAAAAAAAATGCAGCCCGAGAATGTGAATTTTGAACAAAAAAGTTAATTTAAAATCAATCAGTTGAATATTCAATTAGTTTGTAGAAAACTCGTATTTTTCGTTTTGAAAATTCAACACTTTGGTAGAAAATTAAGCTATTTTATAGAAAAGTTCAGCTATTTTGTAGAAAATTTGTTTTTATATTGAAAGTTGATTCTCTTAAATGAAAATTAAACTACAGCGTTTCTGGTGAAAAATTTATATGTTTTAGTTTAAAAATACCACTGTTTGGTTCAAAAAATTTTAGAAACCAGGATCACATCCCATGCAAATTTATGTAAATTGCTCAAAATTACTTCTTTGGTAAAAAAATAATCTTCTCGGTTAAAAATCTAATCATTTGCTCAACTTTTTTCTTATTTTGTTGAAAATGCATCTTTTCTTAGAAAAGAAATCTTATGTATTGAAAATTCTTTTTATTTTTGATAGAAATTATTTTTTTAACTGAAAATTCCACGACATTGTTGAACATTCAACTGATTGGCTAACAGTTCATTTTTTCTTGAAAACTCTTATTCTGGGCTTGACAATTCAACTATATTTTGTAGGAAATTAGTCAGTTTCGTTTGGAAATTCCGCAATTTTGTAGAAAACTAAAATAGTTCTTACAAAATTAAACTGCTTTATGATAAATTAGTTTTATTATGTTAAATCAATCCTCTTAAAGATATATTTAATGTATGTAATTTGCTTAACATTCGTCTTTTTCAGCACAACAGTAATATTTTTGGTTGAAAATTCAATAATTTGCTTAAAAATGTTCGTATTTTGTTGAAAATGCATCTTTTTGGTAGAAAACGAATCTCATGTGTTGAAAACTCGTTTTATTTTTGATAAAAATGATCTTTTTAACTAAGAACGTAATTAAATTGTTGAGCACTCAACTGATTGGTTAAAAGGTAACTATTTATTGAAAATTTTTTATTATGGGCTTGAAATTTCAACTATTTTGTTACAAAATTAAACTGTTCTGTATCAAATTAGTTACACCGGTTTTGGTTAATAATTTATATTTTTTTAGCTTCGACATTCCACTATTTACTTCAAAAAATTTGGAAATCAGCATCGCAGCCATTGTTCAAACTATGGAATTAAAAACTCATGTAAGTTGTTTAATTTTTTCCAGAGAAGTAATCTTGGTTAAAATTCTTGAAAAAAAATTTATTTTGTTTCAAAATTCTTTTTTTATTAAAAATCAATTCCCTTATGTGAAAATTTTTCCACACCATTTTTGGTTAATAATTGATATTTTTCAGTTAAAAAATTTAGCTATTCAGTTTAAACTTTTTAGAAACTAGCATCACATCCATTGTTTAAACTATTGGCTCGTAAATTTATGTAATTGTTTGAAAATTCGTCTTTTTGGTAGAAAATTATTCTCTTCTGTCGAAAATTGTTTTTTTGTTGTTATAAAAATTAGTTTTTCCAACTGAAAGTTAAAGTATTTTTTTTTACATTCAATTGATCAGTTGAACATGAACTATTTTTTTAAAAAATCATATTCCTGGGTTAGAAATTCAATTTTTTTTATAGAAAATTCGTATTTTTCACTTCAAAAATAGGTTTTTCAAATATATGACAAAAAATTAGTATTCCTAATATTTTTCATAATTTAGATGATATTAAAAAAAAAACTGTAGGTACGAAGCTTTGCAGGAAATTCTTCAAGCAGGGTTAACCCTGCTTGACCTAATATTAATATTGGTCATGTTGAGAAACATTCAGAAATAAATTTTATCGTAAAATTAAAATTATTTATTTGTAAATTACGGTTGACAAAATTCCAGGAAATTCAAAAGAAAAATCTGAAAACAGTGGCTTAAATTACATTTATGTAGTATACAACCAACCAAATATTTAACAACAAGAGTGAAAGATTTGCGAGAATTTCGCTCAATCAATTTTATTAGATAGGGTATTTATGTTTATTGCGAACCTAGGAATGAACTTGAATCAGGGATGAAAAGTAACTAGTTCCTTTTTTCTAGTAACGATAGCGGCAAAGAAATTACTTTTGTGTGTAAGTAACGAATTGATAATTAGTTACATTTTTTCGGTATCAGTCGTAAAAGTCGTTATTTTTTAGGTACTTTCGAAATGCAGTTCACCTTTTTTTATGGCAATCAATAAATTTGATTGCTTTTCCAAATATTGTTTAATTTTCACTATTTAAATTGTGGTAGCAGATAGCCATAGAAATTTGTAGCCCAAAATAGGAAAATTGAAATTTTCCTCCCATCGTCGGATTCTAAATTTTCTTAAATCTATAAAAACACTTAGAGATATGTGAAAAAAATTAGAATTAAATATTAACCCTTAAGTGGCACTATGGGTAAAAAATACCCAAACCAATTTTTGAGCTCGAATTAATCGTACTAAATTCGAGAAAATAGACATGGAAAAATATGGTGTTTTATATGACCATAAAATCGAGTTTTTATTTTGCAAAATAAATACCTTTTTTGGAAGCATCAGTAATAAAGTAATTTTTTCTTAAAGTGTAGTATCTCTGGAGTATAATCTTATTTTTTTAGGTAAAAATATTTAAAATTACGTGAGTTATGGATATTTAAGTAAAAAAACTCACTTTTTGTCGTTTTTTTTTTCAAAATTTGTTTAACTAACTTAAATTAAATTAATGAATATAAACCCGATTCCATAAAAAAGCATATCTTAAACTATATTACATATCTTTTTTGTGCAAAAATATTCAATACCGACTGCGCGGGATAATGAATTTGTTTACCAGAAATTTAACTATGCCAGTTATGTCACTTATTATTTTAATTGAAAATACCTCTTTTTTGGTTAAAAAATGTATTATTTTTTTGAAAATGTAATTATTTTGTTCGAAATTAAACCATTTTGAAAGAAAATCATTTTATTCGGTCAAAAATTCAAGTATTTTGTTGAAAATTAGTTTTTTGATTGAATGAAACTGTTTTTTTCTTCATTAAAAATTTTGTTATTTAAATATATGAAATATTACACTTTTATTCCAGGATTCATCTTTTTTCCATTGAAAATTACTATTTTCAATTGAAAATTTAACTATGTCATTTTTGGTTTTGGTTTCAAATGGCACTATTTTGTTTAAAATTGATCTTTTGTAGTTAAAAATTCATATCTTTGGTTTTAAATTAAACAATGTAGTTGAAAATTCGTCTGTTAGTTGAAATTTTGTTTATTACATTTTTCATTGAGAATACATCTTTTTGGATAAAAATTTTATTATTTTGTTGAAAATTCGCCTTTTTGACCTTTTTGATCTGATTCAAAATAATAATATTTTTGGGTTGAAATTTCAACTATTAACTTTTTGAATGAGAATTCATCATTTTTGGTGAAAAGTTGAACTGCTTTGTTAAAAATGTTATTTTTTGTGTTAAAGATTTATGTTTTTAGTTAAAAATTCACCTCTTTTGTTGAAAAATTAACTATTTTGTTTACATTATTTTTTGTTAAACACATGTACATGTTTTTAAATGAAAATTGACCCACTCCATTTTTGGTTTAAAATTTATATTGTTTAGTTGAAGATTAAATAACTTGGTTGCATATTTCTTTTTCTTATTTGAAAATCATGCATATATTTTATTAAAGAAATGTCTGTTTTGGTTAAAAATATATTATTTTTTAGTTATATATATATTATTAATTATATATTTATATTTATAAAATATAATAGTAACAAAAAAGTAACAATAATGACTTTTTTGCGAAATACAACTAAGAAAAAGTTCCATTTTTAATCGGTAACTATAAAGAAAGCTAGTTACTTCTTTCGTGATGTATCGCTAACTAATTACAGTGAAACCCTTTAATAGCCCTCCCTTCTGTAGCCTTTCCGAGAATCAAACCCGCGCCACAGGTAGGTGTAACAGGAGCTTCGCGGGGTGCGCAGGGTCTGCTCACTCAGGCGAGCACTCAGCCATGAACAAACCAAAGCGGAACGGGCTATAATGAGTTAATTCCCACCCACAGTCATCCTCAAAATCGGCGCTATATAAGAGTTTCACTGTAGTTCTTTTTAAAAAGTAACTCAGGGGTCTCCCATAAACTACGTTAACATTTGGGGGGGGGGGGGGGGGGTATCGAAAAACCTACGTTTGGAAACGGAAATGGCGGGCAGGGGGGAACCCCAAAGAAAGTAATGTTGAATTTTGTTAAAATTCGTCTTTTCTGGTAGTAAATTAATCATTTTGTTTAAAAATCCATCTTTTTCAGATGCAAATTCAACTTTTTGGTTATGAAATCTTGAAATTGATTGAAAAGTCATCTTGTTTGGTAGTAAATGGATCATTTTGTTTGAAGATTCTTCTTTTTTAATTGAATATTTAACTTTTGGTTCAGAATTCTTGAATTTGGCTAAAAATTCGTATTTTTTGGTAGTAAATTAATCTTTGTGGTTGAAAATTCATCTTTTTTAGTTGAAAATTGAACTTTTTGGTTGGGAATTCTTAAAGTTGATTGAAAATTCGTCTTTTTTGATAGTAAATTAATCTTTTTTTAGGATTTTCCTTTTTTAGTTAAAAATTGTACTTTTTGGTTCAGAACTCTTTAATTTTGTAAAAAATTAGTTGTTTTTTTTTGTAGTAAATTAATCTTTTTGGTTAAAATTTTAAGAGTTAGCTTTTAAACTTGAACCACTTTCTTAAAAATTTCTTTCTAAAAAACTCCACTTTTTGTTGAGAATTCTAGAATTTTCTTGAAAATTAATCTTTTTGTTTAAAAATTCATCTTTTTGGTTAAAAATTTAACAATTTCGTTTTAAAGTTCAACTACTTTCATAGAAAATAAAAAAATAAAATTATTCTTCCTTTCTTAAAAATTCAACTTTTCTGTTCAGAGTTCTTGAATTTCCTTGTATGTTTTTTTTTCGGTCAAAAATTGATATTTTTGTTTACAAATGTAACAACTAGGTTTTAGAGTTGAACTACTTTTTGAAAAATGCAATTTTTGTTCGGCGATTTCAAATTGTAGTTGAAAATTTATCTCTTTGGTTGGAAATTGAATTGTTTTGTTAAAAATGCCTTTTTTTGTTGAAAAATCCTATGTCCATGTCGTTTCGGTGTCTTTGCGATATTGTAAAGACTTCTACGACTTATTTACGAAATCGTAAAGACACCTTAACGACATGGACATAGGATGTCGTAAAGTTGTCGTAAAGACGTCGCGAAATCTTGTGCCCACTGGAAAATGTTGTTTTTCAAATTAAAAATTTAACTTTTGGTTAGAAGTGAACTATTTTGATGAAAATTCGTTTTTTTGTTGCTTAAAATTAATCTTGTTAAGTTAAAAATTCAACTTTTGGAATGAGAGTTCTTGTATTTTATTGGAAATTCTTTTTTTTTTTAGTATAAAATTCACTTTTTTTAAGCAAAATTTCATTTTTTTCTTTGATAATTCAACTGTTCTGTGTAGAAAATTTGTCCTTTTGTCCTGGAAGTTCAATAATTTAGTAAAAAATATCAACTATTTGGTAGAAAGTTCGTTTTTTTCAAATTTAACATTATATTTTGTAATGCAAAGTTTAACTGTTCTATTTTTGGATAAAAGTTACCTTTCTTAGTTTAAAAATTCAATAATATCCAGATTAACTGTCACATAAAATTAAATTACGCACATTTAAATACTTGCTCTGAAAATCATTTTTTTATTAGAATTGTTTATTTATTACCGAAGTTTATTATTCACCACACGGCCACGTAGACAATATAGGCATATTGGCAACTTGACTCGCTATAAACAACAAAAATCAGCATAAACATAAAATCGGATTTTATCTGAAGTCTACGTTCCTTTGGGGAGAAGGGGGTCCAAAAATTGCCCAAAATTGGTAACGCAGTTTATTGATGATCCCTTACCTATATTACTTGCTTAAATCAATAATTTCCCAATAAAGATTGGGTCTCTTTTTTTCATTGCAACTAATTAACTTTTTAAACTAAAAACATTAAATATTCCTTCAGTTCGGATAAATGGTAAACCGAAAAATTGGTATTTTCCATTATTTATTTAGCTTCGATCTTTTAACCTTTGCGTTTTATCAAGCTTTCTGAGAAACGCGCACACTCGAATCGGACGGCCATTCGGGAATAGCACTTTTATATCAAAAAACATAGCGAGCCCTGTATTTATTTATTAATCCCAAGGTAAAAAAACTCTACCTCTTCTCAGCTGAGAAGGAATTAGAAATTAAGAAATTCCGACCCAAAGAAATATTGAACTAATGGCTACAGTGCTCCCGATGAGAATGTAAATGAAGCACTTTAGTGTATTATTTTGATTTTAGTATTGGTATTATTTAGTGTTGGTATTATATTAGAGGCTGTTTTAATTTTTACAACCTGAAACCCTAAAGCAGTCAGTTTAGCTTTTTTTTTGCTGATTTTGTTATGAAACGCTTTTTAATTTACATTTTTTTATTTATGTTGTTAAGTTTTCGAGAGTACTTAATATTAATGATTTTTCAGAAAAATGTTGGGCCTCATGAGTCGAAAGGAGAAATTGTGACAGGAGCAGAATTTGAAATTTGAAAACGAGGCAATGAAAGAAAAAAAGTCTTATTCTTCGAGTAAAAGCGAATTTGAAATTCTTAAATTCGACAGTATCGTCGGAAAAATACTAAAGTATGTCTTTACACTTTATTTTTTGTTAAACAATGATTCAGGATGGTTTTGTACAAAGTTATTTGAAAAATTAAAAGTTTTTTTAAATCCAGGTTGGCTACTGAAATATAATATAATTATAAATGATAATCAATAAATAAGTAAAAAATAAATGAGAAAAAGAGCTTTAAAAAAACTTTATAAGATTTGAGTTTAAAATAAATAATTAAAAATAATTCTGAATAGGAAATCATTCAAGTTTGATTACTTAATTATAAAATCGTTTAATTTGTGAGGTTTCAACCATAAAATGGTTTAATTGTGAAAAATTCGATTCAAAATATTTTTTTTAAATAATTTTTTAAATCGGGACGTTATAAAATTATAGCAATATACAATTAAAATTTTTTTTTAATTTTCAAGGCCTTTTATATGTTTTTAAATTGTCAATGCCTGTCACTGAAACCTTTTCATACTGTAAACCAATTAACTAAGTCATATAAATATTCTACATTGGGGGCGTCCGAAATTGCATTTGAAAATTTTTGTCTTGCATTTTCATGCAGTTTAACACGTATTGGCGTTAGAAAGAAAATAGGGTTTTTGGAAATTTTGGCCAGTTTTTAGCAATAATTTTGAAATTTTTTTCAAATGCATCAAATAATACTATCTACTTATAATAAGATGTTTGCATAAATTGGTAACAAATTGTTTAACAATTTATTATTGTTTATATCAATTTTCACATAGAAAAGAGTTACAAAGTTGCAGTTTTTTCTAAAACATTTAACTTTTTTCTAATTTTCATGTATACAAAAGAAATAAACAACTAGATTAAAAAAATTACATTATTTATTATGTATTATCACAACATTCTCTTAAAATGATGCTAAAAATGCAGTTTTTTCTAAAATTATCCATTTATTCGTCTCTTCTAAATTATAATAAGATAATAATTAACTCAATTAACAAAAATAATTGTTCAAATAATTTATTATTATTCTTAATAATATAATGTTTGAATAAGGCTAGAAAGTTGCGGTTATTCCGGAAATCTTCAACTTTTTCTCAAGTTTTCACTTAATAAGGCAATAATTAAGGCAAGATAACAAAAATAATTGTTTAAGAAATTTCTCATTTCTTATAACTATCTTCTCTTAGATAATTGCTGGAAAGTTGCGGGGTTTTCTGAAATTTTTAACTTTTCTTTGGCTCTTTATTTATAAACAACAAATAAATACACAATAGAGAGTTTCATTTTCTAAAATTAAACACATATTTCAAATATGTTACAAAGTGTCTATACGGATCATATTAAATATACATTTTTCTTGAAGTAGTTATTGAGAGCCTTTTGTTAAAATTAATATTGATATTTATTATTGTTTACTAACTAATAAGTCAAAGAAAAGCTGAAAATGTAGAAAAATCTACAACTTTTGAGCAATACTCGAAGAGGATATTATCAAAAATAATAACAAATTGTTCAAACAATTCTCTTTCTTATCTTCAATTACTTATTACTTCATTCTAATTAAAAAATTGACTAAAGGTAGGAAATTTTACAAAAAACTACAAGTTTCTAATATGATTCTAAGAGAATATTGTTATAAATGATATTAATTCCTTATTTAAATAATTATGTCTGTTAAACTTGATGAGATCTAACTGATCTAATGTCGATCTAACTAAAAAATTGAAAAACATTTGAAAAATTCGGGAAAACCCGCTACTTTCTAACTCTATTCTAAAATAAAATAAAATAAATTATTTTTCAATTTTGAATACTCGAACTACAATTCAATTGGAAAAAAACAATGATTTATTCATATTTACAGTTAATGAACTAAAAACGTTATTAAATTACATTTTATTATTATTAATTAAAATGTTAAACAAATGCTTTTAATTTTTTAGGTTTTCAAAACTGCATTTTGAAATTATTAACATAAAAAATTTACGCTTAAAAATGAAGACCTTAAATGGAAAATTTTCAAACTAAAAGATTTCCGAATTACGCATTGTAAAATAAACGATTTCATAATTGAAATAGTTCTTCTAAAAATGTATAAAATTTTCGGTCAAAAAATAATTGTACTGTTATTTCTCTATTTTCACCTCTATCAAAAAAATTACCAATTATTTTCCGTTTTTTTTCGATTTCCATTTTCAGCGGCGACCCTGTTTTAAAACGATTAGTTTTATTAAAAAAAAACACAAAAAAATTATTAAAAAATTAATTTTGTTTATGTTTTTATGAACACCAGCGTATTTATTTAGGATAATAATTATGTGTATATAGATTTGTTTCAAACCTTACGTTTTAGGACAGTATTTATTTTGTTATGCTTTATACTATTTTTATTCAATACATTGAGATATAAGTTTACCAATGAATTTTATAAAATTTTGTTATACTTTTTGTATGTTCCGTTTTGAGTAAAATAATCAGTTTAAAGAGCGAAAATTTATTTTACGATTTTTTTCACGAGTTCAAGAACAATAAAAAAATGAAATAATTATTAAATGAAATAACAGTAAGAATTTAATATCGACAAGGAATTTTCTAAAATTTTTATAATTCTCAGTTTGGACAGTGAAATTCAGTGAAAAAAATGTTTATTATTGAGATAGGGAATCCCGTAATAAATTATCATTTTGTTTTTTGAACAGGGAAGTTCGTAAATAATTATAATTTGAACGTCGGGTCAGACAGTTTCCATAAACAATTAGAATTTTAACTTTGGGTCAGGAAGTTTTTTGTAAGAATTACATTTCTAAGATAGTACTGGGAATTAGTGTAAAAAATTATGTGTAATTAAAATTTGAGATTAAATTCAGAACAGAAATTTTCATTCAGACTTTACATTTTCTATTTAGACAGTTAGTTTCCGTAAAGAATTATAATTTTAATTTTTGATAAACGAGGGTATATAAAAATCGTTTTTTGTTATTTCTATTGAACCTTAAGACCGAAGAAATACCTTGAAAAATAATGTTTAATTTTGGATTTGATTTATAGAATTGGAATTTGACTTAGAACATAGAATTTTTATGGAACGGAAATTTGGAAAAAGAATTTAAATTCTGATTTAGAAGAATGGAATAAATAAATGAAATATAAAACAGATTTCCGTAAAGAATGATAATTTTGACTTTGAAACAGGGAGTTTCGTATAAAAATATAATTTTGTCTTTAAACAGGTAATTCTTGACATCAAACGGGAATGTGAGAAAATAATATTTTAATTCTTATTCAGAAGAGATAATAGAAAAATCCCTGTTCAGATTCATAATAACAAATTACAAAATTACCCGTTCCCAACCGGACTTGTAATTCTTATCACTAAAAACAATCTAATGTTTAACTCAAAATTAGAATTATTTTCAAAATTGCCTGTTTCCATTGAGAATTCTTTTAAGATGTTTAGAAATGCCTCGATCTCTTTTAAATTAATCAGGAAAAAACCGAGAAACGACCAATAATTTAAAATCATCGTTCGAGTAGATACCCTGACAATTTTTACCACTTTTTTACTCCCCTTCCCTCCTTCCATTTTCTTCGTGGAAAAATATGAAATTTTTCGATAACTCTCATTAAAATAATCATAAAAAATTACAATGTTATTACATCTTCGTAGAAATAAATTTATATATGTTCTCTATCTGCATAATTCGAGAAATCAGGAAATCATTGACCTACTTTGCCTGTACAGTAAAATAGGCTAATTGTATTTGGTCCAACACTATTGTCTCTGAATCAATTTAATAAGCTTTAATTATAATAGGCTTATACATAATGCTTGGAGTAATTAAAATCGAATACTACAAATCATATTATATTAATTCACTAAGGTGGTCCAAAAATGCATTGGATTTTTTTTCTCGATGTTTGTATTTCCATAAATTTGTTCAAATCCACAGGAAAATAGATTCGTTAAAAAAAATTATATTTAGAAGTTTTGCAAGCCCCCTGAAGTTCAACATTTCAAATAAACCCGAAACTTTTTAACAATACGCGAAGAGAAGATAGTTATAAACAATAATACATTTTTTAAACAATTATGTTTGTTAAATTGATTTAACTGTTCATGTTCTTTACGTGAAAAGTGGACAAAAATTTAAATATTTCAGAAAATCCCGCACCTACCTAGCATAACTATAGGATACTATAGTTATAAATAATAGTAATTTTTTCAAACGTGTTTATTCAATTGCATTAATTATTGCCTTGCTCTAAATTAAAAGTGAACAAGAATTTGAAAATTTTACAAAAAAACCGCTACTTTTTTCATTACTCGGAGATAGTATTTTTAAAAATAATAGTAAATTGTTTAAGCAATTATTTTAGTTAACATAAATGTATTATTTCGTCACTCTAATTGAAAAGCGGACAAAAAGTGAAAAATTAAAAAAACTAGAATGTTTTAGCATTACTCAAAGAGAATATTGTTACGAATAATAAGAAATTGTTTAAACAATCACAGTGAAACTCTTCTATAGCGCCAATTTTGGGGCTGACTGTGGGTGGAAACTAACTCATTATAGCCCGTTCCACTTTTGTTTGTTCATGCCTGAGTACACGGAAGGGCTATAGAAGGGAGGGCTATTAAAATTAAAAATAAATTATTTAATAAAATTAAAAAAAAAGGAAAACACAGCGAGTTTCTAATTCTATTATAAAAGATAAGCAATTCCAAATTGTTTCAGTAAGTGACTATGACACAATTTTTAAAAAAATTTTTAGGATTTAAAAAAACGTTAGGTAAACTGAATGTTCCAGGCGTTTAAGAAAATGAAAAAAATGTTCTCAAGATTCACGGCAAAATTTTGAACGATAGTTTTGTAATGAATCCTAAAAGAAAATTGAACCAAGATTACAAAACATTTTGCCATATTACATAATTTTAGAAAATATTTTGGTAAATTCAAGAGGTATTCAGAAGCTTCAAAATGATTTAAAAACAATTAAAACCCGTAAAGATTTTTAAAGAATTTTCCAAGGTTTTATGAAAAAAATAAATAAATTTTTAGGTTGATCGGAAAAATTAAAATGATTTTTCTATTTCGAAAAATGAATGTTAAGAGATTATTTTAATAGATTTAAAAAAACTTGAAAAGATTTCTAAATTTGACAAAGAAGAACCTGAACGATTGTAAAGCTCTTTTTTAATTTAACAGAATCACAAAATAAATTCAGGTTTTTAAAAAAAATTTCACAAAAAAAAAACTTTAGAACAATTAAAAGAATCTTTTAAAGTTTCAATAAAGGATTTTTCAAAATGTTAAGATAAATCTGAGTTACTTAAAAATATTTTTTAGCAACCTGAGACGTTCTAAATCGATTAGAAGTGTTTAAAAAGTTTTAAACATTTCCCAAAATGTATAAAAATTCCTTGATTTTTCCAAACTTCTAAAAGTCCTAAACCCCTTTTAAAATGACTGGAATTTTTCCAAATATTTTGTAAAATCCTATAAAATAAAAAAATAAATTTGTTCAAATCATTCAAATTCTTTTTTTACAGATCTGAAATATTCAAAAATATGTTTTATTTTTCTCAAGAATTTGATAAAATCTATATTTATATAAATTTAAAAACAAACTGATAATACTTATTTAATTGTTCTCAATATTTAAAATTTAATTTTAGCTCGAATTCTAGTGTTTAAACACTTTTAAAAAATAAATAGTTATTTAAAACTTTTATATTGTACTATTATTAATATTATTTTTTATTCTTTATGATGTTGAAAAAGTCTTAAATTTGTGAATTTCAATTAGTACTGACATCAACTAACTTCAATATTTTTATGACTAAAGAATATTGAAAAAGCATTCAGTTTCACATCAAAATATTGTTTTATTCGCTTCCAGACAATGCTTCATCCCAAAAACCTTTTTTAAATTTATAAAACGTCTATTATGTTTTTAAATATAATACAAAGAATGTTACGTATAGGCGATGAGGGAAGGAGGAAGGGCCTAAAGGAAATGGTCCGGTCTGTTTTATGGGCGGGTTAGGGGGGGGGGGGCAAGGTCAAAAATAATGTTATCACAGTAAACCCCAGGAATAAATTTTATCTTTCAAAAAGATAAAAACGTTGCATCACATTTATCTAACGAAAGATAAAATTTATCTGAAAAAAATATAAAGTTTCTCTGACGTAAATATTTTTTTGACATAGGTTAAATGTCAGACAAAAGTAAGGGACTGAAGATGTCTGAGTAAGAACCCTCAGCCAACTTCAGTCCCTTACTTTTGTTGAACAAATCTTCAGTTTTCAGTTTATACCAAATACCCAGTGGGCACAAAATTTGGCGACGTCTTTACGACATCGTTACGACATCTTAACGACATCCTATGTCCATGTCGTTTCGATGTCTTTGCGATATCGTAAAGACATCGTCAGATCATACGACTTATTTACGATATCGTAAAGACACCTTAACGACATGGACATAGGATGTCGTAAAGTTGTCATAAAGATGTCGTAACGATGTCGTCAAGACGTCGCCAAACTTTGTGCCCGCCGGGTATTTGGTATAAACTAATCAAAGTGCAGACTGTGTATTCAGTAAGTGTAGGTAAGTGATTTTTGGGTTTAAAATTAATGAAATAAAGTAAGAATATTTAAGATTGAATACCGCAAGGATTTTGAAATTTATGAAGGACATTTTTTCTGTGAAAATTGACGCAGCCGTCTGACATATAACCTATGTCAAAAAAACATTTACGTCAGATAAACTTTATCTCTTTTTTCAGATAAATTTTATCTTTCGTTAGATAAACGTGATGCAACGTTTTTATCTTTTTGAAAGATAAAATTTATTCCTGGGGTTTACTGTGATGGTATGGTTTCCCTAATTTTTTAGCGTGATTTGAAGCAGCAAAATAGGTCTTTGTTGGTATTGAGGTGCTTTCCTAGCCAAGGCCGGTAAAATGCACTTTACGGTCCGCGGGAAACGCGGACCGTACGTTACTTCGACCCATGCACATTGTTCTGCACGGTGCCCTGCCCTTTAAACCAACCTCAAACCTGAGACGTAATATCATAAGAAAACTTGGAAACCATACTCTTATTACATAAAATATCGTGTGTAGCGAGGTAGCGAAGCCTTTTTACGGTCTCGCGTGTTTGAAAAAACTCGTTTATGCCTCGGCTTCGACTCTTGTGCAAACTCACGATCGACCGTAAAAATACTGCTTCGCTGACTCGGTTAACAATATACTATTTTTCTTATGGGAAACACGTGTTAAACTTCATGGCGCTTGCGAAACCTCGAAATATCATTTTTTTAACGAAAAAAAGGTTATTACTCTTTCCCCTGTTTTTCTATAGTTTAAAAACAATTCCTCTTTTTTATAGCCTTCGTTCAAGAAACTTGCCCTATTTCTCGTTTTTCTGTTCAAGCGAACAGAATTACTATAATCCAGTTAGAAAATCCAGCTATTTTTAGTTGAGAGTTAATTTTTTTGGGTTAAGAATTCAGAGTGCCCGTAGTTTAGGGAAAACTGGAAAGCAGGGAAAAGTCTGGGATTTCTGTTAGTCAAGGAAACTGTGGGAATTTCTGTAATGAGTACTTCAAGTAATGGTAAACAATAATAAAACAAAAATGTATAATTTTGATTAAATAATTTTTTTATTCCATTTCTAAAAGATTTCATATTGAAAATATTACAAGATTATAATTCTGATAATTAATTATTAATTTTTAGGGAAAATTAAAGATTAATCAGTGAAAAATCAGGAAAACCCAGGGAATTTTAAACATGAAATTATGTGATTATCCTGACATGCCACTCTATTTATTTACAAATTTAACTATTTTCTTAAAAAGTTATCTTTTTTGGTAAAAAAAATGCAACTATTTTGTTAAACAATCATCTTTTTACAAATAAATCTCGTCTTTCTGGATTTCAATCTTTCTTGTTTTAAAAGTCATCTTTCTTGGATGAAATTTAAATTTTTTATTAAAAGTTAAAAGGTCTTCTATAAATTTCGTCTTTCCGACTTTTGGGTTAATAATTCAACTATTTTGTGGGAAAATCGTCGAGTTTGATTGAAATTTTAACTATTTGCTTGCGAATGAAATTCTTTACTTGAAAATCAATTTTGTTGTTGCTAATTAAACTATTTTGGTTGAGAAGTCATTCTTTTTTATTGAAAATCTAGCAAATAGTAAACTTTAGAACCGAAGAGATACGTTTCCAAGTAAAGTGATGAATCTTTGACAATAAAAAATCAATTTTCAACAAAGTAGTTAAACATTCAACCAAGTAGTTGAATTTTCATCTAAAAGAAATTTTGGAACCAAACCTGGAATAGTTCAATTTTCAACCAAAAATGTTATAGTTGATATTACTAACAAATTTTATTTTATTTGATATAAAAAATAGATGGTTTTATTAAAAAAAAAAATACGAATTTTCAAACAAATATTAGAATCTTCAACCGAAACAGATTAATTTTCTGGCCAGAATAACGTGAATAAAGTGATAACAAAATAATTAAACCGAGAAACATTTTTCTTTCAAGAAAGGAAGAAAATCCAATCAGATTGTTGACTTTTAAAAAAAAATTTAATTTTCAACGAAGGAGTTGAAGTTTTAACCCAATAAAAAACGATGAATTCTTAATCAAAAATATTTTAGCAGAGTGTTCAACCAAAAAGGATTAGTTAAAAAAAATGGTTGGACTTTCTTGTTGGGGTTTATTAATTCAATTGCATTTAAATTAGAAAACGAGAAAATTGCGAAACTAGGCTAAAAATAATAGTATAAAAAACATTAAAGTTTAGTTTTATTACCTTTTAAATACTCTTAAATCCAGACTACACAAGCTGTGTTTTTGGGGTTTGAAACATTTGAGGCCTTGAACTGAAATTAGTTTAAATACAAAAAAAAATTAGTCATATAAGGCGCCGCGCGCCTCCACACACGAATTTGGTAGCCTACTAAGATTTTAATTAAATCGTTTAACCCTCCCCTCTCTTAGTTTCCCTCCCCTCACTGCACCTTTCGCCCCCCTTCTACAAATTCTTCCTACTTGGACTCTTCTAATTTCACCTCAATTTCTCTATCCCCCTCCTCGGTTTTTCCCTAATTCCCGCTAACCTTCCTCCCCTAATTTTCACTCACTTCCCCATCTTTTTCTTACCCATGTCACATTGTTTTCTCTAAATTCCGCTAATTCTCCTTCCCGCATTTCTTTTTACTTATCTAATTCCCCTATTTTTCCACCAATGATTTATCGTCAGTTCCCCTTCCTCAATTTATCCTAACTTTCCTCCCCTGATTTCCTCTCACTCTCCTATTCCTTCTTAATTCACCTCGATTCCCCTAACTCTCCCCTAATTTTACTTCACTTCTATACTCCAACTCCCCTAATTTTACATCAATTCCTCTATTCCTCTTCTTTCATTTCCCGTACTGTCCCTACTACTTTTTCCCTAGTTTTGCTTCACTTCTAATACTTCTCCTACCTTTACTTACCTTCACTTCCCCACTTTTTCTCCTACATCTCCCCTTATTTTCCCTAATTTTCGCTACTTCTTCTCCACTTATTTTCTCTCATTTACCGCTTCCCCTACTCGCCCTGTAATAATTTCTCGTCAGTTCCCCTTCCGTAATTCACCCATGATTGCCCCTCCCCTTATTTCCTCTTATTTCCTTACTTCCTCTAAATTCCCCTCGATTCCCCTACCCCTCCTCTAAATTACATTCGTTTCCCTACTCCCAATTCCCTAATTTCACCTCACTTCCTCTATTCCCCACTCCTAATATTCCCTACCCATCCTCTACTCATTTATCCTTACTTTCACTACTTCTCCTACCTTTAATTCCTCTTCACTTCCCCTGCTTTCTTTCCCCCACCACCCTTTATTTTTCCTAATTTCCGCTACTTCTCCTCCCTCACTTTCTCTTATTTCCCTACCCTCTCAACTTTGGAGGGACAGCCGACGGAAACTATAAGGGTTTCTGCCCGGGGTTACGAAACCCTATAAATCAATTCAAAATTCTAAACCATTTTAGAATTCTAAAATTCCGAACGTGTTCCTTCTTTACGAATATCCTGGGAGGATGGAGTTAAATGATCGTGACGATCATTAAAGAGCTTACTCAAACTCTTGACCGAGTTGGAAGAGCATTTAAGCTTGGGGCTTTTACGAAATGGTTTAAGCATTTCGGAAAGACACTTAAACTAGATATGTTCGTACAAATTGAAAAGATGAACAGAAGATATGAAAAAAGTCGCTCAACACAAGAGGAGATAACATAGAGCTTCACTCCCCTTATAAAAGTGGAGGGGAAATGCAAGATTCAATACTGGGTGTTCAAATCAAAGAAATAGAATGGCCGAATAAGGGTATAGAAAACGGATCTCGAGGTCGGATAAAGAGCCCCGATGATGATGGCGAATCGAAAGAGGAACGTAGTAAGGAGAAAACTGGTGAAAGCTCTGAAAGCGAGGTAGAAATTGAACCAGCCCGCAGGTTTCATTGCTAGCTCAGCACCAACAAAGAGATAAATGACAGTGTGAGTTGACCTGATCATATTCATGTAAGACATTTTCCTTAGACTTAGAGAAGGATTTGTAGTCTGAAGCCGAACTTGGAAACCATCAAATTTTCCGCTCTTTTTCAAATTTTCAATCCAATTCAAATCTCAAGATATCCATTTCTTTTTTCAAAAGGATCGGGTCTAAGCAGAATTTAGGGTACTGCGAAACACGAATCATAAAAGGGAGTTAGGGAAAATGTGAGGAGAGGAAGTGAGGAAAAATAAGGAGGGAAGCGATGGGAAGTTATTGGGGGGGGGGGGAGTGGGAGACGAAGTGCAGAGAAACTATTACAGGGGTACTAGAGGAAGGGAGAAGAAATGAGGGTTCAGGAACTAGAAAAAATGTTGGGAAATGACGGTAGAGGTAGTAGTGGAAGTGATGGGAAATTAGATAGGAAAGTACGGAAAGTGAGTGTGAGAGGAAGTAGAGTTGATGGTTGGAAAAGAGAAGTTGGGGAAGTGTGATACGTTTTAATTTAGAAATAAAATTTAAATGGTTGCGATTTAAAAAATATAATTAACAATTTAATCAATTTTAATTTTTAAACGATTTAAATTTACTTAAAAGAATTTATATTGTAATAATGTTACAATAATTTGAATAATATAATGTTATAATATTCTTACGTTATTATATTCATTTAAAATTTTAAATACAGATATTTTTTATTAAAATGTTTCTTATTTAAAAGTTCTCTTTATTTTTACCATTTTTTTAAGAATAATTCAATGCTGAAGGTTTATAAGGTAAATTATCATAATTTTAACGGTGAAAATTATGGTAAATTTATTTTTTGATCTTAGAAAAATATTTGTAATCAATTTTCATGTGAAAGTATGACTTTTATGAAATAAAAATGTTAAATTTTAGAATTTTAAAAACTTTGACTGTTAAACTTAATTGATTAAATTTTTAATACTGAAAATAAGAAATACTGCGATTTTAATTTCTTTGAATTTTAAATTATACAATTTTCAAAATGTGAGTCTATAAATATATGATTTCTGAGATTTAGAATGTAGGAAAAGGGAGAGTAAGCAGGGTAAGCGAAGGGAGGTGTTGTAGAGGATGTGATCAGAGGGGAATCAAAGAAGGGAGTAGTAAAGTAGTGAGGGATTCGGAAGTGAGGAGAAACAGGGTAAGCGAAGGGTGTTGTAGAAGGAGAATCGAGGAGAGGGAAATTAGAGGTTGGAGAAGTAAGAAATTGAGGGATTCTGAAGCGAAGGGAAACTACTGATAAGAAGGGGTAGCAGATTGCTTGAAGAGTGTTGTACCAGGGGAAGTGAAAAGAGGAGAATTATGAGAGGAAGACCTAAGGAATGAAGGCCTTGGAAGCAAGAGGTAGTGAGGAATGGGGAACTAGTGAAGGAACTAGAAAGTACGGTAAGAGAAACCTAGTGAGGTAGGAGAAATTATAAGATGGTAATTGGAGGTGGGAGAAGGAAAGAAGTGAGGGATTGGGAAGTGAGAGGAAGCAGGTTAAACTAAGGTTGGTGTAGTAGGAGAAGGGAGGAATGTGGAACTAGTGGAAGGGAGGGGTAACAATGTAAGCAGAGGAAGATGTAGTGGGAGAAGTAAGGAGAAGGGGATTAGAGGACGGAAAAATCAGGAAATGAGGGGTTTGGAAGCGAGGGGAAGCACGGCGAATGAAGGGATGTGTAGTTCGAAAAGTGAGGAGAGGGCAATTAGAACAGAGAGAAGTAAGGAAGTAAGGTGTTTGGAAGTGAGAGATGTGGAACTGGCGGGGCAGATAGGAAGCAGAATAAGCGAAGGGTAGTGCAGTAGGGAAAGGGGTGAGAGGGGGATTAAAGGTGGGAGAGTAAGGAAGTGAGGGGTTGAAAAGTGAGTGGTACTGAGGGATAGGGAACTAGTGGAACAGTGGAAGGGAGGGAAAGCAGGTTAAGCAAAGGCAGGTGTAGTAGGAAAGTGAGGAAAGGGAAATTAGAGGAGGGAGAATTATTGGATGGGGAAAGTATGGTAAGGGGAAAGTACGAGGAGGGCTATTAGGATAAGGCATTACAAATGAGGTGTGGGGAAGTGATAAGAGGTGAATTATGGGAGGAGAAGGGAAAAAGGCAAAATAAGGGAAATGGAGCCAATTTTAAAAATATATTTATGTTAGGAAATAAATATGAAAAGAGGATATTTAAATTTGTTCTATTAAGACCAGATCTAAACTGTATGCAGCAAGAAAGTTCGATATTAAACTCTCATCAGTGCACTTCTAGGTGTAGAATAAGAATAAGAAAAGAAAAATCGACTGGTGATAAAACGAGGTGGTTGAAAATTCTAAGAATGTTTTATTATCGGAGGAGTATTGTAAGGTAAAGGAAGAATGGAAGGAGTTCGTGAAGTTTATTTCGCATCTACACCTTCTGTTTGAAGCCTTTATTCGGGTGGGAAGATTTTCATTAAGACTGCACTTGGCCCATTTCCCGACGGATAGGGTCGTCGTTTCCAACATACATACATACATATGCACTCGTAATGAAGTGTTCGTCACCAAACGAGAGCACTATCTGGATTTCTGGAGCGTGATGATCTTTCAAGTCGAAATGCCGCTGTTCCTCTCCTGTTTGACATGTACCTGCAAAATCAATCCAAGTCTATTCCATTTAACATGCCAAGGTGCAATCACAAAAATGAACACCTCCACCGCCTCTAACTCAAAAAGCGAATTTTCAACCAAGAAAGATGATTTTTTGACTAAATAGTTGAAATTTCAATACGGAGAAATAAAGATAAACCACAACCAGTTTCATACTTAAAGAACTAGTTGAATCTTCTCGCCAAAAAGATGAATTTTTTATAAGACAGTTTTATTTCCAACCAACCAAAAAAAATTTGCAATCAAATGTTTAAATCTTTCAACAAAAAAGTTTAATCTTTAATCACTAACAGTCTCATTTTAAAACAAATGGTTGAATCTTCTAGCCGAAAAGATGTATTTTTTACAAGACAGTTGAATTTTGAATAAAGAAAGATGAATTTTCAAGCAAGAGCTTTTCTACCTGGAAAAATAAATTTTCAATCCATAGCATAGAGACGAATTTGCTATCGAAACAACGAATGATAAAAAAAATCATTGAGTATTTAAAAAAAAGACTTTTCAACAAAATTGTTGAATTTTTAACCAACTGGTTAAAATTTGAAAAGAAAAAAATATATAAACCAAATAGTTGCGTATGCAACCAAATGCGTTGAACTTTAAGGCAGAAGAGATAACTTTTAAACAAAATAGTTTAATTTTCAACATACGAAGATAAGTTTCCAACCAAATACCTAAAGTTTCCAACAAAAAGTTTAATCTTTAACCACAAACAGTCTAATTTTCAACCAAATAGTTCAATTTTCAACCTAAAAGTATGAATTTTTAACCAAGTTTCCACCAAAAACAATTACGCATTTTGAACAAAATAGTTGAATAGTTAACAAAACTACAATTAGTCAAAATTTTGTTTACTCCCCCCCTTTCCTCCCTCTACAATCATTTTCTGCCCGAAAATAAACATTTTTAACCAAAAAGTTAATTTTCAACTCAATACTTCAATTTTCTACAAAAGGAGATCAATTTTCATGTAAAAATACGTTTTTTATCATATAAATACGATTTTCTAAATAAAAAGTATTAATTTTGTAGTAAAAGAAATTTAATTTTGAAAAAAAGAAACCAAACGAATTTTCAACCACAAGCCTGAATTTTCTAATAATATAGTAGAATTTTAAACAAAGAAAGACGACATTTTTACAATAAAGAGTGGATTTTTCAACTCGAAAATAGCAATTATATTTCGTCGTCTCGTTCTCCTAGATCATAACGTAGTCACATTCATCTGTTTATTCTGATCACAGTTTTAAAGCTAAATTTCTAAAGAGAGTACTTTTGGCGCTTACCCACTGAGGTGGCGCCATCTATTTCCTATGTTATTGCATTTTTCTGTGTAATTCTGGTCAAGTCTTCGATTTTATTGTCAAGTGTTTTTTATAGAAAAATTTAAATTCAGGCAGTATGCCACCTTTGGATAGGGTAGGTTCGATCGCGAACCGAAAACGAACAAGAAAACTCGATGTACATCGAAGTTATCATCGCGAAAATCCGGAAAAGAGAATCCACTATGAGAGAGAGGTTAGATTGCCACGTGTTCGCCGTTCTCGAAGTTCTTCCTCATACTCCTCATACCTGCAGAAAGATATATCGCGAACATCGGCATCGTCCTCGGGAACATCGAAGAGACTACGATAGATATGATTCTCATCGTCAACGAAGTCCAACTCGTCGTTATAAACCTGATCGTTATCCGAAAGAAACGACGGTTTCAAACAGTGACAGATCTGATCGCTATCTGCGAGAAGCGACTGATCAAGATCATCAAAATCTGATCGTTATCCGAGAGAAACGACGGAGTACTCAGACAGAGATTCTGAGTCATCTTCAGAACACTATGACGCTTCGAGTGAGTTTGAGGGCGAGGGTCCTGAAGATCCAGGAATTCCACCAGAGCACGAGTTTCTAGAGGAAGGAGATGTCCTATTAAGTGAGTCTACGATGAAAAACTTGGGAAAACCTCAGGCAAGAAAGGATTTCGTGAATGTTAAAATTCACAATAAAATTATTTCACTGTGGACCCAAATTCTACAAAAGGGTTGTTCTAAAGAAGATGTCGACTCTATTTTAAAAAAGTATCCGTTACCTGAAAATTTTGAGGCAATTCATGTGCCAAAACTAAACCCGGAAATTAAATTGCTTATGTCAGATTCGGGTTTGAAAAAGAAAGTTTTAAAACAGCAGCACAGGAAAAGATTGGAATGGCAATTTATGCAGTTGGCGCGGCTTTGACGACTATCTTTAATTCAGGAGGGAAGAAGGACGGTAATGTAGAGTCCTATCTTAGCGATGCTGGTAGAATGTTATCGGACCTGCATTACAATATCTCTATTACCAAACGCTCATTTATCACTCCGATAGCTAATAAACTGGTGAAGGATCTTGCTGAGGAGCTTCCCACGTCGTCGAAACTTTTGCTTGGAGAGGATTTTCCTGCTAGAATAAAAGCTGGTTAAGAGGTAGAAGAGTTGAGTAAGAAAATAGAGAAACCCTGTACATCAAACCAGGGCAATAAAGGTGCCAAATCTACTCAGAAGTTTTAACCAAGAAAGGCTCAACCGGCTCATCCAAATCGTGTAATGAAGCCGTCGTTAAAATTCAGGGGCCCGCCCAGGAGATTCGACCGGAATCTGAAGGGACATCAGGACGGGCCGAAATACAATCGACCTCAACAATTCCAGCAGCGGCGCCGTTATTAGGGGTAAGTGAACATTCCGGTAGGCTTAGGTTTTTCGAAAGCTCTTGGAGAAGAATAACGAATGATGAAATCATTTTACAGTTTGTAAGGGGTTATCGACTCCCCTTTTCATGTAAAGTAGCTCAAGATAAAAAACCTAATGTTCCTAATTTTACAAATACTGAATTTCGGGATTGTTTCGCTGCTGTAAAAGAACTTATCGACAAGGGTAGTGTGCGAGAATGCCAACCCTAAAAGAAACAATTTGTTTCCTCCTATTTTCTGATTGAAAAGTCAAATGGAAAAAAGCGATTTATTTTGAATTTGAAGAAATTAAATCACTTTATAGATCAACCTCATTTTAAATTAGAGGATCATAAAAGAGTTTCGCGCCTCTTAACGCGAAACTGTTATATGGCCTCCATTGATTTAAATGATGCTTATTTCTTAGTTCCTGTCGCAAAAGAATATAGGAAGTATTTGCAGTTTCAATTTAATCTAAAGCTGTACGAGTTTAATTGTTTACCCTTTGGTCTCTGTACTGCCCCATATGTTTTTACCAAACTAATGAAGCCCGTAATCCAGGTCTTAAGAAGCCAAGGTTTTCTATCCAAAATTTATTTAGACGACATCCTGCTAATTGCAAAATCGGAGCAATTCTGTCGATTAATTGTAGCTTAAACGAGAACACTTCTAGAGTCTTTAGGTTTTGTCTTGAATCTGGAAAAATCGAATTTTATGCCTTCACAGAAGTGTCGATTTTTAGGTTGGGTTTTTAATAGTAAAAAATTCACAGTAGAATTACCGAGGGAGAAAAGGGAAAACATTTTGAAGTTAGCAAAAAGATTTGGATCTAAGTCAAGATGCGGTATAAGAGATTTTGCTCAGTGTATTGGGGTGTTAATATCAGCATGCCAGGGAGTTAAATACGGATGGCTCTATGCCAAAATAATGGAACGTCATAAATACCTCGAGTTGTTGAAAGCAAAAGGTAATTTTGACGGTTTGATGGGAATATCAACGCATGTGAAGACTGAACTAAAGTGGTGGTCTGAGAATATCCTTTCAGTAAATAATCCCATTAGATTTTCAATTTATCAATTAGAAATATTCTCAGATGCCTCACTGTCGGGATGGGGTGCGTTTTTTAATGGCGAAAAGACTCATGGCTGGTGGAATACTGAAGAGCAAAAAGAGTTCATTAGCTTATTAGAATTAAGGGCAGCCTTTAATGGCTTAAGGTGCTTTGCAGAAAATTATCGTTCTTGTCAGATCCTTCTTCGCATAGACAGCACGACAGCAATTTCCTACATTAATTGCATGGGGGGAGTTCAATATCCGAAATTGAATAGTTTAGCAAGACTCATTTGGCAATGGTGCGAGAAAAGAGACCTATGGATCTTTGCTTCTTATATAAAGTCGAAAGATAATTCAATTGCTGATAGCGAGTCACGCATCCTACCTCCAGAGACAGAATGGGAATTGAATCAAGGGATATTTGTCTCCATTCAGAAAAAGTTTGGAAGATTCAACATTGACTCATTCGCAATAAATATTAATAAAAAATGTCAGAAGTTTATTTCCTGGTTCAAAGATGCTGGATCAATAGCAGTTGATGCGTTCACTGGATCGTGGTCAACTTTTTTCTTTTATGCCTTTCCCCCATTTTCTTTGATTTTAAAAGTTTTAAGAAAAATCATTGAGGATCAAGCTGAGGGTATTTTAGTTGTTCCTTTCTGGCCTACCCAAGCTTGGTATCCTTTGTTCCTAGAATTGCTAGTCGATAAACCTCTTCAATTTGGTCCATAGATAGACTTATTGACTTGTCCTTTCAGGAAAGTCCATCCTCTAGCCAACAATCTTATCCTGGTGGTCGGCAGTTTGTCGGGCAAGGATTTCAAAGAAGAGGAGTTCCAGATACCGCAACACCTCTGATGATAGACTCTCTATCTAAGGGAACTATAAAGCAATATGAGAAGCCACTCAGACTATGGTGGGATCATTGCGAAGGACTCAATATCTCACCTTTTGAGGCTAGTGTGTCGGAAGTCCTAGATTTTTTATCTAATGTTTACAAACTTATAGGGACGTATGGCACAATCTATTCTTACAGATCTGCTGTGTCTCTCGTGATGACAGCAGAGATTGGGGGTGACTCCCTTGTAAAGAGATTTTTTAAAGCCGTCTCTGTCGCGAGACCACAAAAGCCGCGCTACGAATGCACTTGGGAACCTCATACAGTCCTTGAATACCTCAAGACCCTGTACCCGAACGAAAATATCTCCATTCGATTGCTTACTCAAAAGTTATTAATGTTATTAGCTCTAGTTACCTCCCAAAGAGTTCAAGCGCTGTCAAAAACATTGTTAAAAATATCATTTGTTTAAACGATTTGATTAAAATTAAGATAGCTCAACGTATTAAGACTTCTAAGGTTAATAAAGCCCAACCGTGCCTTGTTATTCCGTTTTTTAAGGATCAACCACCGCTTTGTGTAGCGTCGACCTTGAAGGTTTATATCAATCGAACGTCAGATTTCAGGAATTCTGTAGATGAATTGTTTCTAACATGTAAAAAGCCATTTAGGGCTGCAACCAGACAATTTTTAGCGCGTAGGTTGAAAGTTACGTTAGACAAAAGCGGTATAGACACCTCCTTGTTTAAGGCTCATAGCACAAGACACGCGTCTACGTCAGCTGCTAATCGTCAAGGGCTTAATATAGATCACATACGCCAGACTGCTGGCTGGTCAAATAAATCGTCAGTGTTTGCGATATTTTATAATAAACCTGTACATGATAAGGCAAAATATGCGCAAGCTATTTTACGGAGTTAGGTAGACAGTTATGTAAGTCTTTAGAAACACTTCGTTTACTTGACATGTATTATGTTCGTCGACAGTCTCCTATGTTCCTAATTTCTTTTTTCACGTCATTTTAAAAAAGAATATAAAGAGTTCTTTTAAAAAAATCGCAATGCTGTGCTTTAAACATCTAAGTTATGATCTAGGAGAGCGAGACGACGAAATATAATTAAACGATTAAACGAACTTACCTTAAGTGAAGTTCAATCGGGATTATATGAGTCGTCTCGTTCGAATAGATCATTCCCTCCCTTCCCGTATTTTATTCTATAGAATAAACCCTAAACATTGCGAGTTGATACTTTCAAATAAATGACATAGGAAGTAGATGGCGCCACCTCAGTGGGTAAGCGCCAAAAGTACTCTCTTTTGAAATTTAGCTTTAAAAACTTTGATCAGAATGAACAGATGGATGTGACTACATTATGATCTATTCGAACGAGACGACTCATATAATCCCGATTGAACTTCACTTAAGGTTATTAATTTTACACCATTAAGCCATTTCCCTTTCGCGGTAGGCGTGACTCACTCGGTAGGGGAAAGGAGTAGTGTGTGGAAGGAATAGAGATTTTTCAGATTGATCCAGAATTCTCGTGCTATTTAAGTAAATAACACGTTCGTTCCGCAACACTGCTCCGACCCAGGTTGCTGATCAATCTCTCTAGCAATCACCCCAAGCGAAGAACCTCACGAAGTCGTTATGTAAAGTTCCCCACTTGAGTCCAATAGTGGCCAAGGTCTTTTGTTTCAGGCGTCATTCACTCTACTGACACTCTTTTTATTAACTATTTGCCGCCATACTTTCCTGTCCTGGCCTACTTCTCTAGCTTCTTTTATGTTCATGCATTTTTTCATGCAGACTCTCGTGTTTCTGTGACTTCTTATGTCTCTTCTAAGTAGGGTCTCATTCACACATTCTAACCATTCTTTCCGCGGTCTACCTCTGGGCACGCTGCCATTTACTTTACCTTGATACACTTGTTACGTTAGTCGTTCATTTGGCATTCTCTCAACATGTCCGAACCATCTTAACTGATTTCTTTCCCATGTGTCTACTAGCGCCTCTTCTGTACCACATTCTTTTAGAATTATCTCGTTACTTACTTTGTCCATCAGGGTTTTCCCGCATATTATTTGCATGAATCTCATGTCAATTGCGTTAATTTTACTCTTATCTTTTTCTTGATAAGTCCATGTCTCGCTACCGTATAGTACAGTCGGTACAAATATAGAATTATGTATTGCCATTTTAGCGTTATTTGATATATTTTTACTTTGGATAAGTTTCATCGATTAATTTTCAATCAAAAATAGAATAGTTCCATTTTCAGTTAAAGAAAATTAATTTTTTAACAAAAAATTAAGACGGTTAATTTTCAATCAAAAATAGAATGGTTACATTTTCAGTTGAAGAAAATTAATTTTTTAACAAAAAATGAAGACAAACGGATTTGTTAACCGAAGAGATCAATTTTCAACTAAAATTATGAATCTTTAATTAAAAACATGGATTTTCAACAAAGTAGTTGAATTTTCAACCAAAAAAGATGAATAAATTGTGAACGAAAAATCTAATAACTAATGTTTTAACCAAAGTATATTTTGCTTTTTCCACTTTTTCAACCAAATACTTAAATTTTTACCAAAAGCAGACCGTTTTCAATCAAACGGTTACATCCTTAATCAGAATACATAAAATGTGTATAAAACAAAGTAAATTTAAAAAGAGACAAATTTTCAACAATTTAGTTACATTTTTAACGACAAAAAATTTGCCAGTCAAGAAAGAAAAAATATTTAAACCAAATTGTTGAGTTTTCAAGCCAGAAACACAAATTCCCTACAGAAAAATGGATTTTTCAACCCGAAAATATAAATCTAATAAAAGGGTAATTTTCATCCAAATATTGGAATTTACAACCAAAAATATAAATTAAAAAAAGTCAATTATCAAACCAACAGTTTAATCTTCTATGAAATAATTGAATTTATGCCTAAATATTGTTTAATGTTATGGCTGTTGACCAGATATAAACAATTGATGTTAAGTGTTTTTTGTCTGAAAGACCTGGGTTCGTTTCCCAGCGAAGTTTAAGACAAAAAAATGTTTCAACAAAATTAAAATAGTATACTTTTTAAACAAAAATAATTAAATTTCAACGAAAAATAGTGGAATTTCCTCTTTGGGTTCTATTAACCCAGTTCACATTTAAGCGGAAAAATAAAAAAAGGAGGGGAAAAGATGGGACAAGCATAAATAATATTTTAACCACACGACCCTTATTTTTATTCACTGAATATTTGTTTAAACTCTTTTCATAATCTTTTTTATATATTTCATTCCGTCAAGAAGATAATAATTTAGTAAAGAATTACCGAGTTTGTTGTATATTAAATTTCTACTAATTCACCGATCGTTGGAACGAGTAAACAGCAATTGATTACTAGTGACATTTGTGTTGTTTTGTCATTATAATGTATGCGTGATAATTAAATTGGATAAGACACTCTTTTATCAACAAAAGGGAGTAAACGTCGTCCAATTAGTTAATTGAAATTTAATTGTGATCCAGAATCACGTATCTACAGTACATGGTATATAATTAAATTATTTTTTTCTTTGAAATTATATTTGGGTGAGGCCTGGACTGGAATTTATAATTTGCGTGTTCAGCGAAAAGCCCCGAATCAAATTTATTTCAATCTAACTCACAAGAAATTTTTAGCACTGCGTTTTCTTTTGTGAATTTTTTGTTGCGTGGTTCCCGAGTAAGATAACAAAAAGATGATAAAAGGATTGACAAAAGGATTGACAAAATAATTCTATTCATAAGTTGCACCAAAAATCAGATTTCTGGAAAAATAATTTTTCTATGATCTGAAGAATAGAACTAATATTACTAATGATGTGATTCAAAACAAAACACATTATTTTTCATACAAAAAATGTTCAAACTCACATAAAACGTTTATTTTTTATATATTTTTTTAAAATAAATTTTTTTCTTCCACCGCTTTTTACCAATTTTCTAAAAATAGTTTAATTTTTCGTGAAAACCATTCTCTAGAACTATACTGGTTAAAATAAAAAAAGAATAAGCAAAAATTGATTAAAATTCAAAAGTTTTTAAAAATTGGTAACAAGCGGCAGTAAGAAAAAATTTATTAATGGAATTCAAACCGAAGTTCTAAGATTTTAAGTAATTTTAGAGGATTTCAACGTATTTTAAAGATTTCAGGATATTTTTACATTTTTAATTGATCAAAGGCGAAAAATGGTCGAAAGAAGGATCACTATTTATGATTTGTATTGAGTTGAATAGGCTGAAATTTCTGTCACTTATTTTCTTTTCTGAATTGGAAGAGGTCAATTTTTGCTTTTTAACATTTTTATTGAGATTGAGGGAAGCATTTTTTATTTTCAATTTTTTTCGGAATAGGCTGTGGCAGATTTAGGAGGAGGACCTCCCCCCCCCTTCCCCAGAGCTTCAGCACTAGTCAATGTTTTAATTATAATTTTTCAAATGCATATGATACAAAGCACTTAATCCCCTCGCTCCAGAATTGGTTCTGGAGCCATCTCTGGAATTGAAAATGGGGAAGGAGTGCAAATTTTGGATTTTTTTCATGTTTTATTTTCAATATTTTCATTATTATGAGTTTAAAGGGATGAATCTTTTTTATTTAAAACATTTAAAATGATAGCTTAGATTTATATTTCATCACCTGAAATTTTTGAATTGTTGAATTATTAAAATTTAAAAATGTTATTTAAGGCTAAGTTTAAAATTAAAAAGAGTTTATTCTATTTGTGACTCAAGATGTACCTTTTTTATTTAAAAATTCATGTATGTTGTTGAAAATTGGTCATTTTTGTATGAAATTCATCTTTTAGGTTGTAAATTCAAACAGTTGGTTGAACATTTATTTTTCTGGTTGAAGATTTATTAATTTAGTTAAAAATTTATTTTTTGGTATGAAAATTCATGTATTTAGTAAAAAATTATTAGTTATTTGGTATAAAATTATTCTTCCTCGGTGGAAATTAATTTTTTTAGTTGATAATTCAACTATTTTGTAATAAAATTTATGTATTTTGTTGAAAAGTGGCCTCTTTTGTTAGAAATTCAATCTTTTGTGTTCAAAGTTATGTTAAAAATGTATTTCTTTGACTTAAAATTTATTTTTCTAAGTGAAATTTAATTATTCTATTTTAACCTGCAAATGTATCTTTTTGGTTGAAAATTGACGTACGTTGTGAAAGCTGATCTTTTTTGGTGGAAAAATGATCTTTTAGGTTGTACATTTAATTAATTAATTAAAAATTCATTTTTCTGGTTGAATATTCGTCAACTTAGTTGGAAATTTATATATTTCGTTGAAAATTCTTTCTCTTTAGTTCATAATTAATTTTTTAAACTTAAAATGTAATTATTCTTTTTGTTTGCTTGAAAATTTAACTTTTCCGTTGCAAATTGATTTATTTAGTTAAAAAATTGTCTTTTCTGAGAGTAAAATTGCATTATTTAGGTAGAAAATGCATATTTTTGGTTTCAATACTTAACCGCTTGACAGAAAATCCGTCTAATTTTTCTTTTCGAAATTCAACATTTTGTATAAGCTTTTTTTACTCTATTAACTGAAAAATCTTTCTTGTTTGAAAGTTCAACTCTTTCGTTGTAAATTCTTCTTTTTTTTGAAAATTAGTATGTTTTGGTTGAGAATTCAACTAATTTGTAGAAAAATCTTATCTTTTGGTTCAAATAAATTGGTTTTGATTGAAAATAAAAATATTTGTTGGTGCTAATATCAACCATTACACGTTTTGTTTAGAGTTCATTCTTTCATTAAAGATTTGTCACTTAGGTTGAAAATTCCACTATTTTCTTGAAAATTCTTTTTTCTTGGTTGACAATGAATTGTTTCAACTTTAAATTGAATTCTCCTATTACATTCTCATCCTAATGAGAAGGCATTGGTTTTATGTAAAATTTCACTTTGTCTGTTTTCATCAAATCTTCACGTTTTGAGACCCACTGAGTCAGAAAAAACGATTTTTACGAAGGTGTTTGTCTGTCTGTAGTCTGTATTCTGTAGGCACAGTAACTTTCGTAAAATTCATCAGAGTGGATTCTGCTTTGGCACACTTTTTCAAAACCTAAAAAGAAACAACAAGTTCGTAAACCAGCTATTTTGGATTAAAATTCAAAAGCTGAG
Organism: Belonocnema kinseyi; assembly: GCF_010883055.1. Lineage (NCBI taxonomy): Eukaryota > Metazoa > Arthropoda > Insecta > Hymenoptera > Cynipidae > Belonocnema > Belonocnema kinseyi. The sequence goes on from NC_046658.1 coordinate 123,909,385, forward strand.
CGCGTTTTCAAAAATTTTGAAACCACATTTTTTCAAGATTTCCAAATTCTATGAACGGTTATTCATAGTACTCAGAAACCCAAACAATTTATTTTTCTGACTTTTTTCTATAAAAAGAAAATTATCAGAGTTAAAGCATTTTCAAAATCCAAAAAAAACAAACTAAAATGAACATTTCAAGCCAAACAACGCATGATATGAAAAAAAATAAAAAGAAGAAAAATGTTTATTTTTGAAAGCCCCACAAGATGATTATAACAACTTTTTAAAATTTGGTCGAAAAGTTGAAAATTCAAAATTTGATGGTATCAAACATTTTCGAAACCACCTTTTTCAAGATTTTAAAATTCTATGTACGATTATTTATAGTACTTAAAAACTAAAACAATTTATCCCTATGACGTTTTTGTATAAAAAGAAAATCATCAGAGTTAGAGCATTTTCAAAATCCAAAAAAACAAATTAAAATGAACATTTTAAGCCAAACAACGAATGATATGAAAAAAAGCCAAGAAAAGAAAAACGTTTTTTTTTAAATGCTTACAAGATGATCATAACAACTATTTTAATTTGGTCAAAAAGTTGAAAATTCAAAATTTGATCGTACCAAAAATGTTTGAAACCACATTTTTTCAAGATTTCAAAATTCTATGTACGTTTGTTCATAGTACTCAGAAACTCAAACAATTTATCCCCATGACTTTTTTCTGTACAAAGAAAATTATCAGAGTTAGAGCATTTTCAAAATCCAAAATAATAAACTAAAATTAACATTTTAAGCCAAACAACGTATGATATGAAAACAATTCAACAGAAGCAAAGTGTTTCTTTTTTGAAGCCCTACAAGACAATGATAGCAGCTTTTTTAATTTGATCGAAAAGTTGAAAATTCCAAATTTGATCGTACCACAAATTTTTGAAACGACATTTTTTCAAGATTTCAAAATTCTGTGTACGGTTGTGCATAGTATTCAGAAACTCAAACAATTTATCCATATGACTTTTTTCTATCAAAAGAAAATTATCAGAGTTACAGCATTTTCAAAATAAAAAAAAAACAACTAAATTGAACATTTTAAGCCAAATAACGCATGATATGAAAAAATTCAAGAGAAGAAAAACGTTGATTTTTGAAAGACCTGCAAGGTTATCATAACAACTTTTCTAATTTGGTCGAAAAGTTGAACATTCAAATTTGATCTTACCAGAAATAATGAAAAATTCAAAAATTCCATTTTTTTGTTAAACTATGCAAGATAGGCAAAAAATGAATCAGCTAAAATTGCGCGCCATGGAAACACCTACAAATTTGTAATGAATCACTTTCCGATAGGACGCGTAGTTTTTGATTATAGTCGTAAAAAACAACATTAAAAATTAAAAAATTAAAAAATTTTGGACTAACGACACAAGCTACGAACAAAATGATACAAAACTTTTTTATCCAAAGAAAAATTATAATTTTTGTTAGGACACGTAGTTTTTGCTTTAGTCCTAAAAAATAACATTCAAAATAAAAATATAATTTTTTTGGAAAAAACGACGTAAGTACGAACTAAAATTAAAAGACAAAAGTTGTTCGCCTAAAAAGCTCTATAAATTTATTATTAATCATTTTTTGAAAGGACTTTCAATCGTAAAAAATAAGATTAAAAATAAAAAAATTAAATTTTTGAAAAAAGGACAGAAATGATGAAAGAGGACATAGGACCCTATATAGGTTCCTGTATTAGAACCTATGCAGATGCGCAGACGTTTTTATTTAATCGTAAAAAACAAGATCAAAAATAAAAAAATTAAAAAAGCAAGGACATAAGAGTCAGTGTGATTCAATTTTTATGCATATTATGAATTATAATGATACACATTTATTGAAATGATACATTTTTCAGCGCAGCTTAGAATACAATTTAAAACAAAATAAGAAAGAAATATAAAAATAATCATGATAAATACAAGTTGCTTTTTCTTTTGCAATTTTTTAACAAGCAATCCCAGGCAGAGTTACATAAAAACTTTATTATATTTGATATCAAAGTGTTGTGTATAATGTAGAAAAGTTGTCATGTTGAACGAAATCGAGTGCGAAGGACGAGCTACGTGATGAGAATGTGTTCGTTAAAGCCGAAAGAGTTTTAATAAAAGAGAGTTCAAAATCCCATAATTATAGTTGTCGGTCTGTTGACATTTGATTTCAAAAGGTCTGTGTACGAATGCTGGAGATATACAAAGACTGAGCGCAGAGTGCAATTGCTATCAGTCGCGTTCCGAAGGTGCGCTCAAATTTTCGAGCTAAGCTCTTTTAACGAAAGAGAATTGACAATCACAAAATTACAGTGGTGGATGTTTTGAGTCTTAATTTTGGAAGGTTTGCTCAAGAATGTGCGAAAATATAAAGACCGAGCGCAAAGCGCTAGATAAATCCATTACCGAGCGCGAAGCGCGAGAACCAACAGTCGCGCGCCTCAGGCGCGCTCAAACTTGCGAGCCGCGCGCGCAACGCGCAATGAGAATGTGCCCGCATAGCGGGCAGATTTAAAAAAATTTAAAATTGTTCCTTTTGAGTTGAAAACTGATTTCCTCCACAGTTTCGCGTTGATACGAGGCGCATGGACGAAATAGAAGCGGTGTTTAGTCAAGCGTGACAAACAGCTCAAAGGCCGCAGTTTTAGCGCGCTAGTTGCGTCAGGTTGCGCATGCGTCAAAATCCACCAGAAATAGTTCTTGCGGCTCTATTTACGTTTGGATTTCCCCCGATTTAGGATCCAGGCTAAGGCATGCCATACCCGAAACCGATCGTATATCGGGAGTTGAGTGTATTTTACGTATTTCTTACGTAATTTGTGGATGGCCCCTTATAAAATGCTGTCTGATTGTTGCAACTAAAAGTATGTTTAATCAATTAAGAAACACTTTTTTTATTAACATTATTGATTTACAAGTGTAATTGTGGTTTTAAATGTAAACAATGTTTAGAACGGACAGGAAAAATTAAATTTTTGTCAGGAAAAATCAGGGAAAGTCCAAGAAGTTAAAAACTGGGATCTTGTAGCATTCTGTGCTATTGACATTATTTTCAATTTATTTTTTTTAGTCTCTCGTTCAAATCGTGTAGAACCTTCCAGCTTTTCACACAATGGGTTGTGTCGAGTTCCTATTATCGAATATCCTGCTTTCGAAACAATTTCTCAATTTAGTTGGGAAGAAGACTTAGCCAAGAGCTAAGAATAAAGAAATCCTATTAGGGAGTATTGAGGGTCGTTATTCGTGCCCTTCATTCTCTGAGGGGCAGTATTTCTCTTAAAAAGTTGTACAAAATTATCGAAGAAACAATTAACTTTCAGCTGAGACATGGAAAAAGAACTTTTTAGACTTCCGAGAGTCTTACAATTTAATTCTTTTGTTGAAAAACGCAAGTATTTTGTTGAAAAGTCACTTCATGTGGTAAAAAATTATATTACTCGATTGAAAATTATTTTCTGTTACTTGTTTTTTGTACGCTTAAATAACATAATTTCTTTTCAATAATGATTCTTATTTCTAAATTGTAAAAAAATTTCTCTCAATCTCCGCTCGGATTCGAACCCAGGTCTTTCAGATTGCCGGTCTAATGCTCTTACTCACTAAGCTAAAACGGGATGAGATTAATTTCTTCACAACTTATACAACATGAATTGCGACGTAATTTTCTATACTTAACATTATATTATTTATGAAAATTTATCTGGTTAAACCATAACATAAAAAATTAAAATCATTTGAATGATTGGTAAATTAATGTTCAAGGAATTACTTTGGAACTCAACTTGTGGGGGCTGTGAAGAAATTAATATCGCCTTTCCGTAAGTACGTAAGTAAGAGCATCAGACCGTTCATCTGAAAGACCTGGGTTCGAATCCGAGCGGAGCTTGAGAGCAATTTTTTCATAATTTAGAAATAAAAAATAAATATTAAAAGCAAACATATAGGTACAAATTTATAAGGCATAAAAGGAAAGGATAATTTTGTTTTAATTTCTTTTTATTTAAACATTTTATGTATGGCTTTTAATTAAAAAATCTACCATTGTATTTTTGGATCAGTATTTATTTATTTTGGTTGAAATTTTTTTTTATTAGTCATAATTATAATGATTTTCCTGACAATTCATCTTTTTACTGAAAATTTATTTTTTGTTTAAATACTATTATATTTTTGGTTATATTTTAAAACTATTTAGTTGTGATTTTGATTATTTTCTTAATATATCAACTATTTTGTTAAAAAATCTTCTTTTTTTGGATCGAGAACTGAAAAACATTATTTTGTTGATATTTTAACGAGATTGTGAAAGTCATCTTTTTGCTCTAAAATTTAACTGTTTTGCTAAAAAAATCGTCTATTTGGATGGCAAATCTGTCCTTTGGGATTGAATTAGTTTATTGAAAATTCAATTATTTAGTGAAAAAGTTTTTTTGTCGAAACATCAAATTTGTTGTTTAACATTTTTTTTATAGAAAACTTTCATATTATTGGTTTTAAATTTATCTGTTCTGTTTATAAATTTTATTATTTTGTTTAAAAATGAAATATGTTGTTAAAAAGTCATCTTCTTTTGGTTAAAAATTTATTACTTGGTTGTAAGTTGAACTACAATTGTTTACGAGAAAATTGAATTTTTTTGCTTTAAAATTTCACAATATTAGTTCATTCTTTTAGTGAAAAATGCAAGTACATCGTTAAAAGTTGAACTGTTTTGAATTTTTGTTTGTTTGAAGGCATCTTTGATTGAGATTTAATATTCTTGTTGAAAAGTCAACGGTTTTTTTTTAGAAAATTGGTCTTTTTTATATAAAAATCCATCTTTTTGGCAGAAATTTAATCATTTTGGTTGAAAATGCAACTATAAGGTTAAAAATTATGTTTGAAAATTCAACTGTTTGATTGAAAATTACCTTTTTTTTTACAAAAATATCAATAGGTTTGTAGGAAATTCCTTTTTTTTTTGCTTGAAATTTAAACACTTAGGTAGAAAATTCAGCTATTTGATTAAAAATTGAACTATTTAGTTAAAAATTAACTTTTTTGTTAAAAATGTAACCGTTTAGTTAAAAACGAATTTCTTTTTTGTTGAAAATATATATTGTCCAGTTCAAAATATAACTATTTTGTAGCAAATTTATCTTTTTGGCTTGAGAACTCAACGATTTTGTTGAATTTTTTTCTTTTTTGGTTAAAAACACAAGACCTCACGCAAATTCGCCTTTTTTGCTCTAAATATTCAATTTATTATTTTAACCTACAAGTTATACTATTTGGTTATAAATAGAAATATTTGATTGAAAATGATTTATTTTTCTAAAAATGCAACTATTTTGTTGTTTCTATTCAAAATAATTTATGTCCCTATTTTCCCTGTTTTAAGAGCATTTAGTTGAATGATTTGATGAGCAATTAACCCTTAAACAGAAATGTGAATGAAGATTGCACGGAATTTATCTGGAAATACGACGGAATCGATATAGAGTTTAAATGGAATCTTCATCAAATTAGAAATTTAACCCAATTCTAAATGAAGAATCCGTGAAGCAAAATAGAGTAAAAATGTTAAGATTCAGGTTAAATCTAGTCTTTGAATAATCCTTAAAAAATCCGTCTCACAGTTTGATTAAATTATATTAACTTCTTCAGACCGAATCTATGTCAAATCAGGAAATTCTACACTTGAAGTAGCAGAATCTTTTGGGAACAAAATATGTTATTTTCAGAAGAAATTAGACGATACGTATTTTTCGCATATGCATAACAAATTTTTCTACGAATTTATGCGTACTTGAATTTTGTGCTTTATTAAAGAAAAGTTTCGTTTGAACTTGTATCAGTTTTGACCTGATTAAGGTATTTTTTCATTTTTCTTATTTGACAGCCTTTATTGTCTTCTTTTAAAATTCAGCGAAAAATATATTTCTTTGCCAATTTTTGGTTTAATTGAATAAAATGATCTAAAAAAGTTCTATGAAAAATACCTGTTGCTTAAACCCCATTTTTTATCTTTCTTAGAAGAATGATTTATTTTCATTTTTTCTGAATCAGGGTATGTTTTTAAAAATATTTTATTGAGTTGAAGGAATCAAAGTTTGGGTTTTATTTTTTTTTCTGAATTGCAAGAGCTAATTTTTTTTCTTCCTGGCATTTTTATTGAGTTTGAGGGAAGAATTTTCTATTTTCAATGGCGCCATTTGTTATTTTAAAAATTTTTATCAGTTTGTAAATGAGGAAATTTTGGTTATAAATTGTTTTTCTGAATTTGAAGAGGCCAATTTTGCTTTTAACATTTCAAAACAATTTCAAACAATTTGAGAAACAATTGGAAAAGGAAAGTTTATTATTTTGAACAATTTTATTCGAATTGGATGGGAGGAAATTTTGATTAATAATTTTTTTATTAAATTGGAAAAGCTAAAGAGAGAGACCCCTTTTTTCTTACTAACATTTTTATTAATTTTAGGGGAGGAATTTTTTATTCATCAATTTTGTTCTGAATTTGAAGAGAAAACTATTTTTCTAAGGATTTTGAAAGAGGTGTAAGTGATACAATTTTGTTTATTTTGTTTGAATTGACAAATACTTTTTTCTTTATGTAATTTTAATGGATTTGAAGGATGAACTTTTTATTTTTCATCATTTCTCTGAATTGGAAGAGGGTAATTTTTTAATTTAAAATATTGTATCGATTTGGAATTAGAGAAATTTTGGTTACTAATTGTTTTTCTGAATTCGAATAAAGCCATTTTTCCTTCAACATTTTTATTCATTTTAAGTTAAGAATTTTTATTTTCAAGAAATTTGAAGAGAGAAAATTTTTTTGAGTTGCAAGCGAGAAAATTTTGGTTATTAATTGTTCTTCTTAATTCGAATAGCAAAGTGTTAATTATGTAGCATTTTAGTTAATTATAATAGTTAAAAGTTCTAAAAGTAACATTTTTTAAAGTTTGTAGTTAATTCTTTTTGAATTTGAAATTGTTTAATTGGACAGTTGTTAAAAGCTTCTATTTTATAGTGTAAATTATTGTGCTTTTTAATTAATGTTAATGATGTTACATGAATGTAGTTTGCAGCAGTATATTGTAAAAGCAACATTCCATGATGAACGAATTTATCTGCAAATAAAATAGATTGAAAAAATATTTGCTTTGAATCAACCTTGTGATAATCACTTGAAGCTATCTTGAAATGTTGAAACTAGTTTAAACTTTATAGCTACATCGAACTGATAGACAATTAGGTTGCCCCAACACAATTTAGCAAAGTTAGCACCAATTCCCAAGACTTTAAACTCTTTAAATTATAACGAAACTCCATCTTAGCCCCTTTGCGAATTTATTTATCTAATTAACACTTCCTTCCAATCGATATTTACCAAGAGCGGATCTATATAGTGGCGAAACCGACAATCGCCTCCTTCCCGGATTTCTCAACTTCCCTTCACTTTTTTCTTCTTTAAGGGAAAATCGAAAAAAATGATCAAAAATGTTAATATTTAATTGATTAAAAAAGATCATTTATAGCAATCTTCAAATCCATTCACTCACATTGTCCAACTTTCACGAACCTAATTTTAAAATACTTCAATTTTAAACGAAGTTTAGAAATTGTTAATTTTTAGCTGTTACATTATCCTTAGATCTACTGTTTTAAAGCTTTAAAGTAGAAATAATTTGATTTTCAACGTTTCAGGAATAATTAAACTTTGAAGGTGTAAAATATTTAAAATTCTTCAATTTTTATGAATGAAAAGAACAGTGAATTTTTTTAACCGAAATCTCATTTTTTAAAATAATCAAATCTATCCAATCACTTTGAATGTAATATGATAGTACTTGATATGAGAATTCCGAATAAGTTTTATCATTTTGAAAATTTCTGTAATTTAAATCTAAAATTATAATTTTGAATGCGCAATTCTCAAAAAGTTGAATTTTTTAAAACTCGGGATATAAGTTGTTTAGTTTCAATAGTTCAAATTCGCAAATACAGTCAAATATGGATTTAATTTTGGGTTTGGGGCTAACGATAACCATAAATCCAGAGTTTCGGAAGTGTTTTGCCTCTCTCCTGATTCGCTCTCTGTTTTGTCACACCTGAGTGAACACTGCAATTCCCCGCAGGCCCTCTGACTCTAAACCGCGGCGCAACGTCATTTTTCGGAAACACTAAATCCAGAATCAGTAAATTGAGGTTCGACTGTATTTGTCTCTTCATTTTTAAATGCTCAATAAGGATCGTTACTAATTTTGTGACGTTTAGTTTTGTTATCCTAGGTTTTGCAACCAGATGAAACAAAATTCAAATGTAACGTTGTTAATGTGGTTTTAGAATTATTAAATTTCTACGGGAATGAATTGGAACTTCATCGGTTTTGGGGGTTGTCAGTTTTTATCTTTCACTTTAGAA